>NC_066539.1:270870-533370 GCF_024679095.1 Eriocheir sinensis
TATATATTCAAATGCACATTAATTAATGTAAAATATGTAAAAAAATATATATACAAAACACAAATAGAATAATGTAAAATCGTATCAAAAATATATACAGAATATTAATAAAATAACGTAAATTTGTATGAAAATATATAAGATGCAAAATACCTATAAAATAACGTATTTACGTATAAAAAAAGTATACCAAAATAACACATATAATCATTTGAATTTGTATTAAAAATAAATATACAAAATGCACATACAATAAGGTAAATTTGTATGAGGAAATAGATATGCAAAAATACACATTAAATAACTGTAAATTTGGGCAACAAAATAAATAAACAAATACACAATAAAAGAATGTATTTGTATGAAAAGATACAAAATGCGTACATAAAATAACCTAAATTTGTATCAAAACTATATACAAAAATACACAAAAAATATTTTTAAATTTGTATGAAAATAAACATAAATACACATAAAATTACGTAAATTTGTATCGAAATACATATACAAAATATTACATAAAATAATGTAAATTTGGAATGAAAAGACATAAACAAATACTATTCTTAAAATAACGTAAATTTGTATAAAAAATATATACAATGGGTTAAACATAATAGATTAATGTAAATTCGTTTCTAATTAAATACACAGAATATTAATAAAAATAATGTAAATTTGTTTTAAAATAAAGAGCAAGATCTATACCCATAAAATAACGCATTTTTTATTTAAAAATATATATACCAAATACACAAAAAATTAAATTTGAATCAAAATAAATATATAAAAACACATACAATAAGGTAAATTTATTGAAATAGATATGCAAAATACATATAAAACAATGTAAATTTGTTTTAAATATATATACGAATACACATAAATAACGTAGATTTCTATAAAAATATATATACAAATACACATAAAATGAAGTAAATACGTATAAAAATGTATACAAAATACACATAAAATAATGTAAATTGTATCAAAATAAATATACAGAAAATACCAATAACAGAATGTGTATTTGTATAATATAAATATACAAAATACACATAAAATAACGTAAATTTATATAAATCTCTATACAAAAATACACAGAAGTATTTTAAGTTGTGTGAAAATAGATATTCAAAATAAGGTAACGTCGTGTCATATTCAATAAACAAAATTCAGATAAAAGAAAGTATATTTGTAGAAAAAATAAATCTACAAAATACACATAAAATAACGAAAATTTGTTTAAAAATATAAAAAAAAATAAACAACAATAATTTCAATTTGTATGAAAATAAATATACAAAATACACATGTATTTTTTATATCTATTTTCACACAAATTTAATTACTTTTGTGTATTTTTGGATATAGTTTTATATAAATTTACGTTATTTTATTTGTATTTTGTATATTTATATTTATACAATTTCACATTCTTTTATTAGTATTTTGTTTATTTATTTTGATACGAGTTTACATTATTTTATGTGTATTTTGTATACCTTTTTTTTATATGTATTTACTTTATTTTATGTGTATTTTGTATATTTATTTTCATAGAAATCTACGTTATTTTATGTGTATTCGTATATATATTTTGAAAAAAATTTACATGGTTTTATATATATTTTGCATATCTATTTCATTACAAATTTACTTTATTGTATGTGCATTTTGTATATTTATTTTAATACAAATTCAAATATTTTATGTGTGTCTTGGTATAGATATTTTTATAAAAAATGCGTTATTTTATGGGTATTTTGCATCTTAATTTTCATACAAATTTACATTATTTTATTAATATTCTGTGTATTTATTTTGATACGATTTTATATTATTTTATTTGTGTTTTGTATATATTTTTTTTATACATATTTACATTATTTAATGTGTATTTTTTATATATATTTTATACAAATTTACGTTATTTTAAGTGTATTTGTTTATATATTTTCATTCAAATTTACATTATTTTATGTGTATTTTGTAAATGTATTTCAATACAAATTTACCTAATTTTATGTGTATTTTGTATATATATTTTCATACAAATTAAAATTATTTTTGTGTATTTTTGTATATAGTTTTATACAAATTTAGGTGATTTTATGTGTATATTGTATAACTATTTTCATACAAATAAACATTCTTTTATTGATATTTTGTTTATTTATTTTGACTCAAGTTTACATTATTTAATGTGTATTTTATATATATATTTTTATACGTGTTTACATCATTTAATGTGTATTTTGTATATATATTTCTATAGAAATCTACGTTGATTTATGAGTATTCGTATATAGATTTTGAAATAAATTTACACTGTTTTACGTGTATTTTGCATATTTTTTCAAAAGAAAGTAGCCTTATTGTATATGCATTTTTTATATTAATTTTAATACAAATTTATTTATGCTATGTGTATTTTGTATGTATTTTTATAAAATATGCTTTATTTTATGGGTATTTTGAATTTTTATTTTCATAAAAATTTACATTATTTTATTTATATTCTGTTTATTTTTTTTAAACAATTTTACATTATTCTATGTGTATTTTGTTTATCTATTTTTATACGTATTTACTTAATTTATGTGTATTTTGTATATATATTTTTATAGAAATCTACGTTATTTTATGTGTATTCGTATATATATTTTCAAACAAATTTACATTGTTTTATATGTATTTTTGCATATCTCTTTCAATACAAGTTTACCTTATTGTATGTGCATTTTGTATATTTACTTCAATAAAAATTTAAATATTTTATTTGTAGTTTGGTATATATATTTTTTATAAGAAACTGCTTATTTGATGGGAATTTTGCATCTTTATTTTCATACAAATTTACATTATTTTATTAATATTCGATGTATTTATTTTGTTACGATTTCACATTATTCTATTTGTTTCTTGTATATATATATTTTTTACATATTTACATTATTTAATGTGTATCTTGCATATATATTTCATACAAATTTATTATATATTATTTATTTTCATGCAAATACACATTCTTTTCATGATATTTTGTTTATTTATTTTGACACGAATTTACCTAGATATGTATTTTGTATATATATTTTTAACGTATTTACATAATTTCATGTGTATTTTGTATATATATTTCTATAGAAATCTACGTTATTTTATGTGTATTCGTATATATATTTTGAAACAAATTAACATTGTTTTATATGTATTTTTGAATATTTCTTTCAATACATATTTACCTTACTGTATATGCATTTTGTATATTTATTTCAATACAAATTTAAATATTTTATGTGTATTTTGGTATATATATTTTTATAAAAAATGCGCTATTTTATGGGAATTTTTCATCTTTCTTTTCATACAAATTTACATTATTTTATTGATATTCTGTGTATTTATATTGATAGGATTTTACATTATTCTATTTCTTTTTTGTATATATTTTTTTATACACATTTACATTATTTAATGTGTATCTTGCATATATATTTGATACAAATTTACGTTATTTTAAGTGTATTTGTTTATATATTTTCATTCAAATTTACATTATTTTATTTGTATTTTGTATATGTTTGTCAATACAAATTTACCTAATTTTATGTGTATTTTGTATATTTCTTTTCATACAAATTTAAAAAAAATTTGTGTATTTTTGTATATAGTTTTATACAAATTTAGGTTATTTTATGTACGCATTTACATTATTTAATGTGTGTTTTGTATATATATTTTTATGCAAATTTACTTTATTTTATGTGCATTTTTGTACATATATTTTTTTAGAAATTTGCGTTAATTTATGTGTATTTGTATATGTTTTCTCAAACAAATTTACATTATTTGATTGCTATTTTGTTTATTTATTTTGATTCGACTGAAAATAGATATACAAAGTATACATAAAATAAAATAAATTTGTATTGAAATATATATACAAAATACATAAAATAATGTAAATTTGTATCAAAATATTTTAACAGATGCGCATAAAATAACGTAAATTTGTTTTAAAATATACAAAATACACATTAAATAATGTAGATATGTATAAAAAAAATATATACAAAACACAAATAGAATAATGCAAAATAGTATCAAAATAAATACACAGAATATTAATAAAACAATGTAAATTTGTATGAAAATAAAGATGCAAAATACCCATTAAATAATGCATTTTTTATAAAAATATATATACCAAAATACACATGAAAAAAATAATTTGTATTAAAATAAATATACAAAATACACATACAATAAGGTAAATCTGTATTGAAATAGTTATGCAAAATACATATAAAACAATGTAAATTTGTTTCAAAATATATATACGAATACACATAAAATAACGTAGATTTGTATAAAAATATATATACAAAATACACATAAAATGAAGTAAATACATATAAGAAAATGTATACAAAATACACATAAAATAATGTAAATTCGTATCAAAATAAATAAACAAAATACCAATAAAAGAATGTGTATTTGTATAAATATAAAAATACAAAATACACATAAAATAACGTAAATTTGTATAAAACTATAGAAAAATACACAGAAGTAATTAAATTCGTATGAAAATAGATATACAAAATACAGATAAAATAAGCTAAATTTGAATTGAAATGTATATACAAAATACAATATTTTATATGTATATTTGTGTTTGTATTTAGGTTATTTTATGTATATTTTGTATATATATTTTCATCCAAAATTACATTATTTTATTGGTATTTTCTTAATTTGATTCGATACGAGTTTAGATTATTTCATAGGTATTTTCTATACATATTTTTATACTCAATTACATTATATAATGTGTGTTTTGTATATATGTTTTTGTGCAAATTTATTTTATGTTCATTTTTGTACATATATTTTTATAGAAATTTGCGTTATTTTATGTATATAGCTTTATATAAATTTACGTTATTTTATGTGCATTTTGTATATTTATATTTATACAAATACACATTCTTTTATTGGTATATTGTTTATTTACATTTATACGAATTTACATTATTTTATGTGTATTTTGTATACATTTTTTATACGTATTTACTTAATTTTATATGTATTTTGTATATGTATTTTTATAGAAATCTACGTTATTTTATGTGTATTCGTATATATATTTTGAAACAAATTTACATTATTTTATATATATTTTGCATATCTATTTCAAAACAAATTTACCTTATTGTATGTGCATTTTGTATATTTATTTTAATACAAATTGAAATATTTTATGTGTATTTTGGTATCAATAATTTAAAAAAAAAACGTAAATTTGTATAAAAAAATATGTACAAAACACAAATAGAATAATGTAAAATCGTATCAAAATAAATACACAGAATATTAATAAAATAATGTAAATTTGTAGGAAAATAAAGAAGCAAAATACCCATAAAATAACGCATTTTTTATTTATAAATATATATATACCAAAATACACATCAAAAAATTAAATTTGTATTAAAATAAATATACAAAAAACACATACAATAAGGTAAATTTGTATTGAAATAGATATGCAAAATACATATAAAACAATGTAAATTTGTTTCAAAATATATATACGAATACGCATAAAATAACGTAGATTTCTATAAGAATATATATACAAAATACACATAAAATGAAGTAAATACGTATAAAAAAATGTATACAAAATACACATAAAATAATGTAAATTCGTATCAAAATAAATAAACAAAATACCTATAAAAGAATGTTTATTTGTATAAATATAAATATACAAAATACACATAAAATAACGTAAATTTATATAAAACTATATACAAAAATACACAGAAGTAGTTAAATTTGAATGAAAATATATACAACATACACACAAAATAAGCTAAATTTGAATTGAAATATATATACAAAATACACATATTTTGTATATCTATTTTCAAACAAATTAAAATTATTTTTGTGTATTTTTGTATATATGTATTTTTGTTATACATAGAATAATGTAAAATCGTATCAAAATAAGTACACAGAATATCAATAAAATAATTTAAATTTGTATGAAAATAAAGATGCAAATACCCATAAGATAAAACATTTTTTTTAAATACATATACAAAAAAACACATAGAATAATTAAATTTGTATTAAAATTAATATACATAATGCACACATACAAAAAGGTAAAGTTGTATTGGAAAAAAAACGCAAAATACAAATAAAACAGTGTAAATTTGTTTCAAAATATATATACGAATATACATAAAATAACGTATATTGTATATCTATTTTCATACAAATACACATTCTTTTATTGATATTTTGTTTATTTATTTTGACGAGAATTATTTAACGTGTATATATATATATATATATATATATATATATATATATATATATATATATATATATATATATATATATATATATATATATATATATATATATATATATATATATATATATATATATATATATATATATATATATATATATATATATATATATATATATATATATATATATATATATATATATATATATATATATATATATATATATATATATATATATATATATATATATTTATACGACATCATTTGATGTGTATTTTGTATATATATTTCTACGTTGATTTATTAGTATTCGTATATAGATTTTGAAATAAATTTACACTGTTTTATGTGTATTTTGCATATTTTTTCAATACAAATTTACCTTATTGTATATGCATTTTGTATATTAATTTTAATACAAACTTAATTATGCTATGTGTATTTTTGTATATGTATTTTTATAAAAATATGCTTTATTTGATGGGTATTTTGCATTTTTATTTTCATACAAATTTACATTATTTTATTTATATTCTGTTTAATTTTTTTTCAAACAATTTTACATTATTCTATGTGTATTTTGTATATCTATTTTTATACGTATTTACTTAATTTTATGTGTATTTTGTATATATATTTTTGTAGAAATCTACGTTATTTTATGTGAATTCGTATATATATATTTTGAAACAAATTTAAATTGTTTTATATGTATTTTTGCATATATCTTTCAAAACACAAATAGAATAATGTAAGATCGTATCAAAATAAATTTGTATGAAAATAAAGATGCAAAATACCCATTAAATAACGCATTTTTTTATAAAAAATATATATACCAAAATTCACATGAAAAAATTAATTTGTATTAAAATAAATATACAAAATACACATACAATAAGGTAAATCTGTATTGAAATAGATATGCAAAATAAATATAAAACAATGTAAATTTGTTTCAAAATATATATACGAATACACATAAAATAACGTAGATTTGTATAAAAATATATATACAAAATACACATAAAATGAAGTAAATACGTATAAGAAAATGTATACAAAATACACATAAAATAATGTAAATTCGTATCAAAAAAAAATACCAATAAAAGAATAAATAAATATAAATATAATAAATATAAATATACAAAATACACATAAAATAACGTAAATTTGTATAAAACAATATACAAAAATACACAGAAGTTATTAAATTCGCATGAAAATAGATATACAAAATACAGATAAAATAAGCTAAATTTGAATTGAAATGTATATAGAAAATACATAAAATAATGTAAATTTGTATCAAAATATTTATAAAAATACATATAATAACGTAAATTTGTTTAAAAATATATAAACAAAATACACATTAAGTAATGTAAATACGTATAAAAAATATGTACAAAATACACATAATTATGTAATTCGTATCAAATTAAATAAACAAAATATCAATAAAATAATGTAAATTTGTATGAGAAAACATATACAAATACATATAAAATAACGCTAATTTCCATAAAAATATATGTCCAAAAATGAACGTAAAATAAAATAGCTTTGGATAAAAATATATATACAAAACACACATTAAATAATTAAATGCATACATAAAATAACCTAAATTTGTAAAAAACTATATACAAAAATACACAAAAATAATTTAAATTTGTATGAAAAGAAATATACAAAATACACATAAAATTAGGTTAATTTGTATCGAAATACATATACAAAATACATATAAAATAATGTAAATTTGAAAGAAAATATATAAACAAATACACATATAATAACGTAAATTTGTATGAAATATATATTCAAAATGCACATTAATTAATGTAAATATGTATAAAAATATATATACAAAACACAAATAGAATAATGTAAAATCGTATCAAAATATATACACAGAATATTAATAAAATAACGTAAATTTGTATGAAAATTAAGATGCAAAATACCTATAAAATAACGCTTTTTTTTTTAAATATTGATACCAAAATACACATAAAATATTTGAATTTGTATTAAAATAAATATACAAAATGCACATACAATAAGGTAAATTTGTATTGAAATAGATATGCAAAATACATATAAAATAATGTAAATTTGTTTCAAAATATATATGCGAATACACATAAAATCACGTAGATTTCTATAAAAATACATATACATAATACACATAATATTAAATAGAAACGTATAAAAAAATGTATACAACATACACATAAAATAATATAAATTCGTATAAATGTAAATAAACAATATACCAATAAAAGAATGTATATTTGTATAAATATAAATATACAAAATGCACATAAAATAACGTAAATTTATATAAAACTATATACATAAAAAAACTCAAATTTCTATAAAAATATATGTACAAAAATGAACATAAAATAAATTTGCATAAAAATATATATACAAAACACACTTTAGATATTGTAAATGAGTATAAAAATATGTATACAAAATACCTATGAATTTCTTTAAATTCGTATCGAATTAAATTAAGAAAATATCAATAAAATAATGTAATTTGGGATGAAAATATATATACAAAATACTCATAAAATAACCTAAATACAAATACAAATATACACATAAAATAATTTAAAATTGAATGAAACAAATATACAAAATCAACATAAAATAAGGTAAATTTGTAATGAAATATATGAAAAAATACACATAAAATAATATAAATTTGTATGAAAATATATATAAATATACACATTAAATAACATGAATTTGTATAAAATTTGTATCAAAATATATACTTATACACACAATAAAATAACGTAATTTTTTTATGAAAATGTATATACAAAATACACATAAAATAATTTAAATACGTAGAAAAATATATATACAAAAAACACATAAAATAATGTAAATTTGTATGAAAATATATAAACAAATACACATAAAATAATGTAAATTTGGATAAAATATATATACAAAATGAACATTAAATAATGTAAATATGTATAAAAAAATATACAAAATACACACAGAATAATGTTAAATGGTATCAAAATAAATAAAGAGAATATCAATAAAATAATGTAAATTTGTATGAAAATAAAGATGCAAAATACCCATATAATAACGCATATTTGCATAAAAATATATATACAAAAATACATATAAAATAGTTAAATTTGTATTAAAATAAATATACAAAATGCACGTACAATAAAGTAAATTGGTATTGAAATAGATATGCAAAATACACATCAATAATGTAAATTTGTATCAAAATATATATACGAATACTCATAAAATAGAGTAAATTTCTATGAAAATATACATACAAAATAGATATACAAAATACACATATAACTTGTTAAATTTGTATTTAAATACATGTACAAAAAACACATAAAATAATGTAGATTTGCATGAAATGAAAACAAATACATTTCATATAAAATATATATACAAAATACACATAGAATAATGTAAAATCATATCAAAATAAATACACAGAATATCAATAAAATAATGTAAATTTGTATGAAAATAAAGATGCAAAATACCCATAAAATAAAGCATATTTTTATAAAAATACATATACAAAAATACACAACGATTAATCAAATTTGTATTAAAGTTAATATACAAAATGCACATACAGTAAGGTAAATTTGCATTGAAAAAATATGCAAAATACACATAAAATAATGTAAATTTGTTTCAAAATATATATACGAATACACATAAAATAACGCAGATTTCTATAGAAATATATATACAAAATACACTTAAAATAATGTAAATACGTATAAAAATATATATACAAAATACACATTAAATAATGTTAATTCGTGTCAAAATAAATAAAAAAAATATCATGAAAAGAATGTGCATTTGTATGAAAATAGATATTCAAAATACACATAAAATAACCTAAATTTGTATAAAACTATATACAAAAATACACAAAAATAATTTAAACTTGTATGAAAATAAATATACAAAAAACATATAAAAATAGGTAAATTTGTATTGAAATACATATACAAAATACACATAAAATAATGTAAACTTGAATGAAAATATATAAACATATAGACTTAAAATAACGTAAATTTGTATCAAACATATATACAAAAAACACATTAAATAATGTAAATATGTATAAAAAAAATATATACAAATCACAAATAAAATAATGTAAAATCGTATCAAAATAAATACAGAAAATATTAATAAAATAATGTAAATATGTATGAAAATTAAGATGCAAAATACCCATAAAATAACGCATTTTTCATAAAAATATAAATACGAAAAAACATAAAATATTTGATTTTGTATTAAAATAAATAGATATACAAAATACACATAAAATAAGCTAAATTTGAATTGAAATATATATACAAAATACATGAAATAATGTAAATTTGTATCAAAATACCTATACAAATACACATATAATAACGTAAATTTGTATAAAAATATATCAACAAAATACACATTAAATAATGTAAATACGTATAAAAAAATGTAAAAATACACAAATAATCATGTAATTCATTATCAAAATAAATAGACAAAATACCAATAAAATAATGTAAATTTATGAGAAAACATATACAAAATACACATAAATAACATAAATATCAATAAAATATATATAATATATATATATTTTATACATATTAAAATATTTAATATATATATATATATATATATATATATATATATATATATATATATATATATATATATATATATATATATATATATATATATATATATATATATATATATATATATATATATATATATATATATATATATATATATATATATATATATATATATATATATATATATATATATATATATATATATATATATATATATATATTTTATCAAATTTACGTGATTTTATATGTATTTGTTTATATATTTTCATACAAATTTACATTATTTATGTGAGTTTTGTATATGTATTTCAATACAAATTTGCCTAACTTTATGTGTATTTTGCATATCTATTTTCAAACAAATTTAAATTATTTTTGTGTATATTTATATATTTTATACAAATTTAGTTATTTTATTTGTTTTTGTATATATATTTTCCTACATATATACATTCTTTTATTGGAATTTTGTGTATTTAATTTTACGAATTTACATTATTTTATTGTGTGTATTCGTATATATTTTGAAACATTTATACAAATTCATGTTATTTTATGTGTATTTTATATATCTTTTCTTACAAATTTATATTATTTTATAATAAAACAATGTAAATTTGAATGAAAATAAAGATGCAAAATATCCATTAAATAACGCATTTTTTATAAAAATATATATACCAAAATACACATGGAAAAATTCATTTGTATTAAAATAAATATAAAAAATACACATACAATAAGGTAAATCTGTATTGAAATATATATGCAAAATACATATAAAACAATGTAGATTTGTTTCAAAATATATATACGAATACACATAAAATAACGTATATTTGTATAAAAATATATATACAAAATACACATAAAATGAAGTAAATACGTATAAGAAAGTAATTAAATTCGTATGAAAATAGATATACAAAATACAGATAAAATAAGCTAAATTTGAATTGAAATGTATATACAAAATATAAAATTTTATTTTATGTATATTTTGTATATATTTTCATCAAAATACATTATTTTATTGGTATTTTCTTAATTTCGATACGAATTTAGATTATTTCATAGGTATTTTCTATACATATTTTTATTCTCAATTACATTATATAATGTGTGTTTTGTATATATATTTTATGCAAATTTATTTTATGTTCATTTTGTACATATGTTTTATAGAAATTTGCGTTATTTTATGTATATAGTTTTATATAAATTTACGTTATTTTATGTGCATTTTGTATATTTATATTTATACAAATACATATTCTTTTATTGGTATATTGTTTATTTACATTTATACGAATTTACATTATTTTATGTGTATTTTGTATACATTTTTTTATACGTATTTACTTAATTTTATATGTATTTTGTATATGTATTTTTTTAGAAATCTACGTTATTTTGTGTATTCGTATATATATTTTGAAAGTATTTTAGATTATTTTATATATATTTTGCATATCTATTTCAAAACAAATTTACCTTATTGTATGTGCATTTTGTATATTTATTTTAATACAAATTGAAATATTTTATGTGTATTTTGGTATCAATAATTTTATAAAATAAACGTAAATTTGTATAAAAAAAATATGTACAAAACACAAATAGAATAATGTAAAATCGTATCAAAATAAATACACAGAATATTAATAAAATAATGTAAATTTGTATGAAAATTAAGAAGGAAAATACCCATAAAATAACGCTTTTTTTTATTTAAATATATATACCAAAATACACATCAAAAATGTAATTTGTATTAAAATAAATATACAAAAAACACATACAATAAGGTAAATTTGTATTGAAATAGATATGCAAAATACATATAAAACAATGTAAATTTGTTTCAAAATATATATACGAATACACATAAAATAACGTAGATTTCTATAAAAATATATATACAAAATACACATAAAATGAAGTAAATACGTATAAAAAAATGTATACAAAATACACATAAAATAATGTAAATTCGTATCAAAATAAATAAACAAAATACCAATAAAAGAATGTGTATTTGTATAAATATAAATATACAAAATACACATAAAATAACGTAAATTTATATAAAACTATATACAAAAATACACAAAAGTAATTAAATTTGTATGAAAATATATACAAAATACACAAAAAATAAGCTAAATTTGAATTGAAATATATATACAAAATACATGAAATAAAGTAAATTTGTATCAAAATATTTATACAAATAAACATATAATAACGTAACTTTGTATGAAAATATATAAACAAAATACACATTAAATAATGTAAATACGTATAAAGAAATATGCACAAAATACACATATAAACATGTAATTCGTATCAAAATAAATAAACAAAATACCAATAAAATAATATAAAATTGTATGAGTAAACGTGTATGTTGCATATTTTTTCAATACATATTTACCTTATTATATACGCATTTTGTATATTAATTTTAATATATGTGTATTTGAATATATATTTTGTTACAAATTTCCATTATTTGTTGTATTTTCTATATTTATTTCAATTCAAATTTAGCTTATTTTATGTGTCTTTTATATATCTATTTTCATACAAATTTAATTATTTTTGTTTATTTTTGTATATAGTTTTATACAATTTTACGTTATTTTATGTGTATTTTGTATATATATAATTATACAAGTAAACATTCTTTTATTGGCATTTAGTTTATTTATTTTGATACGAATTTAAATTATTTTATGTGTATTTTGTATACATTTTCTGACACGTATTTACTTCATTTTATGTATATTTTGTATATATATTTTTATAGAAATCTACGTTATTTTATGTGTATTCGTATATATATTTTCAAACAAATTTACATTGTTTTATGTGTATTTTGCATATCTATTTCAATACAAATTTACCTTATTGTATGTGCATTTTGTATATTTATTGTAATACAAATTTAAATATTTTATGTGCATTTTGATATATATATTTTCATAAAAAGTGCGTTGTTTTATGGGTATTTTGCATCTTTATTTTCATACAAATTTACATTATTTTATTAATATTCTGTATATTTATTTTGATACTATTTTACATTATTCTATTTGTGTATTGTATATATTTTTTTATACATATTTACACTATTTAATGTGTATTTTCTATATATATTTCATACATATTTACGTTATTTTAAGTGTATTTGTTTATATATTTTCATTCAAATTTACATTATTTTATGTGTATTTTGTATATGTATTTCAATAGAAATTTAACTAGTTTTATGTGTATTTTGTATATATATTTTTATTCAAATTTAAATGATTTTTGAATATTTTTTTAATAGAGTTTTATACAAATTTACAATGCTTTATGTGCATTTTGTATTTTTATTTTAATACAAATACACATTCTTTTACTGATATTTTGTTTATTTATTTTGATGCGAATTTACAATATTTAATGTGTATTGAGTATATGTATTTTTATACGTATTTACGTCATTTCATGTGTATTTTTTATATACATTTCTATAGAAATTTACGTTATTTTATGTGTATTCGTATATATATTTTGAAACAAATATACATTGTTTTATGTGCATTTTGTATATTTTTTCAATACAAATTTCCCTTATTGTACGTGCATTTTGTATATTAATTTTAATACAAATTTAATTATTCTATGTGTGTTCTTGTATATGTATTTTAAAAAAAATATGCTTTATTTTATGGGTATTTTGCGTCTTTATTTTCATACAAAATTACATTATTTTATTGATATTCTGTGTATTTATTTTGATACGATTTTACATTATTCTATGTATATTTTGTATATCTATTTTATACAAATGTACGTTATTTTATGTGAATTTGTTTTCATTTCATACAAATTTACATTATTTTATGTGTATTTTGTACATGTATTTAAATACAAATTTAACTAATTACATGTGTATTTTGTATATCTATTTTCATACAAATTGAAATTTATTTTTTTGTTTTTTTGTATATATTTTTATTCAAATTTTCGTAATTTTATATGTATTTTGTATATTTATTTTCCTACAAATATACGTTCTTTTATCGGAATTTTGTTTATTTATTTTGATACGAATTTTCATTTTTTAAGGTGTATTTGATATATATATTTTTATACTTATTCACATAATTTTATATCTATTTTGAATATATATTTTCATAGAAATTTACTCTAAATGTATATACAAAAAAACACAGAAATAATTTAAATTTGTATGAAAAAAAATATACAAAATACACAAAATTAGGTAAATTTGTATTGAAATACATATACAAAATACACTTAAAATAATGTAACTTTGAATGAAATTATATAAACAAATACACGTAAAATGACGTTAATTTGTATAAAATATATATAAAAAATACACATTAAATAATGAAAATATGTATAAACAAATATATACAAAACACAAATAGTATAATATAAAATCGTATCAAAATATATACACAGCATATTAATAAAATAATGTACATTTGTATGAAAACTAAGATGCAAAATACCTATAAAATAACGCATTTTTTATAAAATTATATATACCCAAATACACATAAAATATTTGAATTTGTATTAAAATAAATATACAAAATGCAGATACAATAAGGTAAATTTGTATTGAAATAGATATGCAAAAAACATATAAAACAATGTAAATTTGTTTCAAAATATATATACGAATACATATAAAATATCGTAGATTCCTATAAATATATATATATATATATATATATATATATATATATATATATACAAAATACAAATAAAATTAAGTAAATACGAGTCAAAAATGTATACAAAATACACATAAAATAATGTAAATTCGTATAAATATAAATAAACAAAATACCAATAAGAGAATATGTATTTGAATAAATATAAATAAACAAAATGCACATAAAATAACGTAAATTTGTATAAAACTATATACAAAAATACACAGAAGTAATTCAATTTGCATGAAATAGATATACAAAATACACACAAAATAAGCTAAATTTGAATTGAAATATATATACAAAATACATAAAATAAAATAAATTCGTTTCAAAATATTTTTAACAAATACACATATAATAACGTAAATTTGTAAAAAAAAATATATAAACAAAATACACATTAAGTAATGTAAATACGTATAAATAAAATATTTACAAAATACACCAATAATCAAGTCATTCGTATCAAAATAAATAAACAAAAAACTAATTAAATAATGTAAATTTGTATGAGAAAACATACAAAATACACATAAAATAACGTTTTAAGTTTCTATAAAAATATATATACAAAAATGCACAAAAAATTAGTTTGCATAAAAAAAATATATACGAAACACACATTAGATAATGTAAATGAGTATAAACATATGTATACAAAATACCTATGAAATAATCTAAACTCGTATCGAGTTAAATTAAGAAAATAACAATAAAATAATGTAATTTTGGATGAAAATATATATAGAAAACACACATAAAATAACCTAAATACAAATACAAATATAAACATTAAATAATTTAAAATTGAATGAAATAAATATACAAAATAAACATAAAATAAGGTAAATTTGTAATAAAATATATGGAAGAATACTCATAAAATAATATAAATTTGTATGAAAATAATAATACAAATACACATAAAATAACATGAATTTGTATAAAATGTTTCAAAATATATACGAATACACACAAATAAATAACGTAAATTTTTATGAAAATGTATATATAAAATACACATAAAATAGTTTAAATACGTAGAAAAATATATATACAAAATATGCATAAAATAATGTAAATTCGTAAAAAATTAAATACACAAAATTCCAATAAAAGAATGTATATTTGTAGGAAAATATATATACAAAAAACAAATAAAATAACTAAAATTTGTATAAAAATATATACAAAAATACAAAAAAATAATTTAAATTTGTTTGAAAATAGATATGCAAAATACACATAAAGTTAGGCAAATTTGTATTGAAATACATATACAAAACTCACATAAAATAATGTAAATTTGTATGAAAATATATAAACAAACACATATAAAATCACGTAAATTTGGATAAAATATATATATACAAAATATAGATTAAATATTTTAAATATGTATAAAAATATATTATATAATATATATTTTTATTGATATTTGCGTTATTTATGTGTATTTTGTATATGTTTTCTCATAGAAATTTACATTATTTTATTGGTATATTGTCTATTTATTTTGATACGAGTTACATGATTATTTGTGTATTTTTTACATTTTTTTTATACATATTTACATTATTTAAAGTGTATTTTGTTTATATATTTTTATTCAAATTTACTTTATTATATGTGTATTTGTATAGGTATTTCGATACAAATTTACATTATTTTATGTATTTTGTATATATATTTCAATTCAAATTTAGCATATTTTATGTGTATTTTGTATATCTATTTATTTTAATACAAAATCAAATATTTTATGTTTTTTCGTATATATATTTTTATAAAAAGTGCGTTATTTTATGGGTATTTTGCATCTTAATTTTCATACAAATTTACATTATTTTATTAATATTTTCAGTATTTATTTTGATACGATTTTACATTATTTTATTTGTGTTTTGTATATATTTTTCTATACATATTTACATTATTTAATGTTTTTTTTTGTATATTTATTTGATACAAATTTACGTTATTTTAAGTCTATATGTTTAAGTCTATAATTTTCATTCAAATTTACATTATTTTATGTGTATTTTGTATATGTATTTCAATACAAATTTACCTATTTTTATATGTTTTTTGTATATTTATTTTCATACAAGTTTAAATTATTTTTGTGTATTTTTGTATATAGTTTTATACAAATTTAGGTTATTTTATGTGTATTTTGTATATCTATTTTCATACAAATACACATTCTTTTCATGATATTTTGTTTATTTATTCTGACACTAATTAACATTATTTAATGTTCATTTTGTATATATAGTTTTATACGTATTTACATTATTTCAAGTGTATATTGTATATATATTTCTATAGAAATCTGCGTTATTTTATGTGTATTCGAATTTATATTTTGAAACAAATTTACATTGTTTTATGTGTATTTTGCATATTTTTTCAATACAGACCTACCTTATTGTATGTGCATTTTGTATATTAATTTTAATACAAATTTGATTAATCTATGTGTATTTTTGTATATGTATTTTTATAAAAATATGTAATTACTTAAATTTATATTTAAATACATGTACAAAATACACATAAAATAATGTAAATTTGTATGAAATGAAAACAAATTCGCATAAAATAACGTACATTTGTATAAAATAGATATACAAAATAATTTTAAGTGTATTTTGTATATTTATTTTCATACAAATTTAAATTATATTTGAGTATTTTTGTATATAGTTTTATACAAACTTAGGTTATTTTATGAGTATTTTGTATATCTATTTTCATACAAATACACATTCTTTTATTGATATTTTGTTTATATATTTTGACGAGAATTTAAATTATTTAATGTGTATTTTGTATATATATTTTTATACGTATTTATATCATTTCATGTGTATTTTGTATATATATTTCTATAGAAATCTACGTTATATTATGTGTATTCGTATATAGATTTTTTGTTTCATTTTGATACGATTTGACATTATTCTATTTGTATTTTGTATATATTTTTCAAACAAATTTACGTTATTTTATGTGTATTTGTTTATATATTCTGACACAAATTTACAATATTTTATGGGTATTTTGTATATATATTTCAAAAGAAATTTACCTAGTTTTATATGTATTTTGAATATCTATTTTTATACAATCTCAAATTATTTTTATGTATTTTTGCATATATTTCAATACAAATTTTACGTATGTTATGTGTATTTTGTAAATCTATTTTCATTCAAATATATATTATTTTATTGGTATTTTGTTGATTTATATTGATACGAATTTACATTATTTTAAATGTACTTTTTATATATATTTTTATACGCATTTACATTATTTAATATTTATTTTGAATATATAATTTTATACAAATTCATGGTATTTTATGTGTATTTGTATATATATTTTCATATAAATTTACATTATTTTATGTGTATTTTGTACATATATTTCATTACAAATTTACCTTATTTTATGTTTATTTTGTATGTGTATTTTGTACATTTATATTTATACAAATACACATTCTTTTATTGGTATTTTGTTTATTTATTTTGTTTCGAATTTATATTATTTTATATGTATTTTGTTTACATTTTTTATAAGTATTTACCTAATTTTATGTGTATTTTGTATATATATTTTTATAGAAATCTACGTTATTTTATGTGTATTCGTATATATATTTTGAAACAAATTTACTTTGTTTTATATGTATTTTTGCATATCTCTTTCAATACAAATTTACCTTATTGTATGTGCATTTTGTATATTTATTGTAATACAAATTTAAATATTTATGTGAATTTTGGTATATATATTTTCATAAAAAATGCGTTGTTTTATGGGTATTTTGCATCTTTATTTTCATACAAATTTACATTATGTTATTAATATTCTGTGTATTTATTTTGATACTATTTCACATTATTCTATTTGTGTTTTGTATATATTTTTTTATACATATTTACATTATTTAATGTGTATTTTCTATATATATTTCATACAAATTTAAGTTATTTTAAGTGTATTTATTTATATATTTACATTAAAATTTACATTATTTTATGAGTATTTTGTATATGTATTTCAATAGAAATTTAACTAGTTTTATGTGTATTTTGTATATATATTTTTATACAAATTTAAATCATTTTTTTGTATTTTTTGAATAGAGTTTTATACAAATTTACAATATTTTATGTGTATTTTGTATATCCATTTTCATACAAATACACATTCTTTTATTGATATTTTGTTTATATATTTTGATGAGAATTTACATTATTTAATGTGTATTGTGTATATATATTTTTACACGTATTTACGTCATTTCATGTGTATTTTGTATATATATTTCTATAGAAATATACGTTATTTTATGTGTATTCGTATATATATTTTAAAACAAATATACATTGTTTTATGTGCATTTTGTATATTTTTTCAATACAAATTTACCTTATTGTACGTGCATTTTGTATTTTAATTTTAATACAAATTTAATTATTCTATGTGTATTCTTGTATATGTATTTTAAAAAAAATATGCTTTATTTTATGGGTATTTTGCATATTTATTTTCATATAAAATTACATTATTTTATTAATATTCTGTGTATTTATTTTGATACGATTTTACATTATTCTATGTATATTTTGTATATCTATTTTATACAAATGTACGTTATTTTATGTGAATTTGATTTCATTTCATACAAATTTACATTATTTTATGTGTATTTTGTACATGTATTTAGATACAAATTTAACTAATTATATGTGTATTTTGTATATCTATTTTCATACAAATTGAAATTAATTTTTTTGTTTTTTTGTATATATTTTTATTCAAATTTTCGTAATTTTATGTGTATTTTGTATATTTATTATCCTACAAATATACGTTCTTTTATCGGAATTTTGTTTATTTATATTGATACGAATTTTCATTTTTTAGGTGTATTTCATATATATATATATATATATATATATATATATATATATATATATATATATATCTATATATATATATATATATATATATATATATATATATATATATATATATATATATATATATATATTTATTTATACTTATTTACATAATTTTATATGTATTTCGAATATATATTTTCATAGAAATTTACTCTATATGTATATATTTTTCAAACAAATTTACGTTATTTTATGTGTATTTGTTTATATATTCTGACACAAATTTACAATATTTTATGGGTATTTTGTATATATATTTCAAAAGAAATTTACCTAGTTTTATGTGTATTTTGAATATCTATTTTCATACAAACTCAAATTATTTATATGTATTTTTGTATATATTTCAATACAAATTTTAGTTATGTTATGTGTATTTTGTAAATCTATTTTCATTCAAATATATATTATTTTATTGGTATTTTGTTGATTTATATTGATACGAATTTACATTATTTTATATGTACTTTTTATTTATATTTTTATACGCATTTACATTATTTAATATTTATTTTGAATATATAATTTTATACAAATTCATGGTATTTTATGTGTATTTGTATATATATTTTCATATAAATTTACATTTTATGTGTATTTTGTACATATATTTCATTACAAATTTACCTCATTTTATGTTTATTTTGTATGTGTATTTTGTACATTTATATTTATACAAATACACATTCTTTTATTGGTATTTTGTTTATTTATTTTGTTTCGAATTTATATTATTTTATGTGTATTTTGTTTACATTTTTTTATACGTATTTACCTAATTTTATGTGTATTTTGTATATATATTTTTAGAGAAATCTACGTTATTTTATGTGTATTCGTATATATATTTTGAAATAAACTTACTTTGTTTTATATGTATTTTTGCATAACTCTTTCAATAGAAGTTTACCTTATTGTATGTGCATTTTGTATATTTATTTCAATACAAATTTAAATATTTTTTGTGTATTTTGGTACATCTATTTTTATAAGATATGCGCTATTTGATGGGAATTTTGCACCTCTATTTTGATACAAATTTGCATTATTTTATTAATATTCGGTGTATTTATTTTGATACGATCTTACATTATTCTATTTGCTTTTTTTATATATTTTTTTTATACATATTTACATTATTTAATGTATATCTTGCATATATATTTCATACAAATTTATTATCTATTATTTATTTTCATACAAATACACATTCTTTTCATGATATTTTGTTTATTTATTTTGACACGAATTGACATTACTTAATATATATTTTATATATATATTTTTATACGTATTTACATAATTTCATGTGTATTTTGTATATATATATATATATATATATATATATATATATATATATATATATATATATATATATATATATATATATATATATATATATATATATCTATATATATATATATATATATATAGAGAGAAATCTACTTTATTTTATTTGTATTCGTATATATATTTTGAAACAAATTTACAATGTTTTATTTGTATTTTGCGTTTTTTTCAATACAAATTTACCTTATTGTATGTGTGCATTTTGTATATTAATTTTAATACAAATTTAATTATTCTATGTGTATTTTTGTATATGTATTTAAAAAAAAAATGCTTATCTTATGGGTATTTTGCATCTTTGTTTTCATACAAATTTAAATTATTTTACTGATATTCTGTGTACTTATTTTGATACGATTTTACATTATTCTATGTATAACAAAAATAAATACAGAATACACAAAAATAGATATGCAAAATACATATAAACAATGTAAATTTGTTTCAAAATATAAATACGAATACACATGACATGGGTATTTTGAATCTTAATTTTCATACAAATTTACATTATTTTATTAATATTTTCTGTATTTATTTTGATACGATTTTACATTATTTTATTTGTGTTTTGTATATATTTTTTTATACATATTTACAATATTTAATGTGTTTTTTGTATATATATTTGATACAAATTATCGTTATTTTAAGTCTATGTTTATATATTTTCAATCAAATTTACATTATTTTATGTGTATTTTCTATATGTATTTCAATACAAATTTACCTAATTTTATGTTTTTTGTATATTTATTTTCATACAAGTTTAAATTATTTTTGTTTATTTTTGTATATAGTTTTATACAAATTTAGGTTATTTTATGTGTATTTTGTATATCTATTTTCATACAAATACACATTCTTTTCATGATATTTTTTTTATTTATTCTGACACGAATTAACATTATTTTAATGTGTATTTTGTATTATATATTTTTATACGTATTTACATTATTTCAAGTGTATTTTGTATATATATTTCTATAGAAATCTACGTTATTTTATGTGTATTCGTATATATATTTTGAAACAAATTTACATAGATTTATGTGTATTTTGCATATTTTTTCAATACAAATTTACCTTATTGTATGTGCATTTTGTATATTAATTTTAATACAAATTTGATTAACCTATGTGTATTTTTGTATATGTATTTTTATAAAAATATGCTTTATTTTATGGGTATTTTGCATCTTTATTTTCATACAAATTTACATTATTTTATTGATATTCTGTGTATTTATTTGGTATGATTTTACATTATTCTATGTGTATTTTGTATATATATTTTATATAAAATGTATTTGTTTTCATTTCATACAAATCTACATTATTTTATGTGTTTTTTGTACATGTATTTAAATACAAATTTAACTAGTTATATGTGTATTTTCCATATCTATTTTGTATGTATATTTTCATAGAAATTTACTCTATTTTATGAGTATTCGTATATATATTTTGATACAAATTTACATTATTGATGTGTATTTTGCTTATCTATTTCAATACAAATTTTCTTTATTGTACGTGCATTTTGTATATTTATTTTAATACAAATTTAATTATTTTCTATGTATTTTTGTATATATATTTTAATGCAAATATGCGTTATTATATGGATATTTTGCAGCTTTATTTTCATACAAATTTACATTATTTTATTGATATTCTCTTTATTTATTTTGATACGATTTAACATTATTCTATGTGTATTTTGTATATATTTTTTATACATATTTACATTATTTAAGGTTTATTTTGTATATATATTTTGTCCAAATTTACATTATTTTATGTGTATTTGTTTATATATTTTTATACAAATTTACATTATTTTATGTGTATTTTGTGTATACATTTTCATAAAAAAAATTACGTTATTTTATTGTGTGTATTCGTATATATTTTGATACAAATTTTATTAAAATTCATGTTATTTAATGTGTATTTGTATATATATTTTCATACATATTTATATTATTTTATGTGTATTTTTTCATATATTTCATTACAAATTTACCTTATTTTATGTTTATTTTGTATATTTATTTCATTCAATTTTAAATTATTTTATGTGTATATTTGTATTTGTATTTAGGTTATTTTATGTGTATTTTGTATATATATATATATATATATATATATATATATATATATATATATATATATATATATATATATATATATATATATATATATATATATATATATATATATATATATATATATATTTTCATCCAAAATTACATTATTATATTGGTATTTTCTTAATTTAATTCGATACGAATTTAGATTATTTCATAGGTATTTTGTATACATATTTTTATACTCATTTCCATTATCTAATGTGTGTTTTGTATATATATTTTTATGCAAATTTATTTTATGTTCATTTTTGTACATGTATTTTTATAGAAATTTGCGTTATTTTTTGTATATAGTTTTATATAAATTTACGTTATTTTATGTGCATTTTGTATATTTATATTTATACAAATACATATTCTTTTATTGCTATATTGTTTATTTATATTTATACGAATTTACATTATTTTATGTGTATTTTGTATACATTTTTTTATACGTATTTACTTAATTTTATGTGTATTTTGTATATGTATTTTTATAGAAATCTACGTTATTTTATGTGTATTCGCATATATATTTTGAAAAAAATTTACATTATTTTATATGTATTTTGCATATCTATTTCAATACAAATTTTCCTTATTGTATGTGCATTTTGTATATTTATTTTGATACAAATTCAAATATTTTATGTGTATTTTGGTATCAATAATTTTATAAAAAATGCGTTATTTTATAGGTATTTTGCATCTTAATTTTCATACATATTTACATTATTTTATAAATTTTCTGTGTATATATTTTGATACGATTTTACATTTTTCTATTTGTGTTTTGTATATATTTTTTTTTATACATGTTTACATTATTTAATGTGTATTTTGTATATATATTTCATACACATTTACGTTATTATATGTGTATTTGTTTATATGTTTTCTTTCAAATTTACTTTATTTTATGTGTATTTTGTATATGTATTTCAATAGAAATTAACCTTATTTTATGTGTATTTTGTATATTTCTTTTCATACAAATTTAGGTTATTTTATGTACGCATTTACCTTATTTAATGTGTGTTTTGTATATATATTTTTATCCAAAGTTAGTTTATTTTACGTTCATTTTTGGACATATATTTTTATAGAAATTTGCGTTATTTTATATGTATTTGTATATGTTTTCTCATACAAATTTACATTATTTTATTTCTATTTTGTTTATTTAGTTTGATACGAATTACTTGATTATATGTGTATTTTGTACATATTTTTTATACATATTTACATTACTTAATGTGTATTTTGTTTATATATTTTTAAACAAATTTACGTTATTATATGTATTTTTATAAATATTTTGATACAAATTTACTTTATTTTATGTATTTTTTATATACATTTCAATTCAAATTTAGCTTATCTTATCTGTATTTTGTATATCTATTTTCATACGAATTTAATTACTTATGTGTATTTTTGTATATAGTTTTATACAAATTTACTTTATTTTATGTGTATTTTTTATATTTATATTTATACAAATACACATTCTTTTATTGGTATTTTGTTTATTTATTTTGATACGAATTTACATTATTTTATGTGTATTTTGTATACATTTTTTTATACGTATTTACTTCATTTTACGTGTATTTTGTATATATATTTTTATACAAATCTACGTTATTTTATGTGTATTCGTATATATATTTTGAAACAAATTTACATTGTTTTATATGTATTTTGCATATCTATTTCAATTCAAATTTACCTTATTGTATGTGTATTTTGTATATTTATTTTAATACAAATAAATTTTTTCATGTGTATTCTTGTATATATATTTAAAAAAAATGCGTTATTTTATGGGTATTTTGCTTCTTTATTTTCATTTTCATACAAATTTACATTATTTTATTAATATTCTGTGTATTTATTTTGATACGATTTTACATTATTCTATTTGTGTTTTGTATATATTTTTTATACAAATTTACGTTATTTTAAGTGTATTTGTTTATGTATTTTCATTTCATTATGAGTATTTTGTATATGTATTTCAATACAAATTTACCTAATTTTATGTGTATTTTGTATATTTATTTTCATACAAATTTAAATTATTTTTGTGTATTTTTGTATATAGTTTTATACAAGTTTATGTTATCTTATGTGTATTTTGTATATTTATTTTTATACAAATACACATTCTTTTATTGACATTTTGTTTATTTATTTTGACGCGAATTTACATTATTTAATGTGTATTTTGTATATATATTTTTATACGTATTTACATCCTTTGAAGTGTATTTTGTATATTTATAAAAAATGCGTTATTTTATGGGTATTTTGCATCTTTATTTTCATACAAATTTACATTATTTTATTTACATTCTGTGTATTTATTTTAATACGATTTTACATTATTCTATTTGTGTTTTGTATATATATTTTTTTCATATTTACATTATTTAATGAGTATTTTTTATATATATTTTATACAAATTTATGTTAATTTAAGTGTATTTGTTTATATATTTTCATTCAAATTTACATTATTTTATGTGTATTTTGTATATGTATTTCTTTACAAATTTACCTAATTTTATATGTATTTTTTATATTTATTTTCATACAAATTTAACTTATTTTTGTGTATTTTTATATATAGTTTTATACAAATTTACGTTATTTTATGTGTATTTTGTATACGTGTTTTCATACAAATACACATTCTTTTATTGATATTTTAATTATTTATTTTGACACGAATTTACATTATTTAATGTGTATTTAATGTTACATTATTTAATGTAATTTATACATATTTACAACTTTTCATGTGTATTTTGTATATATATTTCTCTAGAAATCTACGTTATTTTATGTGTATTCGTATATATATTTTGAAACAAATCTACATTATTTTATGTGTATTTTGTATATATATTTCATTATAAATTTGCCTTATTTTAAGTTTATTTTTATATCTATTTTCATTCAAATTCAAATCATTTTATGTGTATATATTTATTTGTATTTACGTTATTTTATGTGTATTTTCTATATATATTTTCATTCAAAATTACATTATTTTATCGGTATTTTGTTCATTTATTTTGATACGAATTTAGATTATTTCAAGTGTATTTTCTATACATATACATATAGAGTAAATTTCTATGAAAATATATATTCAAAATACATATAAAATTATGTAAATAAGTATAAAAATATATATATCAAATACTCCTCAAAAAAATTAAAACTCGTATCAAAATAAATAAATAAAATTCCGATAAAAGAACGTATATTTGTAGGAAAATAAATATACAAAATACACATAAAATTACGAAAATTTGAATAAAAATATATACAAAAATACACAAAATTAATTTCAATTTGAATGAAAATAGATATACAAAATACATATAATTAGTTAAGTTTGTATTTAAATACTTGTACAAAATTCACATAAAATAATGTAAATTTGTATGAAATGAAAACAGATTCACATAAAATAACGTACATTGGTATGAAATAGATACACAAAATATACATTGAATAATGTAACATCGTATCAAAATAAATACACCGAATATCAATAAAATAATGTAATTTTGTATGAAAATAAAGATGCAAAATACCCATAAAATAAAGCATATTTTTATAAAAATACATATACAAAAATACATAGAATAGCTAAATTTGTATTAAAATTAATATACAAAATGCACGTACAATAAGGTAAATTTGTATTGAAAAAATATGCAAAATGCACATAAAACAATGTATATTTGTTTAAAAATATATATACGAATACACATAAAATAACGTATATTTCTTTAGAAATATATATACAAAATACACATGAAATTACGTAAATACGTATAAAATATATACACGATACACATTAAATAATGTAAACTCGCATCAAAATAAATAAACAAAATATCAATTAAAAAAATGTGTATTTGTATGAAAATAGATATACAAAATACACATAAAATATTGTAAATTTGAATAAAACTCCATACAAAATACACAAAAAATAATTTAAATTTGTATAAAATATATATACAATAAACACATGAAATTAGGTAGATTTCTATTGAAATACATATACAGAATACACATAAAATAATGTAAATTTTAATAAAAATATATAAACAAATACACTTAAAAGAACGAAAATTTGTATGAAATATATATAGAAACATTAAATAACATTAAATAATGTAAATATGTATAAAAAAATATATACAAAACACAAATAGAATAATGTAAAATAATATCAAAATAAATACACAGAATATTAATAAAATAATGTAAATTTGTATGAAAATAAAGATGCAAAATACCCATAAAACAACGCATTTTTTATGAAAATATATATATAAAATGCACATAAAATATTTAAATTTGAATTACAATAAATATACAAAATGCACATACAATAAGGTAAATTTGTATTGAAATAGATATGAAAAATACATATAAAACAATGTAAATTTGTTTCAAAATATACATACGAATACACATAAAATAACGTAGATTTCTATAAAAATATATATACAAAATACACATAAAATGAAGTAAATACGTATAAGAAAATGTATACAAAATACACATAAAATAATGTAAATTTGTATCAAAATAAATAAACTAAATGCCAATAAAAGAATGTGTACTTGTATAAATATAAATATACAAAATACACATAAAATAACGTAAAATTGTATAACACTATATACAAAAATAAACAAAAATAATTAAATTTGTATGAAAATAGATATACAAAAGACACATAAAATAAGCTAAATATGAATTGAAATAAATATAGAAAATACATAAAATAATGTAAATTTGTATCAAAATATATATTCAAATACACGTATAATAACGTAAATTTGTATAAAAATATATAAACAAAATACACATTAAATAATGTAAATACGTATAAAAGATATGTACGTAATGTAAAAATTTATAAAATTAAAGATGCAAAATACCCATAAAATATCTTATATTTAAAAAAATATATATACAAAAATACACATAAAATAATTATATTTGTATTAAAATAAATATACAAAATACATATACAATAAGGTAGATTTTTATTGAAATAGATATGCAAAAAACACATAAAATAATGAAATTTTTTATCAAAATATATACGAATACACACAATAAAATTTCTTAAATTTTTATGAAAATATATATACAAAATACACATAAAATAATGTAAATACATAGATAAATATATATACAAAATACACATAAAATAATGTAAATTCGTATCAAAATAAATAAACAAAATTTCCTCTAAAAGAATGAATATGTGTAGGAAAATATATATACAAAATACAAATAAAATAAAAAAAATTTGTATAAAAATAATACAAAAATACACAAAAATAATTTAAATTTGTTTGAAAATAGATATGCAAAATACAAATGAAATTAGGCAAATTTTTATTGAAATACATATACAAAATACACATAAAATAATGTAGATTTGTATGAAAATATATAAACAAATACACATAATATAACGTAAATTTCCATAAAATATATGTACAAAATATACATTAAATAATGTAAATATGTCTAAAAATATATATACAAAATACACAGAATAACGTAAAATCGTATCAAAATAAATAAACATACAATCAATAAAATAATGTAAATTTGTATGAAAATAGAGATGCAAAATACCCATATAATAACGCATATTTGTTTAAAAATATATATACAAAAATACACATAAAATAATTAAATTTGCATCAAAATAAATATACAAAAGGCACATACAATAAAGAAAATTTGTATTGAAATAGATATGCGAAATACACATAAATAATGAAAATTTGTATCATAATATATAAACGAATACCATAAAATAGAGTAAATTTCTATGAAAATATATATTCAAAATACATATAAAATCATGTAAATAAGTATAAAAATATATATATCATATACACCTAAAATAATGAAAACTCGTATCAAAATAAATAAACAAAATTCTGATAAAAGAACGTATATTTGTAGGAAAATAAATACACAAAATTCACTTAAAATTACGAAAATTTGAATAAAAATATATACTAAAATACACAAAATTAATTTCATTTTGTATGAAAATAGATATACATAATACACATATAATTAGTTAAATTTGTATTTAAATACATGTACAAAATATACATAAAATCATGTAAATTTGTATGAAATGAAAACAAATTCACATAAAATAACGTTCATTTGTATGAAATATATATACAAAATATACATAGAATAATGTAAAATCGTATCAAAATAAATACACAGAATATCAATAAAATAATGTAAATTTGTATGAAAATAAAGATGCAAAATACCCATAAAATAAAGCATTTTTTTATGAAAATACATATACAAAAATACACATAGAATAATTAAATTTGTGTTAAAATTAATATACAAAATGCACGTACAATAAGGTAAATTTATATTGAAAAAATATGCAAAATGCACATAAAACAATGTATATTTGTTTCAAAATATATATACGAATACACATAAAATAACATATATTTCTATAGAACTATATATACAAAATACACATGAAATGACGTAAATACGTATAAATATATATATACACAATACACATTAAATAATGTGAATTCGCGTCAAAATAAATAAGCAAAATATCAATAAAAAATGTGTATTTGTATGAAAATAGATATACAAAATACACATAAAAATTTTAAATTTATATAAAACTCTTTTTATAAAAATATATATACCAAAATAATAAAAATTTTTAAATTTCCATTACAATAAATATACAAAATGCACATACAATAAGGTAGATTTATATTGAAATAGATATGCTAAATACATATAAAACAATGTAAATTTGCTTCAAAATATATATACCAATACACATATAATAACGTAGATTACTATAAAAATATATATACAAAATACACATTAAATGAAGTAAATACGTATAAGAAAATGTATACAAAGTACATATAAAATAATTAAATTTGTATTAAAATAAATATACAAAATACACATACAATAAGGTAAATCTATATTGAAATAGATATGCAAAATAAACATAAAATAACGTAAATTTTTATGAAAATATATATAAAAAATAGATATAAAATAATGTAAATACGTAGAAAAATATATACAAAATACACATAAAATTATGTAAATTCTTATGAAAATAAATGAACAAAATTCCACTAAAAGAATGTATATTTATAGGAAAATATAAATACAAAATTCAAATAAAATAACTCAAATTTGTATAAAAATATATAAAAAAATTTGTTTGAAAATAGATATGCAAAATACACATAAAATTAGGCAAATCTGTATTGAAATACATATACAAATTACACATAAAATATTGTAAATTTGTATGAAATATATAAACAAATACACGTAAAATAGCGTAAATTTATATAAAATATATATACAAAATATACAATAAATGATGTAAATGTGTATAAAAATATATATACAAAATACACATAGAATAATGTAAAATCGTATCAAAATAAATAAACAGGATATCAATAAAATAATGTAAATTTGTATGAAAATAAAGATGCAAAATACCCAAATAATAACTCATATTTTACAAAAATACACATAAAGTAATTAAATTTGTATTAAAATAAATATACAAAATACACATACAATATGGTAAATTTTTATTGAAATAGATATGCAAAATAAACATAAATAATGTAAATTTGTATCAAAATATATATACGAATACCCATAAAATAGAGTAAATTTCTATGAAAATATATATTCAAAACACAAATAAAATTATATAAATAAGTATAAAAATATACATATGAAATACACCTAAAATAATGTAAATTCGTATAAAAATAAATAAACAAAATTACGATAAAAGATGCAAGATACACATTAAATAATGTAAATATGTATAAAAAAAATATATACAAAAAACAAATAGAATAATGTGAATACGTATCAAAATAAATACACCGAATATTAATTAAATAATGTAAATTTGTATGAAAATAAATATGCAAAATTCCCATCAAATAGCGCATTTCTTATAAAAATATATATACCAAAATACACATAAAATATTTAAATTTGTATTGAAATAAATATACAAAATGCACATACAATAAGGTAAATTTATATTGAAAGAGATATGCAAAAATACATATAAAACAATGTAAATTTGTTTCAAAATATATATACGAATACACATAAAATAACGTAGATATCTATAAAAATATATATACTAAATACACATAATATTAAGTAAATACGTATAAAAATAGATATACAAAATACACATAGAATAATGTAAAATTGTTTAAAAAAAAAACCAGAATATAAATAAAATAATGTAAATTTGTATGAAAATAAAAATGGAAAATACCCATAAAATAAAGCATATTTTTATAAAAATACATATACAAAAATACACATAGCATAATTAAATTTGTATTAAAATTAATATACAAAATTAAAAATTGTAAATTCGCGTCAAAGAAAATAAACAAAATATCAATAAGAGAATGTGTATTTGTATGAAAATAGATATACAATATATATACACATAAAATCACCTAAATTTGTATAGAACTATATACAAAAATATACAAAAATAATTTTAATTTGTATGAAAATAAATATACAAAATACACATAAAATAATGTAAATTTGAATGAAAATATATAAACAAATACACTTAAAATAACGTAAATTTGTATAAAATATATATAAAAAATACACATTAAATAATGTAAATATGTATAAAAGAATATATACAAAACACAAATAGAATAAAATAAAATCGTATCAAAATAAATACACAGAATATTAATAAAATAATGTAAATTTGTATGAAAATTAAGATGCAAAATACCCATAAAATAACGCATTTTTTATAAAAATATTTATACCAAGACACACATAAAATATTTGAATTTGTATTAAAATAAATATACAAAATGCACATACAATAAGGTAAATTTTTATTGAAAAAGATATGCAAAATACATATAAAACCATGTAAATTTTTTTAAAAATATATATACGAATACACATAAAATAACGTAGATTTCTATGAAAATAAATATACAAAATACACATAAAATGAAGTAAATACGTATAAAAAAGGTATACAAAATACACATAAAATAATGTAAACTCGTATCAAAATAAATAAACAAAATACTAATAAAAGAATGTGTATTGTATATATATAAATTTACAAAATACAAATAAAATAACGTAAATTTATATAAAACTATATGCAAAAATACACAAAAGTATTTAAATTTGTGAGAAAATAGATATACTAAATACATGTGTATTTTGTATATTTATTTTCATACAAATTGAAATTATTTTTGTTTATTTTTTTATATATTTTCATACAAATTTTCGTTATTTAATGTGTATTTTGTATATTTATTTTTCTACAAATATACGTTCTTTTATCTGAATTTTGTTTATTGAATTTGAAACGAATTTCCCTTATTTTGTATATCTATTTTCATACAAATTAAAATACTTCTGTGTATTTTTGTATATAGTTTTATATAAATTTACGTTATCTTATGTGTATTTTATATATTTATATTTATACAAATACACATTCTTTTATTGGTATTTTGTATATTTATTTTGAAACGAATTTACATTATTTTATGTGTATTTTGTATACATTTTTTTTATACGTATTTACTTCATTTGATGTGTATTTTGTTAATATATATTTTTATAGAAATCTACGTTATTTTATGTGTATTCGTATATATATTTTGAAACAAATTTACATTTTTTTATATGTATTTTGCATATCTATTTCAATACAAATTTACCTTATTGTATGTGTTTTTTGTATATTTATTTTAATAGAAATTTAATTTTTTGATGTGTATTTTGGTATATATATTTGGTATATATATTTTTATAAATAAAAAAATGCGTTATTTTATGGGTATTTTTATAAATATTCTGATACAAATCTACATTATTTTATGTATTTTGTATATACATTTCAATTCAAATTTAGCTTATTTTAACTGTATTTTGTATATCTATTTTCATTGGAATTTAATTACTTCTGTGTATTTTTGTATATAGTTTTATATAAATTTACGTTATTTTATGTGTATTTTGTATATTTATATTTTATTATACAAATACACATTCTTTTATTGGTATTTAAATATGTATTGAAATAAATATACAAAATGCACATACAATAAGACAAATTTGTATTGAAAGAGATATGCAAAAATACATATAAAACAATGTAAATTTGTTTCAAAATATATATACGAATACAAATAAAAAAAACGTAGATTTCTATAAAAATATATATACAAAATAAACATAAAATTAAGTAAATACGTATAAAAAAATGGATACAAAATACACATAAAATAATGTAAACTCGATTTAAAATAAATAAACAAAATACCAATAAAAGAATGTGTATTTGGATAAATACAAATATACAAAATACATATACAAAATAAACATAAAATAAGGTAGATTTGTAATAAAATATATGTACAAAATACACATAAAATAATGTAAATTTATATGAAAATATATATACAAATACACATAAAATACCATGAGTTTGTATAAAAATATATATTCAAAATAAATATTAAATACTGTACAAGCGTATAAAAATATATATACAAAGTACATATAAAATAATGTAAACTCGTATCAATATAAATCAACAAAACACCAATAAAATAATATATATTTGTATGAAAATAAATTTACAAAATACACATAACATAACTAAAATTTGTATTAAAATATATACAAAAATACATAAAAATAATTTGAGTTTGTATGAAAATAGATATACAAAATCTGATAATCTGATTTTATTATTTTTATAAAATCTGAATTTTGTTTATTGAATTTGAAACGAATTTACCTTATTTTGTATATCTATTTTCATGCAAATTAAAATACTTATGTGTATTTTTGTATATAGTTTTATATAAATTTACGTTATTTTATGAGTATTTTGTATATTTATATTTATACAAATACACATTCTTTTATTGGTATTTTGTATATTTATTTTGATGCGAATTTGCATTATTTTATGTGTATTTTTTATACATTTTTTTATACGTATTTACTTCATTTTATGTGTATTTTGTATATATATTTTTATAGAAATCTACGTTATTTTATGTGTATTCGTATATATATTTTGAAACAAATTTACATTGTTTTATATGTATTTTGCATATCTATTTCAATACAAATTTACCTTATTGTATGTGTTTTTTGTATATTTATTTTAATACAAATTTAATTTTTTATGTGTATTTTGCTATATATGGAGAGGTAAGTTTGTATTGAAAGAGATATTCAAAAATACATATAAAACAATGTAAATTTGTTTCAAAATATATATACGAATACATATAAAATAACGTAGATTTCTATAAAAATATATACAAAATACACATAAAATGAAGTAAATACGTATAAAAAAATGAATACAAAATACACATAAAAATCGTATCAAAATAAATAAACAAAATACCAGTAAAAGAATGTGTATTTGTATAAATATAAATATACAAAATACACAAAAAATATCGTAAATTTGTATAAAACTATATACAAAAATACGCAGAAGTAATTAAATTTGTATGAAAATATATATACAAAATACAGCTAAAATAGGCTAAATTTGAATTGAAATGTACATACAAAATACATAAAATAATGTAAATCTGTGTCAAAATATTTATACAAATACATATAATAACGTAGATTTGTTTAAAAATATATAAACAAAATACACATTAAGTAATGTAAATACGTATAAAAAATATGTACAAAATACACATATAATCATGTAACTCGTATCAAAATAAATAAACAAAATAGCAATAAAATAATGTATATTTGTATGAGAAATCATATACAAATAACGCAAAATTCTATAAAAATATATGTACAAAAATGCACATAAAATAAAGTAAATTTGCATAAAAATATATATACAAAACACACACTAAATAATGTAAATGCGTACATAAAATAACCTAAATTTGTATAAAACTATATACAAAAATACACAAAAATAATTTAAATTCGTTTGAAAAGAAATATACAAAATACACATAAAATTAGGTAAATTTGTATTGAAATACATATACAAAATACACATCAAATAATGTAAATTTGAATGAAAATATATAAACAAATACACTTAAAATAACGTAAATTTGTATAAAATATATATGCAAGATACACATTAAATAATGTAAATGTGTATAAAAAAATATATACAAAAAACAAATAGAATAATGTAAAATCGTATCAAAATAAATACACAGAATATCAATAAAATAATGTAAATTTGTATGAGAATAAAGATGCAAAATTCCTAAATATTATCGCATTTTTTATAAAAATATATTTACCTAAATACACAAAATATTTAAGTTTGTATTGAAATAAATATACAAAATGCATATACAGTAAGGTAAATTTGTATTAAAAGAGATATTCAAAAAAACATATAAAACAATGTAAATCTGTTTGAAAATATATATACGAATACACATAAAATAAAGTAGATTTCTATAGAAATATATATACAAAATACATATGAAATTATGTAAATACGTATAAAAATATATATACAAAATACATATCAAATAATGTAAATTCGTGTCAAAATAAATAAACAAAATATTATGAAAAAAATGTGTATTTGTATGAAAATAGATAATAGATAATAAATTTGTATTAAATATATATGCAAGATACACATTAAATAATGTAAATATGTATAAAAAAGGTATATACAAAAAACAAATAGAATAATAAAACATCGTATCAAAATAAATACACCGAATATTAATAAAATAATGTAAATTTGTATGAAAATAAAGATGCAAAATTCCCATAAAATAGCGCATTTCTTATCAAAATATATATACCAAAATACACATAAAATATTTAAATTTGCATTGAAATAAATATACAAAATGCACATACAATAAGATAAATATGTATTGAAAGAGATATGCAAAAATACATATAAAACAATATAAATTTGTTTCAAAATATATATACGAATACAAATAAAATAACGTAGATTTCTATAAAAATATATATACAAAGAACACATAAAATTAAGTAAATAGGTATAAAAAAATGTATACAAAATACACATAAAATAATGTAAATTCGAATTAAAATAAATAAACAAAATACCAATAAAAGAATGTGTATTTGGATAAATATAAATATACAAAATACACATATAAAATACACATAAAATAAGGTAGGTTTGTCATAAAATATATGTACAAAATACACATAAAATAATGTAAATTTATTTGAAAATATATATACAAATACACATAAAATACCATGAATATGTAAAAAAATATCTATTCAAAATAAATATTAAATAATGTAAAAGCGTATAAATATATATATATATACAAAGTACATATAAAATAATGTAAATTCGTATCATTATAAATCAACAAAACACCAATAAAATAATATATATTTGAATGAAAATAGATTTACAAAATACAAATAAGATAACTAAAATTTGTTTTAAAATATATACAAAAATACATAGAAATAATTTGAGTTTGTATGGAAATAGATATACAAAATACACATAAAATTAGGTAAATTTCTTTTGAAATGTATATACAAAATACCCATAAAATATTGTAAATTTGTGTCAAAATATATAAACAAATACACATAAAATAACGTAAATTTGTATGAAAAATATATACAAAATACACATAGAATAATGTCAATTCGTATCAAAATGAATGAGCAGAATATCAATAAAATAATGTAAATTTGTATGAAAATAAAGATGCAAAATACCCAAAAAATAAAGCATATGTTTATAAAAATACAGATACAAAAATACACATCGAATAATTAAATTTGTATTAAAATTAATATACAAAATGCGTATATAATAAGGTAAATTTGTATACAAAATACACATACAAAATAAACATAAAATAAGGTAGATTTGTAATAAAATATATGTACAAAATACACATAAAATAATGTAAATTTATTTGAAAATATATATACAAATACACATAAAATACCATGAATTTGTATAAAAATATATATTCAAAATAAATATTAAATAATGTAAAAGCGTATAAATATATATATACAAAGTACATATGAAATAATGTAAATTCGTATCAATATAAATCAACAAAACACCAATAAAATAATATATATTTGAATGAAAATAAATTTACAAAATACACATAACATAACTAAAATTTGTATTAAAATATATACAAAAATACATAGAAATAATTTGAGTTTGTATGAAAATAGATATACAAAATACACATAAAACTAGGTAAATTTCTTTTGAAATGTATATACAAAATACCCATAAAATATTGTAAATTTGTGTCAAAATATATAAACAAATACACATAAAATAACGTAAATTTGTATGAAAAATATATACAAAATACACATAGAATAATGTCAATTCGTATCAAAATGAATGAGCAGAATATCAATAAAATAATGTAAATTTGCATGAAAATAAAGATGCAAAATACCCAAAAAATAAAGCATATGTTTATAAAAATACAGATACAAAAATACACATCGAATAATTAAATTTGTATTAAAATTAATACAAAATGCGTATATAATAAGGTAAATTTGTATTGAAAAAATATGCAACATACACGTTTACTCATACAAATTTGTATTATTTATTGGTATTTTGTTTATTTATTTTGATACGAATTACATGATTATATGTGTATTTGTACATATTTTTTATACGTATTTACATTATTTAATGTGTATTTTGTTTATATATTTTCATACAAATTTACGTTATTATATGTGTATTTGTATAAATATTTTCATACAAATTTACTTTATTTCATGTATTTTGTATATATATTTCAATTCAAATTTAGCTTATTTTGTGTGTATTTTGTATATATTTTCATACAAATTTAATTACTTCTGTGTATTTTTGTATATAGTTTTATATAAATTTACGTTATTTATGTGTAGTTGTATATTTATATTTATACAAATACACATTCTTTTATTGGTATTTTGTTTATTTATTTTGATACGAATTTACATTATTTTATGTGTATTTTGTATACATTTTTTTATACGTATTTACTTCATTTTATATGTATTTTGTATATATATTTTTATAGAAATCTACGTTATTTTATGTGTATTCGTATATATATTTTGAAACAAATTTACATTGTTTTATATGTATTTTGCATATCTATTTCAATACAAATTTACCTTATTGTATGTGTTTTTTGTATATTTATTTTAATACAAATTTAATTTTTTGATGTGTATTTTGGTATATATATTTTTATAAATAAAAAAAATGCGTTATTTTATGGGTATTTTGCTTCTTTATTTTCAAACAAAATTTACATTATTTTATTAATATTCTGTGTATTTATTTCGATACGATTTTACATTATTCTATTTGTGTTTTGTACATATTTTTTTATACAAATTTACGTTATTTTAAGTGTATTTGATCATGTATTTTCATTCAAATTTACCTTATATTATGTGTATTTTGTGTATGTATTTGAATACAAATTTACCTAATTTTATGTGTATTTTGTATATTTATTTTCATACAAATTTAAAATATTTTTGTGTATTTTTGTATATAGTTTGATACAAATTTAGGTTATTTTATGTGTATTTTGTATATCTATTTTCATACAAATACACATTATTTTATTGATATTTTGTTTATTTATTTTGACGGGAATTTACATTATTTAATGTGTATTTTGTATATATATTTTTATACGTATTTACATCAGTTCATATGTATTTTTATAGTTTTAAACAAATTTATATTATTTAATGTGTATTTTGTATATATATATTTATACAAATACACATTCTTTTATTGGTATTATGTTTATTTATTTTGATTCTAATTTACATTATTTTATGTGTATTTTGTATACATTTTTTATACGTATTTACTTAATTTTATGTGTATTTTGTATATATATTTTTATAGAAATCTACCTTATTTCATGTGTATTCGTATATATATTTTGAAACAAATTTACACTATTTATATGTATTTTGCATATCTATTTTTGTGTATTCCGTATTTATTTTTGTTATACATAGAATAATGTAAAATCGTATCAAAATAAGTACACAGAATATCAATAAAATAATTTTAATTTGTATGAAAATAAAGATGCAAAATACCCATCAGATAAAGCATATTTTTTTTTAAAAATACATATACAAAAATACACTTAGAATAATTAAATTTGTATTAAAATTAATATACAAAATGCACACATACAATAAGGATTACGTAAAAACGTATAAAAATATATATACACAATACACATTAAATAATGTAAATTCGCATCAAAATAAATAAACAAAATATCAATAAAAGAATGTGTATTTGTATGAAAATAGATATACAAAGTACACATAAAATATTGTAAATTTGTATAAAACTCTATTAAAAAAATACACAAAAATAATTTAAATTTGTATAAAAATATATATACAAAAAACACAAAAAACTAGTTAAAATTCTATTGAAATACATATACAAAATACACATAAAATAATGTAAATTTGAATGAAAATATATAAACAAATACACTTAAAATAACGCAAATTTGTATGAAATATATATAGAAAATACACATTAAATAATGTAAATATGTATAAAAAAATATATACAAAACACAAATAGAATAATGTAAAATAGTATGAAAATAAATACACAGAATATTAATAAAATAATGTAAATTTGTATGAAAATAAAGATGCAAAATACCCATAAAACAACGCATTTTTTATTAAAATATATATACCAAAATACACATAAAATATTTATATTTGTATTACAATAAATATACAAAATGCACATACAATAAGGTAAATTTGTATTGAAATAGATATGCAAAATACACATGAAACAATGGAAATTTGTTTCAAAATATATATACGAAAACACATAAAATAACGTAGATTTCTATAAAAATAAATATACAAAATACACATAAAATGAAGTAAATACGTATAAGAAAATGAATACAAAATACACATAAAATAACGTAAATTCGTATCAAAATAAATAAACTAAATGCCAATAAAAGAATGTTTACTTGTATAAATATAAATATACAAAATACACATAAAATAACGTAAAATTGTATAAAACTATATACAAAAATAAACAAAAATAATTAAATTTGTATGAAAATAGATATACAAAAGACACATAAAATAAGCTAAATTTGAATTGAAATTAATATAGAAAATACATAAAATAATGTAAATTTGTATCAAATATATATTCAAATACACATATATTAAAATTAATATACAAAATGCGTATATAATAAGGTAAATTTGTATTGAAAAAATATGCAACATACACGTTTACTCATACAAATTTGTATTATTTTATTGGTATTTTGTTTATTTATTTTATACGAATTACATGATTATATGTGTATTTTGTTCATATTTCTTTATACGTATTTACATTATTTAATGTGTATTTTGTTTATATATTTTCATACAAATTTACGTTATTATATGTGTATTTGTATAAATATTTTCATACAAATTTACTTTATTTCATGTATTTTGTATATATATTTCAATTCAAATTTAGCTTATTTTGTGTGTATTTCTATATTTTCATACAAATTTAATTACTTCTGTGTATTTTTGTATACAGTTTTATATAAATTTACGTTATTTTATGTATTTTATGTATATTTATATTTATACAAATACACATTCTTTAATTTGTATTTTATTTATTTATTTTATATATATATATATATATATATATATATATATATATATATATATATATATATATATATATATATATATATATATATATATATATATATATATATATATATATATATATATATATATATATATTTATAGAAATCTACGTTATTTTATGTGTATTCGTATACATATTTTGAAACAAATTTACATTGCTTTATATGTATTTTGCGTATCTATTTCAATACAAATTTACCTTATTGTATGTGTTTTTTATATATTTATTTTAATACAAATCTAATTTTTTTATGTGTATTTTGGTATATATATTTTTATAAATAAAAAAAATGCGTTATTTTATGGGTATTTTGCCTCTTTATTTTTATACAAATCTACCTTATTGTATGTGTTTTTTATATATTTATTTTAATACAAATCTAATTTTTTTATGTGTATTTTGGTATATATAATTTTATAAATAAAAAAAATGCGTTATTTTATGGGTATTTTGCCTCTTTATTTTTATACAAATTTACATTATTTTATTAATATTCTGTGTATTTATTTTGATACGATTGTACATTATTCTATTTGTGTTTTGTACATATTTTTTTATACAAATTTACGTTATTTTAAGTGTATTTGTTTATGTATTTTCATTCAAATTTGCATTATTTTATGTGTATTTTGTATATGTATTTCCATACAAATTTACCCAATTTTATGTGTATTTTGTATATTTATTTTCATACAAATTTAAAATATTTTTGTGTATTTTTGTATATAGTTTTATACAAATTTAGGTTATTTTATGTGTATTTTGAATATCTATTAAATATATATACAAAATATATATGAAATTATGTAAACACGTATAAAAATGTATATACAAAATACATATCAAATAATGTAAATTCGTGTCAAAATAAATAAACAAAATATCATGAAAAGAATGTATATTTGTATGAAAATAGATAATAGATTATAAATTTGTATAAAATATATATGCAAGATACACATTAAATAGTGTAAATATGTATAAAAAAGTATATACAAAAAACAAATAGAATAATGTAAAATCGTATCAAAATAAATACACCGAATATTAATAAAATAATATAAATTTGTATGAAAATAAAGATGCAAAATTCCCATAAAATAGCGCATTTCTTATAAAAATATTTATACCAAAATACACATAAAATTTTTAAATTTGCATTGAAATAAATATACAAAATGCATATACAATAAGATAAATTTGTATTGAAAGAGATATGCAAAAATACATATAAAACAATGTAAATTTGTTTCAAAATATATATACGAATACAAATAAAAAAACGTAGATTTCTATAAAAATATATATACAAAATACACATAAAATTAAGTAAATACGTATAAAAAATGTATTCAAAATACACATAAAATAATGTAAATTCGAATTAAAATAGATAAACAAAATACCAATAAAAGAATGTGTATTTGGATAAATATAAATATACAAAATACACATACAAAATAATCATAAAATAAGGAAGATTTGTAATAATATATGTACAAAATACACATACAATAATGTAAATTTATATGAAAATATATATACAAATACACATAAAATACCATGAATTTCTATAAAAATATATATTCAAAATAAATATTAAATAATGTAAGAGCGTATAAAAATATATATACAAAGTACAAATAAAATTAAAATTAAAATGCAAAATACCTATAAAATAACGCATTTTTTTAATAAAATTATTGATACCAAAATACACATAAAATATTTGAACTTGTATTTAAATAAATATACAAAATGCACATTTAATAAGGTAAATTTGTATTGAAATAGATATGGAAAATACATATAAAATAATGTAAATTTGTTTCAAAATATATATACGAATACACATAAAATAACGTAGATTTCTATAAAAATACATATACAAAATACACATAAAATTAAGTAAATACGTATAAAAAATGTATACAAAATACACATAAAATAATGTAAATACGTATAAATGTAAATAAACAATATACCAATAAAAGAATGTGAATTTGTATAAATATAAATATACAAAATGCACATAAAATAACGTAAATTTATATAAAACTATATACATCAAATAACGCAAATTTCTATAAAAATATATGTACAAAAATGAACATTAGATAAATTTGCATAAAAATATATATACAAAACACACATTAGATAATGTAAATGAGTATAAAAATATGTATACAAAATACCTATGAAATAATCTAAATTCGTATCGAATTAAATTAAGAAATACCAATAAAATAATGTAATTTTGGATGAAAATATATATACAAAATACACATAAAATAACCTAAATACAAATACAAATATACACAAAATAATTTAAAATTGAATGAAATAAATATACAAAATAAACATAAAATAACGTAATTTTTTAATGAAAATGTATATACAAAATACACATAAAATAATTTAAATACGTAGAAAAATATATATACAAAAAACACATAAAATAGTGTAAATATGTATGAAAATATATAAACAAATACACATAAAATAATGTAAATTTGGATAAAAAATATATACAAAATTAACATTAAATAATGTAAATATATATATATATAAAAATATACAAAAAACACATAGAATATTGTTAAATCGTATCAAAATAAATAAAGAGAATTTCAATAAAATAATGTAAATTTGTATGGAAATAAAGATGCAAAATATCCATATAATAACGCATATTTGCATAAAAATATATAAACAAAAATACATATAAAATAATTAAATTTGTATTAAAATAAATATACGAAATGCACGTACAATAAAGTAAATTTGTATTGAAATAGATATGCAAAATACACATTAATAATGTAAATTTGTATCAAAATATATATACGAATACTCCTAAAATAGAGTAAATTTCTATGAAAATATACATACAAAATAGATATACAAAATACACATATAGCTAGTTAAATTTGTATTTAAATACATGTACAAAAAACACATAAAATAATGAAGATTTGAATGAAATGAAAACAAATACATTTTATATAAAATATATATATAAAATACACATAAAATAATGTAAAATCATATCAAAATAAATACACAGAATATCAATAAAATAATGTAAATTTGTATGAAAATAAAGATGCAAAATACCCATAAAATAAAGCATATTTTTATAAAAATACATATACAAAAATACACATAGATTAATCAAATTTGTATTAAAATTAATATACAAAATGCACATACAATAAGGTAAATTTGTACTAAAAAAATATGCAAAATACACATAAAACAATGTAAATTTGTTTCAAAATATATATACGAATACACATAAAATAACGCAGATTTCTATAGAAATATATATACAAAATACACTTGAAATAATGTAAATACGTATAAAAATATACATACAAAATACACATTAAATAATGTTAATTCGTGTCAAAATAAATAAACAAAATATCATGAAAAGAATGTGTATTTGTATGAAAATAGATATACAAAATACACATAAAATAACCTAAATTTGTATAAAACTATATACAAAAATACACAAAAATAATTTAAACTTGTATGAAAATAAATATACAAAAAACATATAAAATTAGGTAAATTTGTATTGAAATACATATACAAAATACACATAAAATAATGTAAATTTGAATGAAAATATATAAACATATAGACATAAAATAACGTAAATTTGTATCAAATATATATACAAAAAACAATTAAATAATGTAAATATGTATAAAAAAATATATACAAAACAAAAATAAAATAATGTAAAATCGTACCAAAATAAATACAGAAAATATTAATAAAATAATGTAAATTTGTATGAAAATTAAGATGCAAAATACCCATAAAATAATGCATTTTTTATAAAAATATATATACGAAAAAACATAAAATATTTGATTTTGTATTAAAATAAATAGATATACAAAATACACATAAAATGAGCTAAATTTGAATTGAAATATATATACAAAATACATAAAATAATGTAAATTTGTATGAAAATACTTATACAAATACACATATAATAACGCAAATTTGTATAAAAATATTTAAACAAAATACACATTAAATAATGTAAATACGTATAAAAAATGTACAAAATACACAAATAATCATGTAATTCGTATCAAAATAAATAGACAAAATACCAATAAAATAATGTAAATTTCTATGAGAAAACATATACAAAATACACATAAATAACGCAAATATCAATAAAAATATATATAATATAATATATTTTTATACATATTTAAAATATTTAATGTATATTTTGTATATATATTTTATCCAAATTTACGTTATTTTATATGTATTTGTTTATATTTTTTCATACAAATTTACATTATTTTATGTGAGTTTTGTATATGTATTTCAATACAAATTTGCCTAACTTTATGTGTATTTTGCATATCTATTTTCAAACAAATTTAATTTATTTTTGTGTATTTTGTATATATTTTATACAAATTTAGTTATTTTATTTGTTTTTTGTATATATATTTTCCTACAAATATACATTCTTTTATTGGAATTTTTGTATTTAAAAATTTAAGAATTTACAATATTTTATGGGGATTTTTTATATATATTTTTCTACGTATTTAAATTATTTTATGTGTATTTTATATATACATTTTCATAAAAATTTACGTTATTTTATTGTGTGTATTCGTATATATTTTGAAACAAATTTTATACATATTCATGTTATTTTATGTGTATTTGTATATATATTTCCATACAAATTCATATTATTTTATGTGTATTCTTACATATATTTTATTACAAATTTACCTTATTTTATGTTTATTTTGTATATTTATTTCATTTAATATAATTAAATTTAAATTTATTGTATATGCATTTTGTATATTAATTTTAATACAAATTTAATTATTCTATGTGTATTTTTCTATATATATTTTTATAAAAATATGCTTTATTTTATGGGTATTTTGCATCTTTATTTTCATACAAATTTACGTTATTTTATTGATATTCTGCTCATTCATTTTGATACGATTTGACATTATTCTATGTGTATTGTGTATATATTTTTCATACAAATTTACGTTATTTTATGTGTATTTGTTTATATATTTTGACACAAATTTACAATATTTTATGGGTATTTTGTATATATATTTCAAAAGAAATTTACCTAATTTTATGTGTATTTTGAATATCTATTTTCATTCAAACTCAAATTATTTTTATGTATTTTTGTATATATTTCAATACAAATTTTAGTTAGGTTATGTGTATTTTTTAAATCTATTTTCATTCAAATATATATTATTTTATTGTATTTTGTTGATTTATATTGATACGAATTTACATTATTTTATATGTACTTTGTATATATATTTTTATACGCATTTACATTATTTAATATTTATTTTGAGTATATAATTTTATTCAAATTGATTGTTTTTTTTGTGTTTTTGTTTATATATTTTCAGATAAATTTACATTATTTTATTTGTATTTTGTACATATATTTCATTACAAATTTACCTTATTTTATGTTTATTTTGTATGTGTATTTTGTACATTTATATTAATACAAATACACATTCTTTTATTGGTATTTTGTTTATTTATTTTGTTTCGAATTTACATTATTTTATGTGTATTTTGTTTACATTTTTTTATACGTATTTACTTAATTTTATGTATTTTGTATATTTTTATAGAAATCTACGTTATTTTATGTGTATTCGGACATTTATTTTGAAACAAATTTACATTGTTTTATATGTTCAATAAGGTAAATTTGTATTGAAATAGATATGCAAAATACATAGAAAGCAATGTAAATTTGTTTCAAAATATGTATACGAATACACATAAAATAACGTAGATTTCTATAAAAATATATATACAAAATACACATAAAATGAAGTAAATACGTATAAAAAATGTATACAAAATACACATAAAATAATGTAAATTCGTATCAAAATAAAAAAAAAACAAATATCAATAAAAGAATGTGTATTTGTATAAATTTAAATATACAAAATACACATAAAATAACGTAAATTTATATAAAACTATATACAAAATACACAGAAGCAATTAAATTTGTATGAAAATATATACAAAACACACACAAAGTAAGCTAAATTTGGATTGAAATATATATACAAAATATATGAAATAAAGTAAATTGGTATCAAAATATTTATTCAAATACACATATAATAACGTAAATTTGTATGAAAATATATAAACAAAATACACATTAAATAATGTAAATACGTATAAAAAAATGTGTACAAAATACACATATAATCATGTAATTCGTATCAAAATAAATAAACAAAATACCAATAAAATAATATAAATTTGTATGAGTAAACGTGTATAAATATAAATGTACAAAATACGCATACAAAATAAACATAAAATAAGGTAAATTTGTAATGAAATATATTTACAAAATACACATAAAATAATGTAAATTTATATGAAAATATATATACAAATACACATAAAATACCATGAATTTGTATAAAATTATATATTCAAAATAAATATTAAATAATGTAAATGCGTATAAAAATATATATAAAAAGTACATATAAAATAATGTAAATTCGTATCAATATAAATCAACAAAATACCAATAAAATAATATATATTTGAATGAGAATAGATTTACAAAATACACATAACATAACTAAAATTTGTATTGAAATATATACAAAAATACATAAAAATAATTTGGGTTTGTATGAAAATAGATATTCAAAATACACATAAAACTAGTTAAATTTCTTTTGAAATATATATACAAAATACCCATAAAATATTCTAAATTTGTGTCAAGACATATAAGCAAATACACATAAAATAACGTAAATTTGTATGAAAAATATTTACAAAATACACATAGAATAATGTCAAATCGTATCAAAATGAATGAGTAGAATATCAATAAAATAACGTAAATTTGTATGAAAATAGAGATGCAAAATACCCATAAAATAAAGCATATTTTTATAAAAATACATATACAAAAATACACATAGAATAATTAAATTTGTATTAAAATTAATATACAAAATGCATATACAATAAAGTAAATTTGTATTGAAAAAATATGCAAAATACACATAAAAGTGTAAATTTGTTTAAAAATCTATATACGAATACACATAATATAACGTAGATTTCAATAGAAATATATATACAAAATACACATGAAATGATGTAAATACGTATAAAAATATATATACAAAATACACATTAAATAATTTAAATTTTCGTCAAAATAAATAAACAAAATATCAATAAAAGAATGTGTATTTGTATGAAAATAGATATACAAAATACTCATAAAATAACCTAAGTTTGTATAAAACTATATACAAAAATACACAAAAATAATTTAAATTTGTATGAAAATAAATATACAAAATACACATGAAATTAGGTAAATTTTTATTGAAATACATATACAAAATACACATAAGATAATGGAAGTTTGAATGAAAATATATAAACATATACACTAAAATTACGTAAATTTGTATCAAATATATATACAAAATACTAATTAAATAATGTAAATATGTATAAAAAAGTATATACAAACCACAAATAGAATAATGTAAAATCGTATCAAAATAAATACACAGAATATTGATAAAATAATGTAAATTTGTATGAAAATAAAGATGCAAAATAGCCAAAAAATAGCGCATTTTTTATAAAAATATATATACCAAAATACACATAAAATATTAAAATTTGTATTAAAATAAATATAAAAAATGCACATACTGTAAGGTAAATTTGTATTGAAATAGATATGCAAAATACATATAAAACAATGTAAATTTGTTTCAAAATATATATACGAATACACATAAAATAACGTTGATTTCTATAAAAATATATACAAAATACACATAAAATGAAGTAAATACGTATAAAAAAATGAATACAAAATACACATAAAAATCGTATCAAAATAAATAAACAAAATACCAGTAAAAGAAAATGTATTTGTATAAATATAAATATACAAAATACACATAAAATATCGTAAATTTGTATAAAACTATATACAAAAATACACAGAAGTTATTAAATTTGTATGAAAATATATATACAAAATACAGCTAAAATAAGATAAATTTGAATCGAAATGTACATACAAAATACATAAAATAATGTAAATCTGTATCAAAATATTTATACAAATACATATAATAACGTAGATTTGTTTACAAATATATAAACAAAATACACATTAAGTAATGTAAATACAATTAAAAAATATTTACAAAATGCACATATAATCAGGTAATTCGTATCAAAATAAATAAACAAAAGAGCAATAAAATAATGTAAATTTGTATGAGAAAAAATATACAAATAACGCAAATTTCTATAAAAATATATGTACAAAAATGCACATAAAATAAAGAAAATTAGCATAAAAAATATATAAAAAAAACACACTAAATAATCTAAATGGGTACATAAAATAACCTAAATTTGTATAAAACTATATACAAAAATACACAAAAATAATTTAAATTTGTTTGAAAAGAGATTTACAAAATACACATAAAATTAGGTAAATTTGTATGGAAATACATATACAAAATACACATCAAATAATGTAAATTTGAATGAAAATATATAAACAAATACACTTAAAATAACGTAAATTTGTATAAAATATATATGCAAGATACACATTAAATAATGTAAATGTGTATAAAAAAATATATACAAAAAACAAATAGATTAATGTAAAATCGTATCAAAATAAATACACAGAATATCAATAAAATAATATAAATTTGTATGAAAATAAAGATGCAAAATTCCCAAAAATTATCGCATTTTTTATAAAAAATATATATACCAAAATACACATAAAATATTTAAATTTGTATTGAAATAAATATACAAAATGCATATACAGTAAGGTAAATTTGTATTGAAGGAGATATTTATAAATACATATAAAACAATGTAAATTTGTTTCAAAATATATATACGAATACACATAAAATAAAGTAGATTTCTATAGAAATATATATACAAAATACATATGAAATTATGTAAATACGTATAAAAATATATATACAAAATACATATCAAATAATGTAAATTCGTTTCAAAATAAATAAACAAAATATCATGAAAAGAATGTGTATTTGTATGAAAATAGATAATAGATAATAAATTTGTATAAAATATATATGCAAGATACACATTAAATAATGTAAATATGTATTAAAAAGTATATACAAAAAACAAATACAATAATGTAAAATCGTATCAAAATAAATACACCGAATATTAATAAAATAATGTAAATTTGTATGAAAATAAAGATGCAAAATTCCCATAAAATAGCGCATTTCTAATAAAAATATATATACCAAAATACACATAATATATTTAAATTTGTATTGAAATAAATATACAAAATGCACATACAATAAGGTAAATTTGTATTGAAAGAGATATTCAAAAATACATATAAAACAATGTAAATTTGTTTCAAAATATATATACGAATACAAATAAAAAAACGTAGATTTCTATAAAAATATATATACAAAATACAGATAAAATAATGTAAATTCGAATTAAAATAAATAAACAAAATACCAATAAAAGAATGTGTATTTTGATAAATATAAATATACTAAATACATATACAAAATAAACATAAAATAAGGTAGATTTGTAATAATATATATGTACAAAATACATATAAAATAATGTAAATTTATATGAAAATATATATACAAATACACATAAAATACCATGAATCTGTACAAAAATATATTCAAAATAAATATTAAATAATGTAAGCGTATAAAAATATATATACAAAGTACATATAAAATGAAAATTAAGATGCAAAATACCTATAAAATAACGCATTTTTTATAAAATTGTTGATACCAAAATACACATAAAATATTTGAACTTGTATTAAAATAAATATACAAAATGCACATACAATAATGTAAATTTGTGTTGAAATAGATATGCAAAATACATATAAAATAATGTAAATTTGTGTCAAAATATATATACGAATACACATAAAACAACGTAAATTTCTATAAAAATACATATACAAAATGCACATAAAATTAAGTAAATACGTATAAAAAATGTATACAAAATACACATAAAATAATGTAAATTCGTATAAATGTAAATAAACAATATACCAATAAAAGAATGTTTATTTGTATAAATATAAATATAAAAAATGCACATAAAATAACGTAAATTTATATAAAATTATATACATAAAATAACGCAAATTTCTATAAAATATATGTACAAAATTAACATTAAATAAATTTGCATAAAAATATATATACAAAACACACATTAGATAATGTAAATGAGTATAAAAATATGTATACAAAATACCTATGAAATAATCTAAATTCGTATCGAATTAAATTAAGAAATACCAATAAAATAATGTAATTTTGGATGAAAATATATATACAAAATACACATAAAATAACCTAAATACAAATACAAATATACACATAAAATAATTTAAAATTGAATGAAATAAATATACAAAATAAACATAAAATAAGGTAAATGTGTAATGAAATATATGAAAAAATACATATAAAATAATATAAATTTGTATGAAAATATATATACAAATATTCATTAAATAACATGAATTTGTATAAAATTTGTATCAAAATATATACTTATACACACAATAAAATAACGTAATTTTTTTATGAAAATGTATATACAAAACACACATAAAATAATTTAAATACGTAGAAAAATATATATACAAAAAACACATAAAATAATGTAAATATGTATGAAAATATATAAACAAATACACATAAAATAATGTAAATTTGGATAAAATATATATCATAAAATAATGTAAATTCGTATCAAAATAAATAAACAAAATACCAATAAAAGAATGTGTATTTGTATGAATATAAATATACAAAATACACATAAAATAACGTAAATTTATATAAAACTATATACAAAAATGACAGAAGTAATTAAATTTGTATGAAAATATATACAAAATACACACGAAATAAGCTAAATTTGAATTGAAATATATATACAAAATACATGAAATAAAGTAAATTTGTATCAAAATATTTATACAAATACACATATAATAACGTAAATTTGTATGAAAATATATAAACAAAATACACATTAAATAATGTAAATACGTATAAAAAAATATGTACTAAATACACATATAATCATGTAATTCGTATCAAAATAAATAAACAAAATACCAATAAAATAATATAAATTTGTATGAGTAAACGTGTATGTTGCATATTTTTTCAATACAAATTTACCTTATTATATACGAATTTTGTATATTAATTTTAATACAAATTTAATTATTCGATGTGCATTTTTGTATCTGTATTTTTATAAACATATTCTTTATTTTTTGGGTATTTTGCATCTTTATTTTCATACAAATTTACATTATTTTATTGATATTCTGCTCATTCATTTTGATAGGAATTGACATTATTCTATTTGTATTTTGTATATATTTTTCATACAAATTTACGTTATTTTATGTTTATTTTTTTATATATTTTGACACAAATTTACAATATTTTATGGGTATTTAAATACATTTCAAAAGAAATTTACCTAGTTTTATGTGTATTTTGTATATCTATTTTCATAGAAACTCTAATTTTTTCTATGTATTTTTGTATATATTTTAATACAAATTTTAGTTTTGTTATATGTATTTTGTAAATTTGTTTTCGTTCAAATATATATTAGTGTTTTGTTGATTTGTATTGATACGAATTTACATTATTTTATATGTACTTTTGTATATATTTTATACGCTTTTCCATTATTTAATATTTATTTTGAATATATATTTTATACAAATTCATGGTATTTTATGTGTATTTGTTTATATATTTTCATATAAATTACATTATATTATGTATTTTGTACATATATTTTATTACAAATCTACCTTATTTTATGTCTATTTTGTATGTGTATTTTGAATATTTATATTTATCCAAATACACATTCTTTTATTGGTATTTTGTTTATTTATTTTAATTCGAATTTACGTTCTTTTATCGGAATTTTATTTATTTATTTTGATACGAATTTTCATTTTTTTAGGTGTATTTGATATATATTTTTATACTTATTTACATAATTTTATATGTATTTTGAATATATATTTTCATAGAAATTTACTCTATATGTATATGTATAGAAAATACACATGAAATAATTTAAATTGGTATCGAAATAAATGAACAAAATACCGATAAAATAATGTAATTTTGAATGAAAATATATATAGAAAATACACATAAAATAACGTAAATACAAATAAATATATACACATAAAATGATTTGAATTTGAATGAAAATATATATAAAAATAAACTTAAAATAAGGCTAATTTATAATGAAATATATATACAAAATACAGATAAAATAATGTAGATTTGTTTCAAAATATATATACGAATACACATAAAAAAACGTAGATTTCTATAGAAATATATATACAAAATACACATGAAATGTTGTAAATACGTATAAAAATATATATACAAAATACACATTAAATAATGTAAATTCGTGTCAAAATAAATAATTAAAATATCAATAAAAGAATGTGTATTTGTATTAAAATAAATATACAAAATACACATACAATAAAGGTAAATCAGTATTGAAATAGATATGCAAAATACATATAAAACAATGTAAATTTGTTTCAAAATATATATACGAATACACATAAAATAACGTAGATTTGTATAAAAATATATATACAAAATACACATAAAATGAAGTAAATACGTATAAGAAAATGTATACAAAATACACATAAAATAATGTAAATTCGTATCAAAATAAATAAACAAAATACCAATAAAAGAATGTGTGTTTGTATAAATATAAATATACAAAATACACATAAAATAACGTAAATTTATATAAAACTATATACAAAAATACACAGAAGTTATTAAATTCGTATGAAAATAGATATAAAAAATACAGATAAAATAAGCTAAATTTGAATTGAAATGTATATAGAAAATTTATAAAATAATGTAACCTAAATTTGTATAAAACGCAAAAATACACAAAAAAATTTAAACTTGTATGAAAATAAATATACAAAAAACATATAAAAATGGGTAAATTTGTATTGAAATACATATACAAAATACACATAAAATAATGTAAATTTGAATGAAAATATATAAACATATAGACTTAAAATAACGTAAATTTGTATCAAATATATATACAAAAAAAAACATTAAATAATGTAAATATGAATAAAAAAATATATACAAAACACAAATAACATAATGTAAAATCGTATCTAAATAAATACAGAAAATATTAATAAAATAATGTAAATATGTATGAAAATTAAGATGCAAAATACCCATAAAATAACGCATTTTTTATGAAAATATAAATACGAAAAAACATAAAATATTTGATTTTGTATTAAAATAAATATATATACAAAATACACATAAAATAAGCTAAATTTGAATTGAAATATATATATACAAAATACATAAAATAATGTAAATTTGTATCAAAATATTTATAAAAATACATATAATAACGTAAATTTGTTTAAAAATATATAAACAAAATACACATTAAGTAATGTAAATACGTATAAAAAATATGTACAAAATACACATATAATCATGTAATTCCTATCAAACTAAATAAACAAAATATCAATAAAATAATGTAAATTTGTATGAGAAAACATATACAAATACATATAAAATAACTCTAATTTCCATAAAAATATATGTCCAAAAATGAACGTAAAATAAAGTAACTTTGGATAAAAATATATATACAAAACACACATTAAATAATGTAAATGCGTACATAAAATAACCTAAATTTGTATAAAACTATATACAAAAATCCACAGAGATAATTTAAATTTGTATGAAAAGAAATATAGAAAATACACATAAAATTAGGTTAATTTGTATTGAAATACATATACAAAATACATACAAAATAATGTAAATTTGAAAGAAAATATATAAACAAATACACATATAATAACGTAAATTTGTATGAAATATATAATCAAAATACACATAAAATAATGTAAATATGTATAAAAAATATATACAAAACACAAATAGAATAATGTAAAATCGTATCAAAATATATACACAGAATATTAATAAAATAATGTAAATTTGTATGAAAATTAAGATGCAAAATACCTATAAAATAAGGCATTTTTTATAAAAATATTGATACCAAAATACACATAAAATATTTGAATTTGTATTAAAATAAATATACAAAAAGCACATACAATAAGGTAAATTTGTATTGAAATAGATATGCAAAATACATAGCAAATAATGTAAATTTGTTTCAAAATATATATACGAATACACATAAAATAACGTAGATTTCTATAAAAATACATATACAAAATACACATAATATTAAGTAAATACGTATAAAAATATGTATACAAAATACACATAAAATAATGTAAATTCGTATAAATGTAAATAAACAATATACCAATAAAAGAATGTGTATTTGTATAAATATAAATATACAAAATGCACATAAAATAACGTAAATTTATATAAAACTATATAGATAAAATAACATACATTTCTATAAAAATATATGTACAAAAATGAACATAAAATAAATTTGCATAAAAATATATATACAAAACACACTTTAGATAATGTAAATGAGTATAAAAATACCTATACAAAATACCTATGAAATAATTTAAATTCGTATGGAATTAAATTAAGAAAATATCAATAAAATAATGTAATTTTGGATGAAAATATATATACAAAACACACATAAAATAATCTAAATACAAATACAAGTATACACATAAAATAATTTAAAATTGAATTAAATAAATATGCAAAATAAACATAAAATAAGGTAAATTTGTAATGAAATATATGAAAAAATACAAATAAAATAATATAAATTTGTAAGAAAATAAATATACAAATACACATTAAATAACATGAATTTGTATAAAATTTGTTTCAAAATATATACTTATACACACAATAAAATAACGTAATTTTTTTTATGAAAATGTATATACAAAATACACATAAAATAATTTAAATACGTAGAAAAATATATATACAAAAACACATAAAATAATGTAAATTTGTATGAAAATATATAAACAAATACACATAAAATAATGTAAATTTGGATAAAATATATATACAAAATGAACATTAAATAATGTATATATGTATAAAAAAAAAAAATACACATAGAATAATGTTAAATCGTATCAAAATAAATAAAGAGAATATCAATAAAATAATGTAAATTTGTATGAAAATAAAGATGCAAAATATCCATATAATAACGCATATTTGCATAAAAATATATATACAAAAATACATATAAAATAGTTAAGTTTGTATTAAAATAAATATACAAAATGCACGTACAATAAAGTAAATTTGTATTGAAATAGATATGCAAAATACACATCAATAATGTAAATTTGTATCAAAATATATATACGAATACTCATAAAATAGAGTAAATTTCTATGAAAATATACATACAAAATAGATATACAAAATACACATATAACTAGTTAAATTTGTATTTAAATACATGTACAAATAACACATAAAATAATGTAGATTTGTATGAAATGAAAACAAATACATTTTATATAAAATATATATACAAAATACACATAGAATAATGTAAAATCATATCAAAATAAATACACAGAATATCAGTAAAATAATGTAAATTTGTATTAAAATAAAGACATAAAATACACATAAAATAAAGAATATAATTATAAATATACATATACAAAAATACACATAGTTTAATCAAATTTGTATTAAAATTATTATACAAAATGCACATACAATAAGGTAAATTTGTATTGAAAAAATATGCAAAATACACATAAAATAATGTAAATTTGTTTCAAAATATATATACGAATACACATAAAATAACGCAGATTTCTATAGAAATATATATACAAAATACACTTGAAATAATGTAAATAAGTATAAAAATATATATACAAAATACACATTAAATAATGTTAATTCGTGTCAAAGTATATAAACAAAATATCATGAAAAGAATGTGTATTTGTATGAAAATAGATATACAAAATACACATAAAATAACCTAAATTTGTATAAAACTATATACAAAATACACAAAATAATTTAAACTTGTATGAAAATAAATATGCAAAAAACATATAAAAATAGGTAAATTTGTATTGAAATACATATACAAAATACACATAAAATAATGTAAATTTGAATGAAAATATATAAACATATAGACTTAAAATAACGTAAATTTGTATCAAATATATATACAAAAAAAAAACATTAAATAATGTAATAATGTATAAAAAAATATATACAAAACACGAATAAAATAATGTAAAATCGTATCAAAATAAATACAGAAAATATTAATAAAATAATGTAAATATGTATGAAAATTAAGATGCAAAATACCCATAAAATAACGCATTTTTCATAAAAATATAAATACGAAAAAACATAAAATATTTGATTTTGTATTAAAATAAATAGATATACAAAATACACATTAAATAAGCTAAATTTGAATTGAAATATATATACAAAATACATAAAATAATGTAAATTTGTATCAAAATACCTATACAAATACACATATAATAACGTAAATTTGTATAAAAATATATAAACAAAATACACATTAAATAATATTAATACGTATAAAAAAATGTACAAAATACACAAATAATCATGAAATTCGTATCAAAATAAATAGACAAAATACCAATAAAATAATGTAAATTTCTGTGAGAAAACATATACAAAATACACATAAATTACTCAACTATCATTAAAAATATATATAATATAATATATTTTTATACATATTTAAAATATTTAATGTATATTTTGTATATATATATTTTATTCAAAATTTACGTGATTTTATATGTATTTGTTTATATATTTTCATACAAATTTACATTATTTTATGTGAGTTTTGTATATGTATTTCAATACAAATTTGCCTAAATTTATGTGTATTTTGCATATCTATTTTCAAACAAATTTAAATTATTTTTGTGTATATTTGTATATATTTTTATACAAATTTTATATATTTTATTTGTTTTTGTATATATATTTTCCTAAATATACATTCTTTTATTGGAATTTTGTGTATTTAATTTTCAATTTACATTATTTTATGTGTATTTTATATATATATTTTCTACGTATTTAAACTATTTTATGTGTATTTTATATATACATTTTCATAAAATTTACGTTATTTTATTGTGTGTATTCGTATATATTTTGAAACATTTATACAAATTCATGTTATTTTATGTGTATTTGTATATATTTTCATACAAATTTATATTATTTTATGTGTATTTTTTCATATATTTTATTACAAATTTACCTTATTTTATGTTTATTTTGTATATTTATTTCATTCAATTTTAAATTATTTTGTGTATATTTGTATTTGTATTTAGGTTATTTTATATGTGTTTTCTATATATATTTTCATCAAAATTACATTATTTTATTGTTATTTTCTTAATTTAAATCGATACGAATTTAGATTATTTCATAGGTATTTTGTATACATATTTTATACTCATTACATTATCTAATATGTGTTTTGTATATATATTTTTATGCAAACTAATTTTATGTGCATTTTGTACATATATTTTATAGAAACTTAAAACATTATTTTATGTGTATTTTGTATATTTTCTCATACAAATTTACATTATTTAATTAGTTTTTGTTTATTTATTTTGATACGAATGACTTGATTATTGGTGTATTTTGTAAATATTTTTATACGTATTTACATTACTTAGTGTGTATTTTCTTTATATATTTTTTTAAATATTTGTTAAAAATATTTTGAAACAATTTACTTTATTTTACGTATTTTGTATATATATTTCATTCAAATTTAGCTTATTTTGTGTGTATTTTGTATATCTAATTTCCTACAAATTTAATTACTTCTGTGTATTTTTGTATATAGTTTATACAAATTTACGTTACTTTATGTGCATTTTGTATATTTATATTTATAGAAATACAGATTCTCTTATTGGTATTTTGTTTAGATATATTTATACAATTTACATTATTTTATGTGTATTTTTATACATTTTGAGTCGTATTTACTTAATTTTATTTGTATTTTGTATATATATTTATAGAAATCTACGTTATTTAATGTGTATTCGTATTTAAATTTTGAAACAAATTTACATTGTTTTATATGTTTTTTGCATATCTATTTCAATACAAATTTACCTTATTGTATGCATTTTGTATATTTATTTTAATACAAATTCAGATATTTTATGTGTATTTTGGTATATGTAATTTAAAAAAAAATGTTTTATTTTATAGGTATTTTGCATATTAGTTTTCATACAAATGTACATTATTTTTTAATATTCTGTGTATATATTTTGATACGATTTTATATTATACTATTTGTGTTTTGTATATTTTATACATATTTTCATTACTTCATATGTTTTTTTTATATATTTTATACAAATTAACGTTATTTTAAGTGTATTTGTTTATATAATTTCATTGAAATTTACATTATTTTAAGTGTATTTAGTATATGTATTTCAATACAAATTTACCTAACTTTATGTGTATTTTGTATATTTATTTTCATACAAATTTAAATTATTTTATGTGTTTTTTTTGTATATACATATAGAGTAAATTTCTATGAAAATATATATTCAAAATACATATAAAATTATGTAAATAAGTATAAATATATATATATATATATATATATATATATATATATATATATATATATATATATATATATATATATATATATATATATATATATATATATATATATATATATATATATATATATATCATATACACCTAAAAAAATGAAAATTCGTATCAAAATAAATAAACTAAATTCCGATAAAAGAACGTATATTTGTAGGAAAATAAATATACAAAATACACATAAAAATACGAAAATTTGAATAAAAATATATACAAAAAAAGAAAAAAATAAATTTCAATTTGTATGAAAATAGATATACAAAATACACATATAATTATTTAAATTTGTATCTAAATACATGTACAAAATACACATAAAAAATGTAAATTTGTATGAAATGAAAACAAATTCACATAAAATAGCGTACATTTGTATAAAATTTATATACAAAATATACATAGAATAATGTAAAATCGTATCAAAATAAATACACAGAATATCAATAAAATAATGTAATTTTGTATGAAAATAAAGATGCAAAATACCCATAAAATAAAGCATATTTTTTTAAAAATACATATACAAGAATATACATAGAATAATTAAATTTGTATTAAAATTAATATACAAAATGCACGTACAATAAGGTAAATTTGTATTGAAAAAATATCTAAAATGCACATAAAACAATGTATATTTGTTTCAAAATATATATACGAATACACATAAAATAACGTATTTTTCTATAGAAATATATATACAAAACCCACATGAAATATTGTAAATTTGTATAAAAACTCTATTAAAAAATACACAAAAATACTTTAAATTTGTATAAATATATATATACAAAATACACATAAAACTAGTTAAATTACTATTGAAATACATATACAAAATACACATAAAATAATGTAAATTTGAATGAAAAAATATAAACAAATACACTTAAAATAATGTCAATTTTTATGAAATGTATATAGAAATTACACATTAAATAATGTAAATATGTATAAAAAAAATATGTACAAAACACAAATAGAATAATGTAAAATAGTATCAAAATAAATACACAGAATATTAATAAAATAATGAATTTGTATGAAAATAAAGGTGCAAAATATCCATAAAACAACGCATTTTTATGAAAATATATATACCAAAATACACATAAAATATTTAAATTTGTATTATAATAAATATACAATGTGCACATACAATAAGATAATTTTGAAATAGATATGCAAAATACACATAAAACAATGTAATGTTAAAAAATTCGTTTCAAAATAGATATACATATATATAAAATCACGTAGATTTCTTTAAATATATATATATATATATATATATATATATATATATATATATATATATATATATATATATATATATATATATATATATATATATATATATATATATATATATATATATATATATATATATATATATATATATACAAAATACACATAAAATGAAGTAAATACGTATACGTGGCAGAAAATGTATACAAAATACATAAAATAATGTAAATTCATTATCAAAATAAATAAACTAAATGCCAATAAAAGAATGTTTACTTGTATAAATAAATATACAAAATACACATAAAATAACGTAAGGTATAAAACTATGCAAAATAAACAAAAATAATTAAATTAGTATGAAAATAGATATACAAAAGACACATAAAATAACGTAATTTGAATGAAATAAATATACAAAATACAATAAATAATGTAAATTTGTATCAAAATATATATACAAATACACATATAAAACGTAAATTTGTATCAAAATATATAAACAAAATATTAATAAAATAATGTAAATACGTATAAAATTAATATAAAAATAAAATTAAATAATGCAAATACCCATTAAAATAACTATATTTAAAAAATATATACAAAATACACATAAAATAATTGAATTTGTATTAAAATAAATATACAAAATACACATACAATAAGGTAAATTTGTATTGAAATAGATATGCAAAATACATATAAAACAATATAAATATGTTTCAAAATATATACGAATACACATAAAATAACGTAATTTTTATAAAATATATATACAAAATACACATAAAATGAAGAAATACATATAAAAAAATATATACAAAATACATAAAACAATGTAAATTCGTATCAAAATAAATCAACAAAATACCTCTAAAAGAATGTGTATTTGTATAAACATAGATATACAAAATACAAATAAAATAACAAAAATTCATATAAAACGATATACAAAATACACAAAAGTAATAAAATTTGTTTGAAAATAGATATACAAAATACACACAAAATTAGATAAATTTGAATTGAAATATATATACAAATACATAAAATAATGTAAATTTGTATCAAAATATTTATACAAATACACATATAATAACGAATATTTTTATAAAAAAATATAAACAAAATACTTATTAAATAATGTAAATACGTATAAAAAATAACGCAAATTTATAAAATATATGTACAAAATGCACATAAAATAAAGTAAATTTGAATAAAATATATATCCAAAATACACATTAAATAATGTAAATATGTATAAAAAATATATACAAAAGACCTATGAAATAATCTAAATTCGTATCAAATAAATAAACAAAATTCCAATAAAATAATGTAAATTTCGATGAAAATAAATATGCAAAACACACATAAAATAACCTAAAAAATACAAATACAAATATACATAAAATAATTAATTTAAAATTGAATGAAATAAATATACAAAATAAACATAAAATAAGGTAGATTTGTAATGAAATATATATACAAAATACATATAAATAATATAAATTTGTATGAAAATACTAATTTAATACAAAAAATATGATGTATTCGTATATATATATATTCAAAATATATATTACATTAGGTAAATATGTATAAATAATATATATCACATACATCTATAATAATGAAAACTCGTATCAAAATAAATGTATAAAATTCATTAAAATTATGTATATTTGTACGATTTAATAAATATAAAATACATTTTATAAAATTATTTAGTTTGAATACAAATATATTTACAATTAACGTTATTTTAAGTGTATTTGTATGAAAATAGATATACATAATTAAATAAGTGTATTTTGTTTATGTAAAATTACGATTTATGTATTTGTATAAAACTTAAATTATTATTGTTGCATATACACAAAATACACAAAAATAATTTAAATTTGTCTGAAAAGAAATATACAAAATACACATAAAATTAGGTTAATTTGTATTGAAATACATATACAAAATACACATAAAATAATGTAAATTTGAAAGAAAATATATAAACAAATACACATATAATAACGTAAATTTGTATGAAATATATATACAAAATACACATTAAATAATGTAAATATGTATAAAAATATATACAAAACACAAATAGAATAATAAATTTGTATGAAAATTAAGATGCAAAATACCTATAAAATAACGCATTTTTTATAAAATTATTGATACCAAAATACACATAAAATATTTGAACTTGTATTAAAATATATATACAAAATGCACATACAATAAGGTAAATTTGTATTGAAATAGATATGCAAAATACATATAAAATAATGTAAATTTGTTTCAAAATATATATACGAATTCACATTAAATAACGTAGATATCTATAAAAATACATATACAAAATACATATAAAATTAAGTAAATACGTATAAAAAAATGTATACAAAATACACATAAAATAATGTAAATTCGTATAAATGTAAATAAACAATATACCTATAAAAGAATGTGTATTTGTATAAATATAAATATACAAAATGCACATAAAATAACGTAAATTTATTAAAACTATATACATAAAATAACGCAAATTTCTACAAAAATATATGTACAAAATTGAACATTAAATAAATTTGCATAAAAATATATATACAAAACACACATTAGATAATGTAAATGAGTATAAAAATATGTATACAAAATACCTATGAAATAATCTAAATTCGTATCGAATTAAATTAAGAAATACCAATAAAATAATGTAATTTTGGATGAAAATATATATACAAAATGCACATAAAATAACCTAAATACAAATACAAATATACATATAAAATAATTTAAAATTGAATGAAATAAAAATACAAAATAAACATAAAATAAGGTAAATTTGTAATGAAATATATGAAAAAATACACATAAAATAATATAAATTTGTATGAAAATATATATACAAATACACATTAAATAACATGAATTTGTATAAAATTTGTATCAAAATATATACTTATACACACAATAAAATAACGTAATTTTTTTATGAAAATGTATATACAAAATACACATAAAATAATTTAAATACGCAGAAAATATATATACAAAAACACATAAAATAAAGTAAATATGTATAAAATATATAAAAAAATACAAATAAAATAATGTAAATTTGGATAAAATATATATACAAAATGAGCATTAAATAATGTAAATATGTATAAAAAAAATATATACAAAAAACATATAGAATAATGTTAAATCGTATCAAAATAAATAAAGTGAATATCAATAAAATAATGTAAATTTGTATGAAAATAAAGATGCAAAATATCCATATAATAACGCATATTTGCATAAAAATATATATACAAAAAGATATATAAAATAATAAAATTTGTATTAAAATAAATACACAAAATGCACGTACAATAAAGTAAATTTGTATTGAAATAGATATGCAAAATACACATTAATAATGTAAATTTGTATCAAAATATATATACGAATACTCATAAAATAGAGTAAATTTCTATGAAAATATACATAAAAAATGGATATACAAAATAAACATATAACTAGTTAAATTTGTATTTAAATACATGAACAAAAAACACATAAAATAATGTAGATTTGTATGAAATGAAAACAAATAATTTTATATAAAATATATATACAAAATACACATAGAATAATGTAAAAACATATCAAAATAAATACACAGAATATCAATAAAATAATGTAAATTTGTATGAAAAATAAAGATGCAAAATACCCATAAAATAAAACATATTTTTATAAAAATACATATACAAAATACACATAGATTAATCAAATTTGTATTAAAATTAATATACAAAATGCACATACAATAAGGTAAATTTGTATTGAAAAAATATGCAAAATACACATAAAACAATGTTAATTTGTTTCAAAATATATATACGAATACACATAAAATAACGCAGATTTCTATAGAAATATATATACAAAATACACTTGAAATAATGTAAATACGTATAAAAATATATACAAAATACACATTAAATAATGTTAATTCGTGTCAAAATAAATAAACAAAATATCATGAAAAGAATGTGTATTTGTATGAAAATAGATATACAAAATACACATAAAATAACCTAAATTTGTATAAAACTATATACAAAAATACACAAAAATAATTTAAACTAGTATGAAAATAAATATACAAAAAACATATAAAAATAGGTAAATTTGTATTGAAATACATATACAAAATACACTGAAAATAATGTAAATTTGAATGAAAATATATAAAGATATATACTTAAAATTACGTAAATTTGTATCAAATATATATACAAAAAAAAACATTAAATAATGTAAATATGTATAAAAAAATATATACAAAACACAAATAAAATAATGTAAAATCGTATCAAAATACATACAGAAAATATTAATAAAATAATGTAGATTTGTATGAAAATTAAGATGGAAAATACCCATAAAATAACGTATTTTTTATAAAAATATATATATACGAAAAAACATAAAATATTTGATTTTGTATTAAAATAAATAGATATACAAAATACACATATAATAAGCTAAATTTGAATTGAAATATATACAAAATACATAAAATAATGTAAATTTGTATCAAAATACCTATACATATACACATATAATAACGTAAATTTGTATAAAAATATATAAATAAAATACACATTAAATAATGTAAATACGTATAAAAAAAATGTAAAAAATACACAAATAATCATGTAATTCGTATCAAAATAAATAGACAAAATACCAATAAAATAATGTAAATTTCTATGAGAAAACATATACAAAATACACATAAATAACGCAAATATCAATAAAAATATATATTATATAATATATTTTTATACATATTTAAAATATTTAATGTATATTTTATATATATATATATTTTATCCAAATTTACGTGATTTTATATGTATTTGTTTATATATTTTCATACAAATTTACATTATTTTATGTGAGTTTTGTATATGTATTTCAATACAAATTTGCCTTACTTTATGTGTATTTTGCATATCTATTTTCAAACAAATTTAAATTATTTTTGTGTATTTTTGTATATATTATTATACAAATTTTAGTTATTTTATTTGTTTTTTGTATATATATTTTCCTACATATATACATTCTTTTATTGGAAATTTGTGTTTTTAATTTTTTACGAATTTACTTTATTTTATGTGTATTTTGTAAATATATTTTTCTACGTATTTAAACTATTTTATGTGTATTTTATATATACATTTTCATAAAAATTTACGTTATTTTTTTGTGTGTATTCGTATATATTTTGAAACATATTTTATACAAATTCATGTTATTTTATGTGTATTTGTATATATATTTTCATACAAATTTATATTATTTTATGTGTATTATTTTATTACAAATTTACCTTATTTTATGTTTATTTTGTATATTTATTTCATTCAATTTTAAATTATTGAATGTGTATATTTGTATTTGTATTTAGGTTATTTTATGTGTGTTTTCTATATATATATATTCATCCAAAATTACATTATTTTATTGTTATTTTCTTAATTTAACTCGATACGAATTTAGATTATTTCATAGGTATTTTGTATACATATTTTTACACTCATTTACATTATCTAATGTGTGTTTTGTATATATTTTTTTATGCAAACTAATTTTATGTGAATTTTGTACATATATTTTATAGAAACTTAAAACGTTATTTTATGTGTATTTTGTATGTTTTCTCATACAAATTTACATTATTTAATTAGTTTTTTGTTTATTTATTTTGATACGAATGACTTGACTATTTGTGTATTTTGTAAATATATTTTTATACGTATTTACATTACTTAATGTGTATTTTGTTTATATAGTTTTTTTAACAAATTTACGTTATTATATGTGTATTTGTTAAACATATTTTGAAACGAATTTACTTTATTTTATGTATTTTGTATATATATTTCAATTCAAATTTAGCTTATTTTGTGTGTATTTTGTATATCTATTTTCATACAAATTTAATTACTTCTGTGTATTTTTGTATATAGTTTTATACAAATTTACGTTATTTTATGTGCATTTTGTATATTTATATTTATACAAATACACAATCTCTTATTGGTATTTTGTTTATTTATATTTTACGAATTTACATTATTTTATGTGTATTTTGTATACATTTTTGATTCGTATTTACTTAATTTTATTTGTATTTTGTATATATATATTTATATATATGTATATGTATATATATATTTATATATACATATACATATACATGAAATGATGTAAATACGTATAAAAATATATATACAAAATACACATTAAATAATGTAAATTCGCGTCAAAATAAATAAACAAAATATCAATAAAAGAATGTGTATTTGTATGAAAATAGATATACAAAATACACATAAAATAACCTAAATTTGTATCAAACTATATACAAAAATACACAAAAATATTTAAAATTTGTATGAAAATAAATATACAAAATACACATAAAATTAGGTAAATTTTTATTGAAATACATACACAAAATAGACATAAAATAATGTAAATTTGAATGAAAATACATAAACAAATACACTTAAAATAACGTAAATTTGTATAAAAAATATGTACAAAACACAAATAGAATAATGTAAAATCGTATCAAAATAAATACACAGAATATTAATAAAAATAATGTAAATTTGTATGAAAATAAAGAAGCAAAATACCCATAAAATAACGCATTTTTTTTATTTATAAAAATATATATACCAAAATACACATCAAAAAATTATATTTGTATTAAAATAAATATACAAAAAACACATACAATAAGGTAAATTTGTATTGAAATAGATATGCAAAATACATATAAAACAATGTAAATTTGTTTCAAAATATATATACGAAAAATACACAGAAGTAATTAAATTCGTATGAAAATAGATATACAAAATACAGATAAAATAAGCTAAATTTGAAATGAAATGTATATACAAAATACAATATTTTATGTGTATATTTGTATTTGTATTTAGGTTATTTTATGTGTATTTTGTATATATATTTTCATCCAAAATTACATTATTTTATAGGTATTTTCTTAATTTGATTCGATACGAATTTAGATTAATTCATAGGTATTTTCTATACATATTTTTATACTCATTTACATTATCTAATGTGTGTTTTGTATATATATTTTCATGTAAATTTATTTTATGTTCATTTTTGTACATATATTTTTATAGAAATTTGCGTTATTTTATGTATATAGTTTTATATAAATTTACGTTATTTTTTGTGCATTTTGTATATTTATATTTATACAAATTGTTTAATTGTTTAATTACATTTATACGAATTTACATTATTTTATGTGTATTTTGTATACATTTGTTTATACGTATTTACTTATTTTTATATGTATTTTGTATATGTATTTTTATAGAAATCTACGTTATTTTATGTGTATTCGTATATATATTTTGAAACAAATTTACATTATTTTATATGTATTTTCATATCTATTTCAATACAAATTTACCTTATTGTATGTGCATTTTGTATATTTATTTTAATACAAATTGAAATATTTTATGTGTATTTTGGTATCAATTATTTTATAAAAAAACGTAAATTTGTATAAAAAAAATATGTACAAAACACAAATAGAATAATGTAAAATTATATCAAAATAAATACACAGAATATTAATAAAATAATGTAAATTTGTATGAAAATAAAGAAGCAAAATACCCATAAAATAACGCATTTTTTTTATTTATAAAAATATATATACCAAAATACACATAAAAAAATTAAATTTGTATTAAAATAAATATACAAAAAACACATACAATAAGGTAAATTTGTATTGAAATAGATATGCAAAATACATATAAAACAATGTAAATTTGTTTCAAAATATATATACGAATACACATAAAATAACGTAGATTTCTATAAAAATATATATACAAAATACACATAAAATGAAGTAAATGAAAAAATGTATACAAAATACACAAAATAATATAAATTCGTATCAAAATAAATAAACAAAATACCAATAAAAGAATGTGTATATGTATAAATATAAATATAGAAAATACACATAAAATAACGTAAATTTATATAAAAATATATACAAAAATACACAGAAGTAATTAAATTTGTATGAAAATATATACAAAATACACACAAAATAAGCTAAATTTGAATTGAAATATATATACAAAATACAAATATTTTGCATATCTATTTTCAAACAAATTTAAATTATTTTTGTGTATTTTTGTATATATTTATTTTTGTTATACATAGAATAATGTAAAATCGTATCAAATTAAGAACACAGAATATCAATAAAATTATTTAAATTTGTATGAAAATAAAGATGCAAAATACCCATAAGATAAAGCATATTTTTTTTTAAAAATACATATACAAAAATACACATAGAATAATTAAATCTGTATTAAAATTAATATACATAATGCACACATACTAAAAGGTAAATTTGTATTGAAAAAAAACGCAAAATACAAATAAAACAGTGTAAATTTGTTTCAAAATATATATACGAATACACATAAAATAACCTGTATATTGTATATCTATTTTCATACAAATACACATTCTTTTATTGATATTTTGTTTATTTATTTTGACGAATTTACATTATTTAATGTGTTATATATATATATATATATATATATATATATATATATATATATATATATATATATATATATATATATATATATATATATATATATATATATATATATATATATATATATATATATATATATATATATATATATATATATATATATATATATATATATATTTTTATATTTTTTTTTTATACGTGTTTACATTGTATATATATTTCTATAGAAATCTACGTTGATTTATGAGTATTCGTATATAGATTTTGAAATAAATTTACACTGTTTTATGTGTATTTTGCATATTTTTTCAATACAAATTTACTTTATTGTATATGCATTTTGTATATTAATTTTAATAAAAATTTAATTATGCTATGTGTATTTTTTATATGTATTTTTATAAAAATATGCTTTATTTTATGGGTATTTTGCATTTTTATTTTCATACAAATTTACATTATTTTATTTATATTCTGTTTATTTTTTTTTTAAACAATTTTACATTATTCTATGTGTATTTTGTATATCTATTTTTATACGTATTTACTTAATTTTATGTGTATTTTGTATATATATTTTTATAGAAATCTACGTTATTTTATGTGTATTCGTATATATATTTTGAAACAAATTTACATTGTTTTATATGTATTTTTGCATATCTCTTTCAATACAAGTTTACCTTATTGTATGTGCATTTTGTATATTTATTTCAATACAAATTTAAATATTTTATGTGTATTTTGGTATATATATTTTTTATAAGAAATGCGCTATTTGATGGGAATTTTGCATCTTTATTTTCATACAAATTTACATTATTTTATTAATATTCGGTGTATTTATTTAGTTATGATTTCACATTATTCTATTTGTTTTTTGTATATATATTTTTTTTACATATTTACATTATTTAATGTGTATCTTGCTTATATATTTCATACAAATTTATGATCTATTATTTATTTTCATGCAAATACACATTCTTTTCATGATATTTTGTTTATTTATTTTGACACGAATTTACCTAGATATGTATGTTGTATATATTTTTATACGTATTTACATAATTTCATGAGTATTTTGTATATATATTTCTATAGAAATCTACGTTATTATATGTGTATTCGTATATATATTTTGAAACAAATTAACTTTGTTTTATATGTATTTTTGAATATCTCTTTCAATACATATTTACCTTACTGTATATGCATTTTGTGTAGTTTTATACAAATTTACGTTATTTTATGGGTATTTTGTATATTTATATTTATACAAATACACATTCTTTTATTGGTATTTTGTTTATTTATTTTGATACGAATTTACATTATTTTATGTGTATTTTGTATACATTTTCTTATATGTATTTACTTCATTTTATGTGTATTTTGTATATGTATTTTTATACAAATCTACGCTATTTTATGTGTATTCGTATATATATTTTGAAACAAATTTACATTGTTTTATATGTATTTTGCATATCTATTTCAATACAGATTTACCTTATTGTGTGTGTATTTTGTATATTTATTTTAATACAAATTAATTTTTTCATGTGTATTTTGGTATATATATTTTTATAAAAAATGCGTTATTTAATGGGTATTTTGCATCTTTATTTTCATACAAATTTACATTGTTTTATTAATATTCTGTGTATTTATTTTGAAACGATTTTACATTATTCTATTTGTGTTTTGTATATATTTTTTTTATACATATTTACATTATTTAATGTGTATTTTGTATATTTTAAAACAAATTTACGTTATTTTATGCGCATCTGTTAAAATATTTTGATACAAATTTACATTATTTTATGTATTTTGTATATATATCAATACAAATTTAGTTTATTTTATGTATATTTTGTATATCTATTTTCATTCGTATCAAAATAAATAAAGAAAATAGTAATCAAATAATGTAAATTTGTATGAGAAAACAAATACAAATACACATAAATTAACGCAAATTTCAAAAAAAATATATGTACAAAAATGCACATAAAATAAAGTAAATTTGCATAAAAATATATATAGAAAACACACATTAAATAAAGTAAATGCGTAAATAAAATAACCTAAATTTGTATAAAACTATATACAAAAATACACAAAAAATATTAAAAATTTGTATGAAAAGAAATATACAAAATACACATAAAATTAGGAAAATTTGTATTGAAATACATATACAAAATACACATAGAATAATGTAAATTTGAATGAAAATATATAAACAAATACACTTAAAATAACGTAAATTTGTATAAAATATATATGCAAGATTCACATTAAATAATGTAAATGTGTATAAAAAAAATATTTGCAAAAAAGAAATAGAATAATGTAAAATCCTATCAATATAAATACACAGAATATCAATAAAATAATGTAAATTTGTATGAAAAGAAAGATGCAAAATTCCCATAAAATAGCGCATTTTTTTTTAAAATATATATACCAAAATACACATAAAATATTTAAATTTGTATTGAAATAAATATACAAAATGCATATACAGTAAGGTAAATGTGTATTGAAAGAGATATTCAATAATACATGTAAAACAAAGTAAATTTGTTTCAAAATATATATACGAATACACATAAAATAACGTAGATTTCTATAGAAATATATATACAAAATACACATGAAATTATGTAAATACGTATAAAAATATATATGCAAAATACATATCTAGGTAAATTCGTGTCAAAATAAATAAACAAAATATCAATAAAAGAATGTGTATTTGTATGAAAATAAATATATAAAATACACATAAAATAACCTAAATTTGTACCAAACTATATACAAAAATACACAAAAATATTTTAAATTTGTATGAAAATAAATATACAAAATACACATAAAATTAGGTAAATTTGTTGAAATACATACACAAAATACACATAAAATAATGTAAATTTGAATGAAAATACATAAACAAATACACTTAAAATAACGTAAATTTTTATAAAAAATATGTACAAAACACAAATAGAATAATGTAAAATCGTATCAAAATAAATACACAGAATATTAATAAAATAATGTAAATTTGTATGAAAATAAAGAAGGAAAATACCCATAAAATAACGCATTTTTTTATTTATAAAAATATATATACCAAAATACACATAAAATGAAGTAAATACGTATAAAAAAATGTATACAAAATACACATAAAATAATGTAAATTCGTATCAAAATAAATACACAAAATACCAATAAAAGAATGTGTATTTGTATGAATATATATATACAAAATACACATAAAATAACGTAAATTTATATAAAACTAAATAGAAAAATACACAGAAGTAATTAAATTTGTATGAAAATATATACAAAATACACACGAAATAAGCTAAATTTGAATTGAAATATATATACAAAATACATGAAATAAAGTAAATTTGTATCAAAATATTTATACAAATACACATATAATAACGTAAATTTGTATGAAAATATATAAACAAAATACACATTAAATAATGTAAATACGTATAAAAAAATATGTACAAAATACACATATAATCATGTAATTCGTATCAAAATAAATAAACAAAATACCAATAAAATAATATAAATTTGTATGAGTAAACGTGTATGATGCATATTTTTTCAGCTCAAATTTACCTTATTATATACGCATTTTGTATATTAATTTTAATACAAATTTAATTATTCGATGTGTATTTTTGTATCTATTTTTATAAATATATTCTTTATTTTTTGGGTATTTTGCATCTTTATTTTCATACAAATTTACATTATTTTATTGATATTCTGCTCATTCATTTTGATAGGAATTGACATTATTCTATGTGTATTTTGTATATATTTTTCATACAAATTTACGTTATTTTATGTGTATTTGTTTATATATTTTGACACAAATTTACAATATTTTATGGGTAATTTGTATATACATTTCAAAAGAAATTTACCTAGTTTCATGTGTATTTTGTATATCTATTTTCATACAAACTCAAATTATTTCTATGTATTTTTGTATATATTTTAATACAAATTTAAGTTATGTTATGTGTATTTTGTAGATTTATTTTCATTCAAATATATATTATTTTATTGGTGTTTTGTTGATATATATTGATACGAATTTACATTATTTTATATGTACTCTGGGTATATATTTTTATACGCTTTTCCATTATTTAATATTTATTTTGAATATATATTTTTATACAAATTCATGGTATTTTATGTGTATTTGTATATATATTTTCATATAAATTTACATTATTTTATGTGTATTTTGTACATATATTTTATTACAAATCTACCTTATTTTATGTTTATTTTGAGTGTGTATTTTGTATATTTATATTTATCCAAAAACACATTCTTTTATTGGTATTTTGTTTATTCATTTTAATTCGAATTTACATTATTTTATGTGTATTTTGTATACATTTTTTTATACGTATTTACTTAATTTTATGTATTTTGTATATATATTTATAGAAATCTACGTTTTTTTTTGTATTCGTATATATATTTTGAAACAAATTTACATTGTTTTATATGTATTTTTGCATATCTCTTTCAATACAAATTTACCTTATTGTATGTGCATTTTGTATATTTATTTCAATGCAAATTTAAAAATTTTATGTGTATTTTGGTATATATATTTTTATAAGATTACGAAAATTTGAATAAAAATATATACAAAAAAACAAAAAAAAAATTTTCAATTTATATGAAAATAGATATACAAAATACAACTATAAGTAGTTAAATTTGTATTTAATTACATGTACAAAATACACATAAAATAATGTAAATTTGTATGAAATGAAAACAAATTCACATAAAATAACGTACATTTGTATACAATAGATATACAAAATAATTTTATGTGTATTTTGTATATTTATTTTCATACAAATTTAAATTATTTTTGTGTGTTTTTGTATATAGTTTTATACAAACTTAGGTTATTTTATGAGTATTTTGTATATCTATTTTCATACACATACACATTCGTTTATTGATATTTTGTTTATGTATTTTGACGAGAATTTAAATTATTTAATGTGTATTTTGTATATATATATTTTTATACGTATTTACGTCATTTTATGTGTATTTTGTATATATACATATTTCTATTGAAATCTACGTTATATTATGTGTATTCGTATATAGACTTTTTACAAATTTACAGTTTTATGTGTATTTTGCATATTTTTTCAATACAAATTTACCTTATTGTATATGCATTTTATATATTAATTTTAATACAAATTTAATTATTCTATGTGTATTTTTGTATATGTATTTTTATAAAAATATGCATTATTTTATGGGTATTTTCCATCTTTATTTTCATACAAATTTACGTTATTTTATTGATATTCTGCTCATTCATTTTGATAAGATTTGACATTATTCTATGTGTATTTTGTATATATTTTTCAAACAAAGTTACGTTATTTTATGTGTATTTGTTTATATATTTTGACACAAATTTACAATATTTTATGGGTATTTTGTATATATATTTCAAAAGAAATTTACCTAGTTTGATGTGTATTTTGAATATCTATTTTCATACAAACTCAAATTATTTTTATGTATTTTTGTATATATTTCAATACGAATTTTAGTTATGTTATGTGTATTTTGTAAATCTATTTTCATTCAAATATATATTATTTTATTGGCATTTTGTTGATATATATTGATACGAATTTACATTATTTTATATGTACTTTTTATATATATTTTTATACGCATTTACATTATTTAATATTTATTTTGAATATATAATTTTATACAAATTCATGGTATTTTATGCGTATTTGTATATATATTTTCATATAAATTTACATTATTTTATGTGTATTTTGTACATATATTTCATTACAAATTTACCTTATTTTCTGTTTATTTTGTATGTGTATTTTCTACATTTATATTTATAGAAATACACATTCTTTTATTGGTATTTTGTTTATTTATTTTGTTTCGAATTTATATTATTTTATGTGTATTTTGTTTACATTTTTTTATACGTATTTACCTAATTTTATGTGTATTTTGTATATATATTTTTAAAGATATCTACGTTATTTTATGTGTATTCGTATATATATATTGAAACAAATTTACATTGTTTTATATGTATTTTTGCATATCTCTTTCAATAGAAGTTTACCTTATTGTATGTGCATTTTGTATATTTATTTCAATACAAATTTAAATATTTTAAATGTATTTTGGTATATATATTTTTTATAAGAAATGCGCTATTTGATGGGAATTTTGCATCTTTATTTTCATACAAATTTACATTATTTTATTAATATTCGGTGTATTTATTTTGATACGATCTTACATTATTCTATTTGTTTTTTGTATATATATTTTTTTATACATATTTACATTATTGAATGTATATCTTGCATATATATTTCATACAAATTTATTATCTATTATTTATTTTCATACAAATACACATTCTTTTCATGATATTTTGTTCATTTATTTTGACACGAATTTACATTACTTAATATGTATTTTATATATATATTTTTATACGTATTTACATAATTTCATGTGTATTTTGTATATATATTTCCATAGAAATCTACGTTATTTTATATGTATTCGTATATATATTTTGAAACAAATTTACAATGTTTTATTTGTATTTAGCGTTTTTTTTAATACAAATTTACCTTATTGTATGTGTGCATTTTGTATATTAATTTTAATACAAATTTAATTATTCTATGTGTATTTTTGTATATGTATTTAAAAAAAAATGCTTTATCTTATAGGTATTTTGCATATTTATTTTCATACAAATTTTAATTATTTTATTGATATTCTGTGTACTTATTTTGATACGATTTTCCATTATTCTATGTATAACAAAAAATAAATACAGAATACTCAAAAATAGATATGCAAAATACATATAAACAATGTAAATTTGTTTCAAAATATATATACGTATACACATGAAATAAGGTAGATTTCTATAAAAATATATATACAAAATACACATAAAACTAAGTAAATACGCATAAAAAATGTATACAAAAATTAACATAAAATAATGTAAATTAGTATCAAAATAAATAAACAAAATACCAATAAAAGAATGTGTATTTGTATAAATATATATATACAAAATACACATTAAATAATATAAATTTGTTTAAAACTATACAAAATACACATGAGATGATGTATATACGTATAAAAATATACATACAAAATACACATTAAATAATGTAAATTCGCGTCAAAATAAATAAACAAAACATCAATAAAAGAATGTATTAGTATGAAAATAGATATACAAAATACACATAAAATAACCTAAATTTGTATCAAACTATATACAAAAATACACAAAAATATTTTAAATTTAAATTTACCTTATTGTATTTGCATTTTGTATATTTATTTTAATACAAATTCAAATATTTTATGTGTATTTTGGTATATATAATTTTATAAAAAATGCGTTATTTTATAGGTATTTTGCATCTTAGTTTTCATACAAATGTACATTATTTTATTAATATTCTGTGAATATATTTTGATAAGATTTTATATTATACTATTTGTGTTTGGTATATATTTTTTTATACATATTTTCATTATTTAATGTGTATTTTTTATATATATTTTATACAAATTAACGTTATTTTAAGTGTATTTGTTTATATAATTTCATTCAAATTTACATTATTTTAAGTGTATTTTGTATATGTATTTAAATACAAACTTACCTAATTTTATGTGTATTTTGTATATTTATTTTCATACAAATTTAAATTATTTTTGTGTTTTTTTGTATAAACATATAGAGTAAATTTCTATGATTATTATATATATTCAACATATAAAATTATGTAAATAAGTATAAAAATATATATATGAAATACACCTAAAAAAAATTAAATTCGTATCAAAATAAATAAACAAAATTCCGAGAAAAGAACGTATATTTGTAGGAAAATAAATATACAAAATACACATAAAATTACGAAAATTTGAATAAAAATATATACAAAAAAACAAAAAAATAAATTTCAATTTGTATGAAAATAGATATACAAAATACACATATAATTAGTTAAATTTGTATTTAAATACATGTACAAAATACACATAAAATAAGGTAAATTTTTATGAAATGAAAACAAATTCACATAAAATAACGTACATTTGTATAAAATAGATATACAAAATATACATAGAATAATGTAAAATCGTATCAAAATAAATACACAGAATATTAATAAAATAATGTAATTTTGTATGAAAATAAAGATGCAAAATACCCATAAAATAAAGCATATTTTTTAAAAAAATACATATACAAAAAATACACATAGAATAATTAAATGTGTATTAAAATTAATATACAAAATGCACGTACAAGAAGGTAAATTTGTATTGAAAAAATATACAAAATGCACATAAAAGTGTAAATTTGTTTCAAAATATATATACGAATACACATAAAATAACGTAGATTTCTATAGAAATATATATACAAAATACACATGAAATGATGTAAATACGTATAAAAATATATATATACAAAATACACATTAAATAGTTTAAATTCTCGTCAAAATAAATAAACAAAATATCAATAAAAGAATGTGTATTTGTATGAAAATAGATATACAAAATACTCATAAAATAACCTAAGTTTGTATAAAACTATATACAAAAATACACAAAAATAATTTAAATTTATATGAAAATAAATATACAAAATACACATAAAATTAGGTAAATTTGTATTGAAATACATATACAAAATACACATAAAATAATGGAAATTTGAATGAAAATATATAAACATGTACACTTAAAATAACGTAAATTTGTATCAAAAAAATATACAAAATACACATTAAATAATGTAAATATGTATAAAAAAATATATACAAAACACAAATAGAATAATGTAAAATCGTATCAACAATAAATACACGGAATATTAATAAAATAATGTAAATTTGTATGAAAATAAAGAAGCAAAATACCCATAAAATAACGCATTTTTTTTATTTATAATAATATATATACCAAAATACACATAAAATATTAAAATTTGTATTAAAATAAATATAAAAAATGCACATGCTATAAGGTAAATTTGTATTGAAATAGATATGCAAAATACATATAAAACAATGTAAATTTGTTTCAAAATATATATACGAATACACATAAAATAACGTTGATTTCTATAAAAATATATACACATAAAATGAAGTAAATACGTATAAAAAAATGAATACAATAAAATACATAAAAATCGTATCAAAATAAATAAACAAAATATCAGTAAAAGAATGTGTATTTCTATAAATATAAATATACAAAATACACATAAAATATCGTAAATTTGTATAAAACTATATACAAAAATACACAGAAGTAATTAAATTTGTATGAAAATATATATACAAAATACAGCTAAAATAAGCTAATGATGATTTGAAATGTACATACAAAATACATAAAATAATGTAAATCTGTATCAAAATATTTATACAAATACATATAATAACGTAGATTTGTTTAAAAATATATAAACAAAATACACATTAAGTAATGTAAATACGTATAAAAAATATGTACAAAATACACATATAATCATGTAATTCGTATCAAAACAAATAAACAAAATAGCAATAAAATAATGTAAATTTGTATGAGAAAACATATACAAATAACGCAAATTTCTTTAAAAATATATGTACAAAAATGCACATAAAATAAAGTAAATTTGCAAAAAAATATATATATACAAAACACACACTAAATAATGTAAATGCGTACATAAAATAACCTAAATTTGTATAAATCTATATATAAAATTCACAAAAATAATTTAAAATTGTTTGAAAAGAAATATACAAAATACACATAAAATTAGGTAAATTTGTATTGAAATACATATACAAAATACAGATCAAATAATGTAAATTTGAAAGAAAATATATAAACAAATACACTTAAAATAACGTAAATTTGTAACAAATATATATGCAAGATACACATTAAATGATGTAAATGTGTATAAAAAATATATATACAAAAAACAAATAGAATAATGTAAAATCGTATCAAAATAAATACACAGAATATCAATAAAATAATGTAAATTTGTATGAAAATAAAGATGCAAAATTTCCAAAAATTATCGCATTTTTTATAAAAATATATTATATAGTAAGGTAAATTTGTTTTGAAAGAGATATTCAAAAATACATATAAAACAATGTAAATTTGTTTCAAAATATATATACGAATACACATAAAATAAAGTAGATTTCTATAGAAATATATATACAAAATACATATGAAGTTATGTAAATACGTATAAAAATATATATACAAAATATATATCAAATAATGTAAATTCATGTCAAAATAAATAAACAAAATATCATGAAAAGAATGTGTATTTGTATGAAAATAGATAATAGATAATAAATTTGTATAAAATATAAATGCAAGATACACATTAAATAATGTAATTATGTATAAAAAAGTATATACAAAAAACAAATAGAATAATGTAACATCGTATCAAAATAAATACACCGAATATTAATAAAATAATGTAAATTTGTATGAAAATAAAGATGCAAAATTCCCATAAAATAGCACATTTCTTATAAAAATATATATACCAAAATACACATAAGCTATTTAAATTTTCATTGAAATAAATATACAAAATGCACATACAATAAGATAAATTTGCATTGAAAGAGATATGAAAAAATACATATAAAACAATGTAAATTTGTTTCAAAATATATATACGAATACAAATAAAAAAACGTAGATTTCTATAAAAATATATATACAAAATACACATAGAATTAAGTAAATACGTATAAAAAAAATGTATACAAAATACACAGAAAATAATGTAATTTCGAATTAAAATAAATGTAAATTTGAATGAAAATATTAAAACAAATACACTTAAAATAACGTAAATTTGTATAAAATATATATGCAAGATACACATTAAATAATGTGAATGTGTATAAAAAAATATATAAAAAAAACAAATAGAATAATGTAAAATCGTATCAAAATAAATACACAGAATATCAATAAAATAATGTAAATTTGTATGAAAATAAAGATGCAAAATTCCCCAAAAATTTTCGCATTTTTTATAAAAATATATATACCAAAATACACATAAAATATTTAAATTTGTATTGAAATAAATATACAAAATGCATATACAGTATGGTAAATTTGTATTAAAAGAGATATTCAAAAATACATATAAAACAATGTAAATTTGTTTCAAAATATATATACGAATACACATAAAATAAAGTAGATTTCTAAACAAATATATATACAAAATACATATGAAATTATGTAAATACGTATAAAAATATATATACAAAATACATATCAAATAATGTAGATTCGTGTCAAAATAAATAAACAAAATATCATGTAAAGAATGTGTATTTGTATAAAAATAGATAATAGATGATAAATTTGTATAAAATATATATGCAAGATACTCATTAAATAATGTAAATATGTATGAAAAAGTATATACAAAAAACAAATAGAATAATGTAAATTCGTATCAAAATAAAAGCACCGAATATTAATAAAATAATGTAAATTTGTATGAAAATAAAGATGCAAAATTCCCATAAAATAGCGCATTTCTTATAAAAATATATATACCAAAATACACATAAAAATTTTAAATTTGTATTGAAATAAATATACAAAATGCACATACAATAAGGTAAATTTGTATTGAAAGAGATATGCAAAAATACTGACTGGGGATGTGTTACGAGTGGGGTTCCACAAGGTTCGGTATTATGTCCACTTTTGTTTATTATTTATATAAATGACTTAGACACAGGAATTAGTAGTGATGTTAGTAAATTTGCAGATGATACCAAGATTGGTAGAGTAATTGAGTCGGATCAGGACGCTAGTATTCTCCAAGGTGAACTCAACAGATTATATGAATGGGCGGATAAATGGCAGATGGAGTTCAATGTAGGGAAGTGCAGTATTCTAAGTGTAGGTAGGAACAACCCCTCACATAACTATTGCTTAAATGACACTCTCATAAGTAGGTCTGGGGGCGAGAGGATTTAGGGTCTTAGTGAGCTCTGATCTCCGTCCAAGGGCACAATGCATTCAAGCTAGAAATCGAGCTAATAGGGTACTGGGATTTATTTCAAGGAGCGTAAGCAACAGAAGCCCCAAGTCTTCCTCAAACTATATTTAGCATTAGTTAGACCTCATCTTGACTATGCGGTTCAGTTCTGGGCACCCTACTATAGAATGGATATCAAAATGTTAGAATCGGTGCAGAGGAGGATGACTAAGATGATTTAGGGGTTGAGAAACTTGCCATACGAGGAAAGACTCAAACAGTTTAACTTGCATTCTCTAGAAAGGCGAAGGGTGCGTGGAGACATGATCGAGGTTTATAAATGGATGAAGGGCTTTAATAAGGGAGACATTCATAAGGTTTTGTTGGTAAGAGAACCGGGTAGGACACGAAGTAATGGGTTTAAACTAGATAAATTCAGATTCAACAGGGACATAGGCAAAAATTGGTTTACTAACAGGGTGGTGGATGAGTGCAATAGGCTTAGCAGTCATGTGGTGAGTGCCAATACAATTGTCACATTCAAAAATAGACTAGATAAATTCATGGACAGCGATATTAGGTGGGATTAGATACACGGGAGCTTAGGGTCAAAGGAGCTGCCTCGTACAGGCCTACCGGCCTCTTGCAGACTCCTGCGTTCTTATGTTCTTATGTTCTTATATAAAACAATGTAAATTTGTTTCAAAATATATACGAATACAAATAAAAAAACGTAGATTTCTATAAAAATATATATACAAAATACACATAAAATTAAGTAAATACGTATAAAAAAATGTAAACAAAATACACATAAAATAATGTAAATTCGATTTAAAATAAATAAACAAAATACCAATAAAAGAATGTGTATTTGGATAAATATAAATATACAAAATACATATACAAAATAAACATAAAATAAGGTAGATTTGTAATAAAATATATGTACAAAATACACATAAAATAATGTAAATTTATATGAAAATATATATACAAATACACATAAAATACCATGAATTTGTATAAAAATATATATTCAAAATAAATATAAAATAATGTAAAAGCGTAAAAAAATATATATGCAAAGTACATATAAAATAATGTAAATTCGTATCAATATAAATCAACAAAACACCAATAAAATAATATATATATGAATGAAAATAAATTTACAAAATACACATAACATAACTAAAATTTGTATTAAAATATATACAAAAATACATAGAAATAATTTGAGTTTGTATGAAAACAGATATACAAAATACATATAAAACTAGGTAAATTTCTTTTGAAATGTATATACAAAATAGCCAAAAAATATTGTAAATTTGTGTCAAAATATATAAACAAATACACATAAAATAACGTAAATTTGTATGAAAAATATATACAAAATACACATAGAATAATGTCAATTCGTATCAAAATGAATAAGCAGAATATCAATAAAATAATGTAATTTTTTATGAAAATAAAGATGCAAATTACCCAAAAAATAAAGCTTATGTTTATAAAAATACAGATACAAAAATACACATCGAATAATTAGATTTGTATTAAAATTAATATACAAAATGCGTATATAATAAGGTAAATTTGTATTGAAAAAATATGCAACATACAAGTTTACTCATACAAATTTATATTATTTTATTGGAATTTTGTTTATTTATTTTGATACGAATTACATGATTATATGTGTATTTTGTACACATTTTTTTACACGTATTTACATTATTTAATGTGTATTTTGTTTATATATTTGCATACAAATTTACGTTATTATATGTGTATTTGTATAAATATTTTGATACAAATTTACTTTATTTCATGTATTTTGTATATATATTTCAATTCAAATTTAGCTTATTTTGTGTGTATTTTGTATATATTTTCATACAAATTTAATTACTTCTGTGTATTTATGTATATAGTTTTATATAAATTTACGTTATTTTATGTGTATTTTGTATATTTATATTTATACAAATACACATTCTTTTATTGGTATTTTGTTTATTTATTTTGATACGAATTTACATTATTTTATGTGTATTTTGTATACATTTTTTTATACGTATTTACTTCATTTTATGTGTATTTTGTATATATATATATTTATATAAATCTACGGTATATTATGTTTATACATATTTTGAAACAAATTTACATTGCTTTATATGTATTTTGCGTATCTATTTCAATACAAATTTACCTTATTGTATGTGTTTTTTATATATTTATTTTAATACAAATCTAATTTTTTTATGTGTATTTTGGTATATATATTTTTATAAAAAAAAATGCGTTATTTTATGGGTATTTTGCCTCTTTATTTTCATACAAATTTACATTATTTTATTAATATTCTGTGTATTTATTTTGATACGATTTAACATTATTCTATTTGTGTTTTGTATATATTTTTTTATACAAATTTACGTTATTTTAGGTGTATTTGTTTATGTATTTTCATTCAAATTTACATTATTTTATGTGTATTTTGTATATGTATTTCCATACAAATTTACCTAATTTTATGTGTATTTTGTATATTTATTTTCATACAAATTTAAAATATTTTTGTGTATTTTTGTATATAGTTTTATACAAATTTAGGTTATTTTATGTGTATTTTGAATATCTCTTAAATATATATACAAAATACATATGAAATTCTGTAAATACGTATATAAATATATATACAAAATACATATCAAATAATGTAAATTCGTGTCAAAATAAATAAAAAAAATATAATGAAAAGAATGTGTATTTGTATGAAAATAGATAGTAGATAATAAATTTGTATAAAATATATATGCAAGATACACATTAAATAATGTAAAATGTATAAAAAAAGTATATACAAAAAACAAATAGAATAATGTAAAATCGTATCAAAATAAATACACCGAATATTAATAAAATAATGTAAATTTGTATGAAAATAAAGATGAAATATTCCCATAAAATAGCGCATTTCTTATAAAAATATATATACCAAAATTCACATAAAATTTTTAAATTTGTATTGAAATAAATATACAAAATGCATATACAATAAGGTAAATTTGTATTGAAAGAGATATGCAAAAATACATATAAAACAATGTAAATTTGTTTCAAAATATATATACGAATACAAATAAAAAAACGAAGATTTCTATAAATATATATATTCAAAAAACACATAAAATTAAGTAAATACGTATAAAAAATGCATACAAAATACACATGAAATAATGTAATTTCTAATTAAAATAAATGTAAATTTGAATGAAAATATAAAAACAAATACACTTAAAATAACGTAAATTTGTATAAAATATATATGCAAGATACACATTAAATAATGTAAATGTGTATAAAAAAATATATACAAAAAACAAATAGAATAATGTTAAATCGTATCAAAATAAATACACAGAATATCAATAGAATAATGTAAATTTGTATGAAAATAAAGATGCAAAATTCCCAAAAATTATCGCATTTTTTATAAAAATATATATACCAAAATACACATAAAATAATTAAATTTGTATTGAAATAAATATACAAAATGCATATTCAGTAAGGTAAATTTGTATTAAAAGAGATATTCAAAAATACATATAAAACAATGTAAATTTGTTTCAAAATATATATACGAATACACATAAAATAAAATAGATTTCTATAGAAACATATATACAAAATACATATGAAATTATGTAAATACATATAAAAATATATATACAAAATACATATCAAATAATGTAAATTCGTGTCAAAATAAATAAACAAAATATCATGTAAAGAATGTGTATTTGTATAAAAATAGATAATAGATGATAAATTTGTATAAAATATATATGCAAGATACTCATTAAATGATTAAATAATGTAAATATGTATAAAAAAGTATATACAAAAAACAAATAGAATAATGTAAACTCGTATCAAAATAAATACACCGAATATTAATAAAATAATGTAAATTTGTATGAAAATAAAGATGCAAAATTCCCATAAAATAGCGCATTTCTTATAAAAATATATATACCAAAATACACATAAAATTTTCAAATTTCTATTGAAATAAATATACAAAATGCACATACAATAAGGTAAATTTGTATTGAAAGAGATATGCAAAAATACATATAAAACAATGTAAATTTATTTCAAAATATATATACGAATACAAATAAAAAGACGTAGATTTCTATAAAAATATATATACAAAATACACATAAAATTAAGTAAATACGTATTAAAAAAATGTATTCAAAATACACATAAAATAATGTAAATTCGAGTTGAAATAAATAAACAAAATACCAATAAAAGAATGTGTATTTGGATAAATATAAATATACAAAATACACATACAAAATAAACATAAAATAAGGTAGATTTGTAATAAAATATATGTACAAAATACACATACAATAATGTAAATTTATATGAAAACATATATACAAATACAAATACCATGAATTTGTATAAAATATATATTCAAAATAAATATTAAATAATGTAAGAGCGTATAAAATATATATACAAAGTACTTATAAAATGAAAATTAAGATGCAAAATACCTATAAAATAACGCATTATTTTTATAAAATTATTGATACCAAAATATACACGTAAAATATTTGATGTTGTATTAAAATAAATATACAAAATTCACATACAATAAGGTAAATTTGTATTGAAATAGATATGGAAAATACATATAAAATAATGTAAATTTGTTTCAAAATATATATACGAATACACATAAAATAACGTAGATTTCTATAAAAATACATATACAAAATACACATAAAATTAAGTAAATACGTATAAAAAAATGTATACAAAATACACATAAAATAATGTAAATTCGTATAAAAGTAAATAAACAATATACCAATAAAAGAATGTGTATTTGTATAAATATAAATATACAAAATGCACATAAAATAACGTAAATTTATATAAAACTATATACATAAAATAACGCAAATTTTCTATAAAAATATATGTACAAAAATGAACATTAGATAAATTTGCATAAAAATATATATACAAAACACACATTAGATAGTGTAAATGAGTATAATAATATGTATACAAAATACCTATGAAATAATCTAAATTCGTATCGAATTAAATTAAGAAATACCAATAAAATAATGTAATTTTGGATGAAAATATATATACAAAATACACATAAAATAACCTAAATACAAATACAAATGTACACATAAAATAATTTAAAATTGAATGAAATAAATATACAAAATAAACATAAAATAAGGTAAATTTGTAATGAAATATATGAAAAAATACACATAAAATAATATAAATTTGTATGAAAATATATATACAAATACACATTAAATAACATGAATTTGTATAAAATTTGTATCAAGATATATACTTATACTCACAATAAAATAACGTAATCTTTTTTATGAAAATGTATATACAAAATACACATAAAATAATTTAAATACGTAGAAAAATATATATACAAAAAACACATAAAATAGTGTAAATATGTATGAAAATATATAAACAAATACACATAAAATAATGTAAATTTGGATAAAAAATATATACAAAACTAACATTAAATAATGCAAATACATATATAAAAAAATATATACAAAAAACACATAGAAGAATGTTAAATCGTATCAAAATAAATAAAGAGAATATCAATAAAATAATGTGAATTTGTATGAAAATAAAGATGCAAAATATCCATATAATAACGAATATTTGCATAAAAATATATACTTAAAAATACATATAAAATAATTAAATTTGTATTACAATATATATACAAAATGCACGTACAATAAAGTAAATTTGTATTGAAATAGATATGCAAAATACACATTAATAATGTAAATTTGTATCAAAATATATATACGAATTCTCATAAAATAGAGTAAATTTCTATGAAAATATACATACAAAATAGATATACAAAATACACATATAACTAGTTAAATTTGTATTTAAATACAAGTACAAAAATCACATAAAATAATGTAGATTTGTATGAAATGAAAACAAATACATTTTATATAAAATATATATACAAAATACACATAGAATAATGTAAAATCATATCAAAATAAATACACAGAATATCAATAAAATAATGTAAATTTGTATGAAAATAAAGATGCAAAATACCCATAAAATAAAGCATATTTTTATAAAAATAGATATACAAAAATACAGAGATTAATCAAATTTGTATTAAAATTAATATACAAAATGTACATACAATAAGGTAAATTTATTATTAAAAAATGCAAAATACACATAAAAATAATGTAAATTTGTTTCAAAATATATATATGAATACTCATAAAATAACGCAGATTTCTATAGAAATATATATATACAAAATACACTTGAAATAATGTAAATACGTATAAAAATATATATATAAAATACACATTAAATAATGTTAATTCGTGTCAAAATAAATAAACAAAATATCATGAAAAGAATGTGTATTTGTATGAAAATAGATATACAAAATACACATAAAATAACCTAAATTTGTATAAAACTATATACAAAAATACACAAAAATAATTTAAACTTCTTTGAAAATAAATATATAAAAAACATATAAAATTAGGTAAATTTGTATTGAAATACATATACAAAATACACATAAAATAATGTAAATTTGAATGAAAATATATAAACATATAGACCTAAAATAACGTAAATTTGTATCAAATATATATAAAAAAAAACATTAAATAATGTAAATATGTATAAAAAAAATATATACAAAACACAAATAAAATAATGTAAAATCGTATCAAAATAAATACAGAAAATATTATTAAAATAATGTAAATTTGTATGAAAATTAAGATGCAAAATACCCATAAAATAAAGCAGTTTTTATAAAAATATATATACGAAAAAACATAAAATATTTGATTTTGTATTAAAATAAATAGATATACAAAATACACATAAAATAAGCTAAATTTGAAATGAAATATATATACAAAATACATAAAATAATGTAAATTTGTATCAAAATACTTATACAAATACACATATAATAACGTAAATTTGTATAAAAATATATAAACAAAATACACATTAAATAATGTAAATACGTATAAAAAAATGTACAAAATACACAAATAATCATGTAATTCGTATCAAAATAAATAGACAAAATACCAATAAAATAATATTAATTTCTATGAGAAAACATATACAAAATACACATAAATAACACAAATATCAATAAAAATATATATAATATAATATATTTTTATACATATTTAAAATATTTAATGTATATTTTGTATATATATTTTATCCAAATTTACGTGATTTTATATGTATTTGTTTATATATTTTCATACAAATTTACATTATTTTATGTGAGTTTTGTATATGTATTTCAATACAAATTTGCCTAAATTTATGTGTATTTTGCATATCTATTTTCAGACAAACTTAAATTATTTTTGTGTATTTTTGTATATATTTTTATACAAATTTTAGTTATTTTATTTGTTTTTTTGTATTTATATTTTCCTACAAATATACATTCTTTTATTGGAATTTTGTGTATTTAATTTTACAATTTACATTATTTTATGTATTTTAATATATATATTTTTCTACGTATTTAAACTATTTTATGTGTGTTTTATATATACATTTTCATAAAAATTTACGTTTTTTTATTGAGTGTATACGTATATATTTTGAAACAAATTTTATACAAATTCATGTTATTTTATGTGTATTTGTATATATTTTCATACAAATTTATATTATTTTATGTGTATTCTTACATATATTTTATTACAAATTTACCTTATTTTATGTTTATTTTGTATATTTATTTCATTTATTATAATCAAATTTAAATTTATTATATATGCATTTTGTATATTAATTTTAATACAAATTTAATTATTCTATGTGTATTTTTCTATATATATTTTTATAAAAATATGCTTTATCTTATGGGTATTTTGCATTTTTATTTTCATACAAATTTACGTTATTTTATTGATATTATGCTCATTCATTTTGATACGATTTGACATTATTCTATGTGTATTTTGTATATACAAAAAACAAATAGAATAATGTAACATCGTATCAAAATAAATACACCGAATATTAATAAAATAAGTACAAAATACACATATAATCATGTAATTCGTATCAAAATAAATAAACAAAATACCAATAAAATAATATAAATGTGTATGAGTAAACGTGTATAAATATAAATGTACAAAATACACATACAAAATAAACATAAAATAAGGTAAATTTGTAACAAAATAAATGTACAAAATACACATAAATAATGTAAAATTTATGAAAATATATATACAAATACATAAAATACCATGAATTTGAATAAAATTTTATATTCAAAATAAATATTAAATAATGTAAATGCGTATAAAAAATATGTATACAAAGTACATATAAAATAATGTAAATTCGTATCAATATAAATCAACAAAATACCAATAAAATAATATATATTTGAATGAAAATAGATTTACAAAATACACATAACATAACTAAAATTTGTATAGAAATATATACAAAATACATATAAAAAATTTGAGTTTTTATGAAAACAGATATTCAAAATATATATAAAACTAGGTAAATTTCTTTTGAAATATATATACAAAATACCCATAAAATATTGTAAATTTGTGTCCAAATATATAAACAAATACATATAACTTAAAAATAACGTAAATATGTATCAAATATATATACAAAAAACACATTAAATAATGTAAATATGTATAAAAAAAATATATACAAAACATAAATAAAATAATGTAAAATCGAATCAAAATAAATACAGAAAATATTAATAAAATAATGTAAATTTAACATAAAAAAAGATGCAAAATACCCATAAAATAATGCATTTTTTTATAAAATATATATACGAAAAAACATAAAATATTTGATTTGTATTAAAATAAATATATATACATTCTTTTATTGTATTTTGATTATTTTTTTGATTCAATTTACATTATTTATGTATGTTTTGTTTACATTTTTTATACGTATTTACTTAATTTATGTGTATTTTGTATATATATTTTATAGAAATCTACGTTATTTTATGTGTATTTGTATATATATTTTGAAACAAATTTACATTGTTTATATGTATTTTGCATATCTCTTTCAATAAGAAATTTACCTTATTGTATGTGCATTTTGTATATTTATCTCAATACAAATTTATATATTTTATGTGTATTTTTGTATCTATATTTTAAGAAATGCGCTATTTGATGGGAATTTTGCAACTTTTTTCATACAAATTTACATGATTTTATTAATATTCATTATTTATTTTGATACGATTTTACAATATTCTATTTGTTTTTTGTATATATTTTTTATACATATTTACATTATTTAAAATGTATCTTGCATATATATTAACTACAAATTTATTATCTATTATTTATTTTCATACAAATACACATTCTTTTCATAATATTTGTTTATTTATTTTGTCACGAATTTACATTACTTAATATGTATTTTATATATATTGTTATACGTATTTACATCATTTCATGTATTTTGTATATATATATTTCTAGAAATCTACGTTATTTTATGTGTATTCGTATATATATTTTGAAACAAATTTACACTGTTTTATTTGTATTTTGCGTTTTATTTCAATACAAATTTACCTTATTGTATTACATTTTGTATATTAATTTTAATTCAAATTTAATTATTCTATGTGTATTTTGTATATGTAGTTTTTAAAAAAATATGCTGCTTTTATTTTATGGGTATTTTGCATTATTTTCATACAAATTTAAATTATTTTATTGATAATCTGTAGTAATATATTTTGATACGATTTACATTATTCTATGTATAAATAAAAAATAAATACAGAATACACAAAATAGATATGCAAAATACATTTTAAACAATGTAAATTTGTTTCAAAATATATATACGAATACACATGAAATAAGGCAGATTTTATAAATATATATATATACAAAATACACATAATTAATCAAATTTAACACGTATTAAAAATGTATACAAAATACATAAAATAATGTAAATTAATATCAAAATAAATAAACAAAATACACATAAAAGAATGTGTATTTGTATAAATATATATACACAAAATACACATTAAATAATATTTGTTTAAAACTATACAAAATACACATGAAATGATGTAAATACGTATAAAATTATATATACAAAATACACATTAAATAATGTAAATTCGCATCAAAATAAATAAACAAAATATCATTTAAAGATTGTGTATTTGTATGAAAATAGATATACAAAATACACATAAAATAACCTAAATTTGTATCAAACTATATACAAAAATACACAAAAATATTTTAAATTTGTATGAAAATAAATATACAAAACATATAAAAATTAGGTAGATTTGTATTGAAATACATATACAAAATACACATAAAATAATGTAAATTTGAAAGAAAATACATAAACAAATACACTTAAAATAACGTAAATTTGTATCAATATATATACAAAAAACACATTAAATAATGTAAATATACATATAAAAAAATATAAACAAAACAAAAATAGAATAATGTAAAATCGTATCAAAATAAATACACAGAATGTTAATAAAATAATGTAAATTTTTATGAAAATGAAATAAAGAAAAATACCCTTAAAATCTTGCATAAAAATATATAACGCATTTTTTTATTTATAAAATATATATACCAAAATAAACATCAAAAAGCTAAATTTGTATTAAATAAATATACAAAAACACATACAATAATAATAATTAAATTTGTATGAAAATTAATATATAAAATTACAATAAAAGGTAAAATTTATTATTGAAAAATATACAAAATGCATTAAAAGGTAAATTTGTTTAAATATATATACGAATACACATAAAATAACGTAGATTTATATAAATAGATATATATATATATATATATATATATATATATATATATATATATATATATATATATATATATATATATATATATATATATATATATATATATATATATATATATATATATATATATATATATAAAGCACACATAAAAATGAAGTATATAAAATGAAGTATATAAAAAAAATGTATATATATATATATATGTGCACACATAAAATGAAGTAAATATTTATAAAAAATGCATACAAAATACAAAATACATAAAATAATGTAAATTCATCAAAATATATAAACAAAATATTAATAAAAGAATGTGTATTTGTATGAAAATAAATATACAAAATACACATAAAATAACGTAAATTTATATAAAACTTTATACAAAAATACACAAAAGTAATTTAAATTTGTATGAAAATATAATATACAAAATACACACGAAATTAGCTAAATTTGAATTGAAATATATACAAAATACATGAAAGAAGTAATTTGTATCAAAATATTTATACAAATACACATATAATAACGTAAATTTGTATGAAAATATATAAACAAAATACAAATTTAATAATGTAAATACGTATAAATAAATATGTACAAAATACATAATCATGTAATTCGTGTCAAAATAAATAAACAAAATACCAATAAATAATATAAATTTGTATGAGTAAACGTGTATGTTGCATATTTTTTCAATACAAATGTACTTATTATATATGCATTTTGTATATTAATTTTAATACAAATTTAATTATTCGATGTGTATTTTGTATCTGTATTATATAAACATATGCTTTATTTTTTGGGTATTTTGCATCTTTATTTTCATACAAATTTTCATTATTTTATTGATATTCTGCTCATTCATTTGATTCAATTGACATTATTCTATGTATTTTGTATATATTTTCATACAAATTTACGTTATTTTATGTTTAAAAATATGTACAAAATACACATATAATCATGTAATTCGTATCAAAATAAATAAACAAAATACCAATAAAATAATATAAATTTGTATGAGTAAACGTGTATGTTGCATATTTTTTCAATACAAATTTACCTTATTATATACGCTTTTGTATATTAATTTTAATACAAATTTAATTATTCGATGAGTATTTTTGTATCTGTATTTTTATAAACATATGCTTTATTTTTTGGGTATTTTGCATCTTTATTTTCATACAAATTTACATTATTTTAATGATATTATGCTCATTCATTTTGATACGAATTGACATTATTCTATGTGTATTTTGTATATATTTTTCATACAAATTTACGTTATTTTTTGTGTATTTGTTTATATATTTTGACACAAATTTACAATATTTTATGGGTATTTTGTATATACATTTCAAAAGAAATTGACCTAGTTTTATGTGTATTTTGCATATCTATTTTCATACAAACTCAAATTATTTCTATGTATTTTTGTATATATTTCAATACAAATTTTAGTTATGTTATGTGTATTTTGTAAATTTATTTTCATTCAAATATATATTATTTTATTGGTGTTTTGTTGATTTATATTGATACGAATTTACATTATTTTATATGTACTTTGTATATATATTTTTATGCGCTTTTACATTATTTAATATTTATTTTGAATATATATTTTTATACAAATTCATGGTATTTTATGTGTATTTGTATATATATTTTTATTTAAATTTACATTATTTTATGTGTATTTTGAACATATATTTTTTTACAAATCTACCTTATTTTATGTTTATTTTGTATGTGTATTTTGTATATTTATATTTACATTCTTTTATTGTTATTTTGTTTATTTATTTTAAATCGAATTTACATTATTTTATGTGTATTTTGTATACATTTTTTATACGTATTTACTTAGTTTTAAGTGTATTTTTTATATATGTTTTTATAGAAATCTACGTTTTCTTATTTGTATTCGAATATATATTTTGAAACAAATTTACATTGTTTTATACGTATTTTTATATCTTTCCATACAAATTTATCTTATTATTATATGCATTTTGCATATTTATTTCAACGCAAATTTAAATATTTTATGTGTATTTTGGTATATATATTTTTATAAGATTACGAAAATTTGAATAAAAAAATATACAAAAAAAAACAAAAAAATAAATTTAAATTTGTATGAAAATAGATATACAAAATACACATATAATTAGTTAAATTTGTATTTAAATACATATACAAAATAATAACATAAAATAATATAAATTTGTATGAAATGAAAACAAATTCACATAAAATTAGCGTCAAAATAAATAAACAAAATATCAATAAAGAATGTGTATTTGTATGAAAATAGATATACAAAATACACATAAAATAACCTAAATTGTATCAAACTATATACAAAATACTAAAATGTTTTAAATTTGTATGAAAATAAATATACAAAATACATATAAAATTAGGTAAATTTATATGGAAATACATATACAAAATACACATAAAATAATGTAAATTTGAATGAAAATATATAAACAAATACACTTAAAATAACGTAAATTTGTATAAAAAAATATATACAAAACACAAATAGAATAATGTAAAATCGTATCAAAATAAATACACAGAATATTAATAAAATAATGTAAATTTGTATGAAAATAAAGATGCAAAATACCCATAAAATAACACATTTTTTTATTTATAAAATATATATACCAAAATACACATAAAAATTAGATTTGTATTAAAATAAATATATAAAAAAACACATACAATATGTTAAATTTGTATTGAAATAGATATGCAAAATACATATAAAACAATGTAAAATTGTTTCAAAATATATATACGAATACACAAAAAATAACGTAGATTTCTATAAAAATATATATGCAAAATACACATAAAATGAGGTAAATACTTATAAAAAAATGTATACAAAATATAAATAAAATAATGTAAACTCGTATTAAAATAAATAAACAATATACCAATAAAAGAATGTGTATTTGTATAAATATAAATATACAAAATACACATAAAATAAAGTAAATTTGTATAAAACTATATACAAAAATACACAGAAGTAATTAAATTTGTATGAAATTATATACAAATTACACACCAAATAAGCTAAATTATAATTGAAATATTTATACAAAATACATGAAATAAAGTAAATTTGTATCAAAATATTTATACAAATACACATATAATAACGTAAATTTGTATTATCAAATAATGTAAATTCGTGTCAAATTAAATAAACAAAATATCATGAAAAGAACATGTATTTGTATGAAAATAGATAATAGATAATAAATTTGTATAAAATATATATGCAAGATACACATTAAATAATGTAAATATGTATAAAAAAAGTACATATAAAAAACAAATACAATAATGTAAAATCGTATCAAAATAAATACACAGAATATTAATAAAATAATATAAATTTGTATGAAAAATAAAGTTGCAAAATTCATAAAATAGCGCATTTCTTATAAAAATATATATACCAAAGTACACATAAAATTTTAAATTTGTATTGAAATAAATATACAAAATGCATATACAATAAGGTAGATTTGTATTGAAAGAGATATGCAAAAATACATAAAAAACAATGTAAATTTGTTTCAATATATATATACGAATACAAATTAAAAAAACGTAGATTTCTATAAAAAATATATATACAAAATACACATAAAATTAAGTAAATATGTATAAAAAAATGTATTCAAAATACACATAAAATAATTTAAATTTGTATTGAAATACAAATACAAAATACTCATAAAATAACCTAAGTTTGTATAAAACTATGTACAAAAATACACAAAATAATTTAAATTTGTGAAAATAAATATACAAAATACACATAAAATTAGGAGTAAATTTGTATTGAAATACATACACAAATACACATAAAATAATGGAAATATTAATGAAAATATATAAACATATACACTTAAAATAACTTAAATTTGTATCAAATATATATACATAATACTAATTAATAATGTAAATATGTATAAAAAAATATATACAAACCACAAATAGAATAATGTAAAATCCTATCAACAATAAATACACAGAATATTAATAAAATAATGTAAATTTGTATGAAAATAAAGATGCAAAATAGCCATATAATATGCATTTTTATAAAATTTATACCAAAATACACATAAAATATTAAGATTTGTATTAAAATAAATATAAAAAATGCACATACTATAAAATAAAATTTGTATTGAAATAGATATGGAAAATACATATAAAACAATGTAAATTTGTTTCAAAATAAATATACGAATACACATAAAATAACGTAGATATATAAATAACGTAGAGTTCTATAAAATATATACAAAATACATAAAATGAAGTAAATACGTAAAAAAATGAATACAAAAATACATAAAATCGTATCAAAATAAATAAACAAAATACCAGTAAAAGAATGTATTTGTAAAAATATAAATATACAAAATACATAAAATATCGTATATTTGTATAAACTATAAACAAAAATACACAGACGATTAAATTTGTATGAAAATATATATACAAAAATACAGCTAAAATAAGCTAAATTTTAATTGAAATATACATACAAAATACATAAAATAATGTAAATCTGTTTAAAAATATTTATACAAATACATATAATATAGATTTGTTTAAAATATATAAACAAAATACATTAAGTAATGTAAATACGTATAAAAATATGTACAAATACACATATAATCATGCAATTCGTATCAAAATAAATAAACAAAATAGCAATAAATAATGTAAATTTCTGTGAAAACATATACAAATAACGAAATTTATAAAAATATATGTACAAAAATGCACATAAAATAAAGTAAATTTGCAAAATATATATATATACAAAAACACACACTAAATAATGTAAATGCGTACATAAAATAACCTAAATTTATATAAATATATATACAAAATACACAAAATAATTTAAATTTGTTTGAAAAGAGATATACAAAATACACATAAAATTAGGTAAATTTGTATTGAAATACATTTACAAAATTCACATCAAATAATGTAAATTTGAAAGAAAATATATAAACAAAGACACTTATAATAACGTAAATTTGTATAAAATATATATGCAAGATACACATTAAATAATGTAAATGTGTATAAAAGAATATATACAAAAACAAATAGAATAATGTAAAATCGTATCAAAATAAATACACAGAATATAAAAAAAAAAATGTAAATTTGTATGAAAATAAAGATGCAAAATTCCCAGAAATATCTCATTTTTTATATAAATATATTTACCAAAATACAAATAAAATATTTAATTTTGTATTGAAATTAATATAAAAAATTCATATACAATAAGGTAAATTTGTATTGAAAGAGATCTGCAAAATACATATAAAACAATGTAAATTTGTTTCAAAATATATATACGAATACAAATAAAAACGTAGATTTCTATAAAAATATATATACAAAATACACATAAAATTAAGTAAATACGTATAAAAAATGTATACAAAATACACAAAATAATGTAATTTCGAATTAAAATAAATGTAAATTTGAATGAAAATATATAAACAAATACACTTAAATTAACGTAAATTTGTATAAAATATATATGAAAGATACATATTAAATAATGTAAATGTGTATAAAAAAATATATACAAAAAAGAAATATAATAATGTAACATCGTATCAAAATAAATACACAGAATATCAATTAAATAATGTAAATTTGTATGAAAATAAAGATGCAAAATTACCAAAAAATATCGCATTTTTAAAAAAAAATATATATACCAAAATACACATAAAATATTTAAATTTGTATTGAAATAAATATACAAAATGCATATAGAGTAAGGTAAATTTGTATTGAAAAAGATATTCAAAAATACATATAAAACAATGTAAATTTGTTTCAAAATATATATACACATAAAATAAAGTAGATTTATATAGAAATATATATACAAAATACATATTAAATTATGTAAATACGTATAAAAATATATATACAAAATACATATAAAATAATGTAAATTCGTGTCAAAATAAATAAACAAAATATCATGAAAAGAATGTGTATTTGTATGAAAATAGATAATAGATAATAAATTTGTATAAAATATATATGCAAGATACACATTAAATAATGTAAATATGTGTAAAAAAGTATATACAAAAAACAAATAGTATAATGTAAAATCGTATCAAAATAAATACACCGAATATTAATAAAATAATGTAAATTTGTATGAAAATAAAGATGCAAAATTCCCATAAAATAGCGCATTTCTTATAAAAATATATACGAAAATACACATAATTTTTTTTAATTTGTATTGAAATAAATATACAAAATGCATATATAATAAGGTAAATTTGTATTGAAAGAGATATGCAAAAATACATATAAAACAATGTAAATTTGTTTCAAAATATATATACGAATACAAATAAAAAAACGTAGATTTCTATAAAAACATATATATAAAATACACATAAAAATAAGTAAATACGTGTAAAAAAAATGTATTCAAAATAAACATAAAATAATGTAAATTCGAATTAAAATAAATAAACACAATACCCATAAAAGAATGTATTTCGATAAATATAAATATACAAAATACACATACAAAATAAACATAAAATACGGAAGATTTGTAATAAAATATATGTAAAAAATACACATACAATAATGTAAATTTATATGAAAATATATATATATATATATATATATATATATATATATATATATATATATATATATATATATATATATATATATATATATATATATATATATATATATATATATATATATATATATATATATATATATATATATACAAATAAACATAAAATAACATGAATTTTTATAAAAATATATATTAAAAATAAATATTAAATAATGTAAGAGCGTATAAAAACATATATACAAAGTACATATAAAATGAAAATTAAGATGCAAAATACCTATAAAATAACGCATTTTTTTATAAAATTATTGATACCAAAATACACTTAAATATTTGAACTTGTATTAAAATAAATATACAAAATGCACATACAATAAGGTAAATTTGTATTGAAATAGATATGAAAAATACATATAAAATAATGTAAATTTGTTTCAAAATATACATACGAATAAACATAAAATAACGTAGATTTCTATAAAAATACATATACAAAATACACATAAAATTAAGTAAATAAGTATAAAAAATGTATACAAAATACACATAAAATAATGTAAATTCGTATAAATGTAAATAAACAATATACCAATAAAAGAATGTGTATTTGTATAAATATAAATATACAAAATGCACATAAAATAACGTAAATTTATATGAAACTATATTCATAAAATAACGCAAATTTCTATAAAAATATATGTACAAAAATGAACATTAGATAAATTTGCATAAAAATATATATACAAAACACACAATAGATAATGTAAATGAGTGTAAAAATATGTATACAAAATACCTATGAAATAATCTAAATTCGTATCGAATTAAATTAAAAAAATACCAATAAAATAAAGTAATTTTGGATGAAAATATATATACAAAATACACATAAAATAACCTAAATACAAATACAAATCTACACATAAAATAATTTAAAATTGAATGAAATAAAAATACAAAATAAACATAAAATAAGGTAAATTTGTAATGAAATATATGAAAAAATACACATAAAATAATATAAATTTGTATGAAAATATATATACAAATACACATTAAATAACATGAATTTGTATAAAATTTGTATCAAAATATATACTTATACACACAATAAAATAACGTAATTTTTTTATGAAAATGTATATACAAAATACACATAAAATAATTTAAATACGTAGAAAAATATATATACAAAAAACACCTAAAATAATGTAAATCAGTTTGAAAATATATAAACAAATACACATAAAATAATGTAGATTTGGATAAAAAAATATATACAAAATGAACATTAAATAATGTAAATATGTATAAAAAATATATATACAAAAAACAAAAAGAAAAATGGTAAATCGTATATAAATAAATAAAGAGAAAATTATTAAAATAATGTAAATTTGTATGAAAATAAAGATGGAAAATATCCATATAATAACGCATATTTGCATAAAATATATATACAAAAATACATATAAAATAATTTGATTTGCATTAAAATAAATATACAAAATGTACGTACAATAAGTAAATTTGTATTGAAATAGATATACAAAATACACATCAATAATGTAAATTTGTATCAAAATATATATACGAATACTCATAAAATAGAGTAAATTTCTAAGAAAATATACATACAAAATAGATATACAAAATACTCATATAACTAGTTAAATTTGTATTTAAATACATGTACAAAAAACACATAAAATAATGTAGATTTGTATGAAATAAAAACAAATACATTTTATATAAAATATATATACAAAATACACATAGAATAATGTAAAATCATATCAAAATAAATACACAGAATATCAATAAAATAATGTAAATTTGTATGAAAATGAAGATGCAATATACCCATGAAATAAAGCATATTTTTATAAAAATACATATACAAAAATACATAGATTAATCAAATTTGTATTAAAATTAATATACAAAATGCATATACAATAAGGTAAATTTGTATTGAAAAAATATGCAAAATACACATAAAATAATGTAAATTTGTTTCAAAATATATATACGAATACACATAAAATAACGTAGATTTCTATAGAAATATATATACAAAATACACTTGAAATAATGTAAATACGTATAAAAATATATATACAAAATACATATTAAATAATATTCATTCGTGTCAAAATAAATAAACAAAATATCATGAAAAGAATGTGTATTTGTATGAAAATAGATATACAAAATACACATAAAATAACCTAAATTTGTATAAAACTATATACAAAAATACACAAAAATAATTTAAACGTGTATGAAAATAAATATACAAAAATCATATCAAATTAGGTCAATTTGTATTGAAATACATATACAAAATACACATAAAATAATGTAAATTTGAATGAAAATATATAAACATCTAGACTTAAAATAATGTAAATTTGTATCAAATATATATACAAAAAAACATTAAATAATGTAAATATGTATAAAAAAAATATATACAAAACACAAATAAAATAAGTTAAAATCGTATCAAAATAAATACAGAAAATATTAATAAAATAATGTAAATTTGTATGAAAATTAAGATGCAAAATACCCATAAAATAACGCATTTTTTTTATAAAAGTATATATTCGAAAAAACAAAATATTTGATTTTGTATTAAAATAAATAGATATACAAAATACACATAAAATAAACTAAATTTGAATTGAAATATATATACAAAATACATAAAATAATGTCAATTTGTATCAAAATACTTACACAAATACACATATAATAACGTAAATTTGTATAAAAATATATAAACAAAATACACATTAAATAATGTAAATACGCATATTTTTTTTTTACAAAATACAGAAATAATCATGTAATTCGTATCAAAATAAATAGACAAAATACCAATAAAATCGTATAAATTTCTGTGAGAAAACATATACAAAATACACATAATTAACGCAAATATCAATAAAAATATATATATTATAATATACTTTTATATATATTTAAAATATTTAATGTGTATTTTGTATATATATTTTATCCAAATTTACGTTATTTTATATGTATTTGTTTATATATTTTCATACAAATTTACATTATTTTATTTATATTATTTAATGTGTATCTTGCATACATATTTTATACAAAAATATATATACCAAAATACACATAAAAAAAATAAATTTGTATTAAAATAAATATACAAAAAACACATACAATACGGTAAATTTGTATTGAAATAGATATGCAAAATACATATAAAACAATGTAAATTTGTTTCAAAATATATATACGAATACACATAAAATAACGTAGATTTAAAAAAAAAAACATTTACAAAATACACATAATATTAAGTAAATACGTATAAAAAAATGTGTACAAAATACACATAAAATAATGTAAACTCGTATAAATGTAAATAAACAATATACCAATTAAAGAATGTGTATTTGTATAAATATAAATATACAAAATGCACATAAAATAACGTAAATTTATATAAAACTATATACATAAAATAACGCAAATTTCTATAAAAATGTATGTACAAAAATGAACTTAAAATAAATTTGCATAAAAATATATATACAAAACACACTTTAGATAATGTAAATGAGTATAAAAATACGTATACAAAATACATATGAAATAATCTAAATTCGTATCGAATTAAATTAAGAAAATACCAATAAAATAATGTAATTTTGGATGAAAATATATATACAAAATACACATAAAATATACTAAATACAAATACAAATATACACATAAAATAAATTAAAATTGAATGAAATAAATATACAAAATAAACATAAAATAAGGTAACCTAAAGATAACCTAAGATATCCTAAATACAAATACAAAAATACACTTTAAATAATTTAAAATTGAATGAAATAAATATACAAAATAAACATAAAATAAGGTAAATTTGTAATAAAATATATGTAAGAATACACATAAAATAATATAAATTTGTATGAAAATATACATACAAATACACATAAAATAACATGAATTTGTATAAAATTTGTTTCAAAATATATACGAATACACACAATAAAATAACAAATTTTTATGAAAATGTATATATAAAATACACATAAAATAATTTAAATACGTAGAAAAATATATACAAAATACATAAAATAATGTAAATTCGTAAAAAATTAAATACACAAAATTCTAATAAAAGAATGTATATTTGTAGGAAAATATATATACAAAAAACAAATAAAATAACTAAAATTTGTATAAAAATATATACAATTATACACAAAAATAATTTAAATTTGTTTGAAAATAGATATGCAAAATACACATGAAGTTAGGAAGATTTAAATTGAAATACATATACAAAACTCACATAAAATAATGTAAATTTGTATGAAAATATATAAACAAATACATATAAAATAACGTAAATTTGGGTAAAATAAATATACAAAATATACATTAAATATTTTAAATATGTATAAAAATATATTATATTATATATATTTTCATTGATATTTGCGTTATTTATGTGTATTTTGTATATGTTTTCTCATAGAAATTTACATTATTTTATTGGTATTTTGTCTATTTATTTTGATACGAATTACATGATTATTTCTGTATTTTGTATATTTTTTATACGTATTTACATTATTTAATGTGTATTTTGTTTATATATTTTTATACAAATTTACGTTATTATATGTGTATTTGTATAAGTATTTTGAAACAAATTAACATTATTTTATGTATTTTGTATATATATTTCAATTCAAATTTAGCTTATTTTATGTGTATTTTGTATATCTATTTGTTTTAATACAAAATCAAATATTTTATGTTTTTTCGTATATATATTTTTATAAAAAATGCGTTATTTTATGGGTATTTTGCATCTTAATTTTCATGCAAATTTACATTATTTTATTAATATTTTCTGTATGTATTTTGATACGATTTTACATTATTTTATTTGTGTTTTGTATATATTTTTTTTATACATATTTACATTATTTAATGTTTTTTTTTGTATATATATTTGATACAAATTTACGTAATTTTAAGTATATATCTTTATATATTTTCATTCAAATTTACATTATTTTCAGTGTATTTTGTATATGTATTTCAATACAAATTTACCTATTTTTATATGTTTTTTGTATATTTATTTTCATACTAGTTTAAATTATTTTTGTGTATTTTTGTATATAGTTTTTTACAAATTTAGGTTATTTTATGTGTATTTTGTATATCTATTTTCATAGAAATACACATTCTTTTCATGATATTTTGTTTATTTATTTTGACACGAATTAACATTATTTAATGTGTATTTTGTATATATATTTTTATACGTATTTACATTATTTCAAGTGTATTTTTTATATATATTTCTATAGAAATCTGCGTTATTTTATGTGTATTCGTATATATATTTTGAAACAAATTTACATTGTTTTATGTGTATTTTGCATATTTTTTCAATACAAATTTACCTTATTGTATGTGCATTTTGTATATTAATTTTAATACAAATTTGATTAATTTTTAATTTATAAAAATATATATACCAAAATACACATAAAAAAATTAAATTTGTATTAAAATAAATATACAAAAAACACATACAATAAGGTAAATTTGTATTGAAATAGATATGCAAAATACATATAAAACAATGTAAATTTGTTTCAAAATATATATACGAATACACATAAAATAACGTAGATTTCTATAAAAATATATATACAAAATACACATAAAATGAAGTAAATAGGTATAAAAAAAGGTATAAAAAATACACATAAAATAATGTAAATTCGTATCAAAATAAATAAACAAAATACCAATAAAAGAATGTGTATTTGTATAAATATAAATATACACATAAAATAACGTAAATTTATATAAAACTATATACAAAAATACACAGAAGTAATTAAATTTGTATGAAAATATATACAAAATACACAAAAAATAAGCTAAATTTGAATTGAAATATATATACAAAATACATGAAATAAAGTAAATTTGTATCAAAATATTTATACAAATAAACATATAATAACGTAAATTTGTATGAAAATATATAAACAAAATACACATTAAATAATGTAAATACGTATAAAGAAATATGCACAAAATACACATATAAACATGTAATTCGTATCAAAATAAATAAACAAAATACCAATAAAATAATATAAAATTGTATGAGTAAACGTGTATGTTGCATATTTTTTCAATACATATTTATCTTATTATATACGCATTTTGTATATTAATTTTAATATATGTGTATATGAATATATATTTTGATACAAATTTCCATTATTTTATGTATTTTCTATATTTATTTCAATTCAAATTTAGCTTATTTTATGTGTCTTTTATATATCTATTTTCATACGAATTTAATTATTTTTGTTTATTTTTGTATATAGTTTTATACAATTTTACGCTATATACATAGAAATTTACATTATTTTATTAGTATTTTGTCTATTTATTTTGATACGAATTACATGATTATTTGTGTATTTTGTACATTTTTTTCATACGTATTTACATTATTTAATGTGTATTTTGTTTATATTTTTTTATACAAATTTACGTTATTATATGTGTATTTGTATAGGTATTTTGATACAAATTTACATTATTTTATGTATTTTGTATATATATTTCAATTCAAATTTAGCTTATTTTATGTGTTTTTTGTATATCTTTATTTTAATACAAAATCAAATATTTTATGTTTTTTCGTATATATATTTTTATAAAAAATGCGTTATTTTATGGGTATTTTGCATCTTAATTTTCATACAAATTTACATTATTTTATTAATATTTTATTTATTTATTTTTATAATATTTTAAATTATTTTATTTTTTTTTTTTATATATTTTTTTATAAATATTTAAATTATTTAATTTTTTTTTTTTATATATATTTGATACAAATTTACGTTATTTTAAGTCTATATGTTTATATATTTTCATTCAAATTTACATTATTTTATGTGTATTTTGTATATGTATTTCAATACAAATTTACCTATTTTTATATGTTTTTTGTATATTTATTTTCATACAAGTTTAAATTATTTTTGTGTATTTTTGTATATAGTTTTATACAAATTTAGGTTATTTTATGTGTATTTTGTATATCTATTTTCATACAAATACACATTCTTTTCATGATATTTTGTTTATTTACTTTAACACGAATTAACATTATTTAATGTGTATTTTGTATATATATTTTTATACGTATTTACATTATTTCAAGTGTATTTTGTATATATATTTCTATAGAAATCTGCGTTATTTTATGTGTATTCGTATGTATATTTTGAAACAAATTTACATTATTTTATTGTATTTTCATATTTTTTCATTACAAATTTACCTTATTGTATGAGCATTTTGTATATTCATTTTAATACAAATTTGATTAATCTATGTGTATTTTTGTATATGTATTTTTAAAAAAATATGCTTTATTTTATGGGTATTTTGCATCTTTATTTTTATACAAATTTACATTATTTTATTGATATTCTGTGTATTTATTTTGATATGATTTTACATTATTCTATGTGTATTTTGTATATATATTTTATATAAAATGTATTTGTTTTCATTTCATACAAATTTACATTATTTTATGTGTTTTTTGTACATGTATTTAAATACAAATTTAACTAGTTATATGTGTATTTTGTATATCTATTTTGTATGTATATTTTCATAGAAATTTACTCTATTTTATGAGTATTCGTATATATATTTTGATACAAATTTACATTATTGATGTGTATTTTGCATATCTATTTCAATACAAATTTACTTTATTGTATGTGCATTTTGTAAATTTATTTTAATACAAATTTAATTATTTTATATGTATTTTTGTATATATATTTTTATACAAATATGCGTTATTATATAGGTATTTTGCATCTTTATTTTCATACAAATTTACATTATTTTATTGATATTCTGTTTATTTATTTTGATACGATTTAACATTATTCTATGTGTATTTTGTATTTTTTTTTATACATATTTACATTATTTAATGTTCATTTTGTATATATATTTTATCCAAATTTACATTATTTTATGTGTATTTGTTTATATATTTTCATACAAATTTACATTATTTTATGTGTTTTTTGTATATATATTTTTCTACGTATTTAAATTATTTTATGTGTATTTTGTATATACATTTTCATAAAAAAATTTACGTTATTTTATTGTGTGTATAAGTATATATTTTGAAACAAATTTTATACAAATTCATGTTATTTAATGTGTATTTGTATATATATTTTCATATAAATTTATATTATTTTATTTGTATTTTTTCATATATTTCATTACAAATTTACCTTATTTTATGTTTCTTTTGCATATTTATTTCATTCAATTTTAAATTATTTTATGTGTATACTTGTATTTGTATTTAGGTTATTTTATGTGTATTTTGTATATATATTTTTATCCAAAATTACATTATTTTATTGATATTTTCTTAATTTAATTCGATACGAATTTAGATTATTTCATAGGTATTTTGTATAAATATATTTATACTCATTTACATTATCTAAAGTGTGTTTTGTATATATATTTTTATGCAAATTTATTTTATGTTCATTTTTGTACTTATTTTTTTATAGAAATTTGCGTTATTTTATGTATATAGTTTTATATAAATTTACGTTATTTTATGTGCATTTTGTATATTTATATTTATACAAATACACATTCTTTTATTGGTATATTGTTTATTTACATTTATACGAATTTACATTATTTTATGTGTATTTTGTATACATATTTTTATACGTATTTACTTAATATTATGTGTATTTTGTATATGTATTTTTATAGAAATCTACGTTATTTTATGTGTATTCGTATATATATTTTGAAACAAATTTACATTATTTGCTATGTATTTTGCATATCTATTTCAATACAAATTTACCTTATTGTATGTGCTTTTTGTAAATTTATTTTAATACAAATTCAAATATTTTATGTGTATTTTGGTATCAATATTTTTATAAAAAATGCGTTATTTTATAGGTATTTTGCATCTTAATTTTCATACAAATTTACATTATTTTATTAATATTCTGTGTATATATTTTGATACGATTTTACATTATTCTATTTGTGTTTTGTATATATTTTTTTATACATATTTACATTATTTAATGTGTATTTTGATTATATATTTCATACAAATTTACGTTATTATATGTGTATTTGTTTATATATTTTCTTTCAAATTTACATTATTTTATATGTATTTTGCATATGTATTTCAATACAAATTAACCTAATTTTATGTGTATTTTCTATATTTCTTTTCATACAAATTTAAATTATTTTTGTGTATTTTTGTATATAGTTTTATACAAATTTAGGTTATTTTATGTACGCATTTACATTATTTAATGTGTGTTTTGTATATATATTTTTATCCAAAGTTACTTTATTTTACGTTCATTTTTGGACATATATTTTTATGGAAATTAGCGTTATTTTATATGTATTTGTATATGTTTTCTCATTCAAATTTACATTATTTTATTGATATTTTGTTTATTTAGTTTGATACGAATTACATGATTATATGTGTATTTTGTACATATTTTCTATACGTATTTACATTACTTAATGTGTATTTTGTTTATATATTTTTAAACAAATTTACGTTATTATATGTAGTTTTATAAATATTTTGATACAAATTTACATTATTTTATGTATTTTGTATATATATATATATACTTCAATTCAAATTTAGCTTATTTTATGTGTATTTTGTATATCTATTTATTTTAATACAAAATCAAATATTTTATGTTTTTTCTTATTTTTATTTTTATAAAAAATGCGTTATTTTATGGGTATTATGCATCTTAATTTTCATACATATTTACATTATTTTATTAATATTTTCTGTATTTATTTAGATACGATTTTACATTATTTTATTTGTGTTTTGTATATATATTTTTTATACATATTTACATTATTTAATGTTTTTTTTGTATATATATTTGATACAAATTTACGTTATTTTAAGTCTATATGTTTATATATTTTCATTCAAATTTACATTATTTTATGTGTATTTTGTATATGTTTTTCAATACAAATTCACCTATTTTTACATGTTTTTTGTATATTTATTTTCATACAAGGTTAAATTATTTTTGTGTATTTTTGCGTTTTATACAAATTTAGGTTACATTATTTTATGTATTTTCTATATACATTTCAATTCAAATTTAGCTTATTTTATCTGTATTTTGTATATCTATTTTCATACGAATTTAATAACTTCTGTGTATTTTTGTATATAGTTTTATATAAATTTACGTTATTTTATGTGTATTTTGTATATTTATATTTATACAAATACACATTCTTTTATTGGTATTTTGTTTATTTATTTTGATACGAATTTACATTATTTTATGTGTATTTTGTATACATTTTCTTATACGTATTTACTTCATTTTATGTGTATTTTGTATATATATTTTTATACAAATCTACGTTATTTTATGTGTATTCGTATATATATTTTGAAACAAATTTACATTGTTTTATAAGTATTTTGCATATCTATTTCAATACTGATTTACCTTATTGTATGTGTATTTTGTATATTTATTTAAATACAAATACACATTCTTTTATTGATATTTTAATTATTTATTTTGACACGAATTTACATTATTTAATGTGTATTTTTTATATATATTTTTATACGTATTTACAACACTTCATGTGTATTTTGTATATATATTTCTATAGAAATCTACGTTATTTTATGTGTATTCGTATATATATTTTGAAACAAATCTACATTATTTTATGTGTATTTTGTATATATATTTCATTATAAATTTGCCTTATTTTAAGTTTATTTTTATATATATTTTCATTCAAATTCAAATCATTTAATGTGTATATATTTATTTGTATTTACGTTATTTTATGTGTATTTTCTATATATATTTTCATTCAAAATTACATTATTTTATCGGTATTTTGTTCATTTATTTCGATACGAATTTAAATTATTTCATGTGTATTTTCTATACATATACATATAGAGTAAATTTCTATGAAAATATATATTCAAAATACATATAAAATTATGTAAATAAGTATAAAAATATATATATCAAATACACCTAAAAAAAATGAAAATTCGTATCAAAATAAATATATAAAATTCCGATAAAAGAACGTAAATTCGAATTAAAATAAATAAACAAAATACCAATAAAAGAATGTGTATTTGGATAAATATAAATATACAAAATACACATACAAAATAAACATAAAATAAGGTAGATTTGTAATAAAATATATGTACAAAATACACATAATATAATGTAAATTTATATGAAAATATATAAACAAATACACATAAAATACCATGAATTTGTATAAAAATATATATTCAAAATAAATATTAAATAATGGAAAAGCGTATAAAAATATATATACAAAGTACATATAAAATAATGTAAATTCGTATCAATACAAATCAACAAAACACTAATAAAATAATATATATTTGAATGAAAAATAAATTTACAAAATACATATAACATAACTAAAATTTATATTAAATTATATACAAAAATACATAGAAATAATTTGAGTTTGTATGAAAATAGATATACAAAATACACATAAAACTAGGTAAATTTCTTTTGAAATGTATTTACAAAATACCCATAAAATATTGTAAATTTGTGTCAAAATATATAAACAAATACACATAAAATAACGTAAATTTGTATGAAAAATATATACAAAATACAAATAGAATAATGTCAATTCCTATCAAAATGAATGAGCAGAATATCAATAAAATAATGTAAATTTGTATGAAAATAAAGATACAAAATACCCAAAAAATAAAGAATATGTTTATAAAAATACAGATACAAAAATACACATCGAATAATTAAATTTGTATTAAAATTAATATACAAAATTCGTATATAATAAGGTAAATTTGTATTGAAAAAATATGCAACATACACGTTTACTCATACAAATTTATATTATTTTATTGGTATTTTGTTTATTTATTTTGATACGAATTACATGATTATATGTATTTTGTACATATTTTTTTATACGTATTTACATTATTTAATGTGTATTTTGTTTATATATTTTCATACAAATTTACGTTATTATATGTGTATTTGTATAAATATTTTGATACAAATTTACTTTATTTCATGTATTTTGTATATATATTTCAATTCAAATTTAGCTTATTTCGTGTGTATTTTGTATATATTTTCATACAAATTTAATTACTTCTGTGTATTTTTGTATATAGTTGTATATAAATTTACGTTATTTTATGTGTATTTTGTATATTTATATTCATACAAATACACATTCTTTTATTGGTATTTTGTTTATTTATTTTGATACGAATTTACATTATTTTATGATATATATTTTATCCAAATTTACATTATTTTATGTGTATTTGTTTATATATTTTCATACATATTTACATTATTTTATGTGTTTTTTGTATATATATTTTTGTACGTATTTAAATTATTTTATGTGTATTTTGTATATACATTTTCATAAAAAAATTACGTTATTTTATTGTGTGTATAAGTATATATTTTGATACAAATTTTATACAAATTCATGTTATTTAATGTGTATTTGTATATATATTTTCATATAAATTTACATTATTTTATGTGTATTTTGTACATATATTTTATTACAAATATACCTTATTTTATGTTTATTTTGTATGTGTATTTAGTATATTTATATTTATCAAAATACACATTCTTTTATTGGTATTTTGTTTATTTATTTTAATTCGAATTTACATTATTTTATCTGTATTTTGTATATATATTTTTATAGAAATCTACGTTTTTTTTATTTGTATTCGTATATATATATTTTGAAAAAAATTTACATTGTTTTATATGTATTTTTGCATATCTCTTTCAATACAAATTTACCTTATTGTATGTGCATTTTGTATATTTATTTCAATACAAATTTAAATATATTATGTGTATTTTGGTATATATATTTTTATAAGAAATGCGCTATTTTATGGGAATTTTGCATCTTTATTTTCATACAAATTTACATTATTTTATTAATATTCGGTGTATTTATTTTGATACGATTTTACATTATTCTATTTGTTTTTTGTATATACTTTTTTATACATATTTACATTATTTAATGTGTATCTTGCATATATATTTTATACAAATTTATTATCTATTATCTATTTTCATACAAATACACATTCTTTTCATGATATTTTGTTCATTTATTTTGAAACGAATTTACATTATTTGATATGTATTTTGTATATATATTTTTATACGTATTTACATAATTTCATATGTATTTTGTATATATATTTCTATAGAAATTTACTTTATTTTATGTGTATTCGTATATATATTTTGAAACAAATTTACATTGTTTTATATGTATTTATAAATATCTCCTTCAATACAAATTTACCTTACTGTATATGCATTTTGTATATTTATTTCAATACAAATTTAAATATTTTATGTGTATTTTGGTATATATATTTTTTATAAAAATGCGATAATTTTTGGGAATTTTGCATCTTTATTTTCATACAAATTTATATTATTTTATTGATATTCTGTGTATTTATTTTGATACGATTTTACATTAATCTATTTGTTTTTTGTATATATTTTTTTATACACATTTACATTATTTAATGTGTATCTTGCATATATATTTTATACAAATTTACGTTATTTTAAGTGTATTTGTTTATATATTTTCATTCAAATTTACATTATTTGATGTGTATTTTGTATATGTATTTCCATACAAATTTACCTAATTTTATGTGCATTTTGTATATTTCTTTTCAAACAAATTTAAATTTTTTTGTGTATTTTTGTATATAGTTTTATACAAATTTAGGTTATTTTATGTACCCATTTACATTATTTAGTGTGTGTTTTGTATATATATTTTTATGCTAATTTACTTTATTTTATGTGCATTTTTGTACATATATTTTTATAGAAATTTGCGTTATTTGTATATTTTTTCTCATACAAATTTACATTATTTTATTGCTATTTTGTTTATTTATTTTGATACGAATTACATGATTATATGTGTATTTTGTAAATATTTTTTATTCGTATTTACATTTCTTAATGTGTATTTTGTTTATATATTTTTAAACAAATCTACGTTATTATATGTATTTGTATAAATATTTTGATACAGATTTACATTATTTTATGTATTTTGTATGTACATTTCGATTCAAATTTAGCTTTTTTTAGCTGTATTTTGTATATATATTTTCATACAAATTTAATAACTTCTGTGTATTTTTGTATATAGTTTTATACATATTTACGATATTTTATGTGTATTTTGTATATTTATATTTATACAAATACACTTTCTTTTACTGGTATTTTGTTTATTTATTTTGATACGATTTTTATGTGTATTTTGTATTCATTTTTTTATACGTATTTACTTCATTTTATGTATTTTGTATATATTTTTATAGAAATCAACGTTATTTTATGTGTATTCGTATATATATTTTGAAACAAATTTACATTGTTTTATATGTATTTTGCATACCTATTTCAATACAAATTTACCTTACAGTATGTGCATTTTTTATATTTATTTTAATACAAATTTTAATATTTTATGTGTATTTTGGTATATATATTTTTATAAAAAATGCGTTATTTTTTGGCTATTTTGCATCTTTATTTTCATACAAATTTACATTACTTTATTAATATTCTGTGTATTTATTTTGATACGATTTTACATTATTCTATTTGTGGTTTGTATATATTTTTTTATACATATTTACATTATTTAATTAGTATTTTGTATATATATTTGATACAAATTTACGTTATTTTAAGTGTATATGTTTATATATTTTCATTCAAACTTCCATTATTTTATGTGTATTTTGAATATGTATTTCAATAAAAATTTACCTAATTCTATGTGTATTTTGTATATTTATTTTCATACAAATTTAAGTTATTTTTGTGTATTTTTGTATATACATAATTCATTAGATATATAATTCATGTTATTTTATTACAAATCTACCTTATTTTATGTTTATTTTATATATGTATTTTGTATAAAAAAATGTACAAAATACACAAATAATCATGTAATTCGTATCAAAATATATAGACAAAATACCAATAAAATAATGTAAATTTCTATGAGAAAACATATACAAAATACACATAAATAACGCAAATATGAATGAAAATAAATATAATATAATATATTTTTATACATATTTAAAATATTTAATGTATATTTTGTATATATATCTTACCCAAATTTACGTTATTTTATATGTATTTGTTTATATATTTTCATACAAATTTACATTATTTTATGTGAGTTTTGTATATGTATTTCAATTTAAATCTGCCTAACTTCATGTGTATTTTGCATATCTATTTTCAAACAAATTTAAATTATTTTTGTGTATTATTGTATATATTTTTATACAAATTTTAGTTATTTTATTTGTTTTTTTTATATATATTTTCCTACAATTATACATTCTTTTATTAGAATTTTGTGTATTTAATTTTTTACGAATTTACATTATTTTATGTGTATTTTGTATATATATTTTTCTACGTATTTAAATTATTTTATGTGTATTTTATATATACATTTTCATAAAAATTTGTTATTTTATTGTGTGTATTCGTATATATTCTGAAACAAATTTTATACAAATTCATGTTATTTTATGTGTATTTGTATGTATATTTTCATACAAATTTATATTATTTTATGTGTATTCTTACATATATTTTATTACAAATTTACCTTATTTTATGTTTATTTTGTATACTTATTTCATTCAATTTTAAATTATTTTATGTGTATATTTGTATTTGTATTTAGGATATTTTATGTGTATTTTGTATATATATTTTCATCCAAAATTACATTATTTTATTGGTATTTTCTTAATTTAATTCGATACGAATTTAGATTATTTCATAGGTATTTTGTATACGTATTTTTATACTCATTTACATTACCTAAAGTGTGTTTTGTATATATATTTTTATGCAAATTTATTTTAAGTTCATTTTTGTACATACATATTTATAGAAATTTGCGTTATTTTATGTATGTATTTACATTATTTAATGTGTATTTTGTTTATATATTTTTATACAAATTTACGTTATTATATGTGTATTTGTATAAGTATTTTGAAAGAAATTTACATTATTTTATGTATTTTGTATATATATTTCAATTCAAATTTAGCTTATTTTATGTGTATTTTGTATATCTATTTGTTTTAATACAAAATCAAATATTTTATGTTTTTTCGTATATATTTTTTTATAAAAAATGCGTTATTTTATGGGTATTTTGCATCTTAATTTTCATGCAAATTTACATTATTTTATTAATATTTTCTGTATTTATTTTGATACGATTTTGAATATCTATTTTCATACAAACTCAAATTATTTTTATGTATTTTTGTATATATTTCAATACAAATTTTAGTTATGTTATGTGTATTTTGTAAATCTATTTTCATTCAAATATATATTATTTTATTGGTATTTTGTTGATTTATATTGATACGAATTTACATTATTTTATATGTACTTTGTATATATATTTTTATACGCATTTACATTATTTAATATTTATTTTGAATATATAATTTTATACAAATTCATGGTATTTTATGTGTATTTGTATATATATTTTCATATAAATTTACCTTATTTTATGTTTATTTTGTATGTGTATTTTGTACATTTATATTTATACCAATACACATTCTTTTATTGGTATTTTGTTTATTTATTTTGTTTCGAATTTACATTATTTTATGTGTATTTTGTTTACATTTTTTTATACGTATTTACTTAATTTTATGTGTATTTTGTACATATATTTTTATAGAAATCTACGTTATTTTATGTGTTTTCGTATATATATATTTTGAAACAATTTTACATTGTTTTATATGTATTTTTGCATATCTCTTTCAATAGAAGTTTACCTTATTGTATGTGCATTTTGTATATTTATTTCAATACAAATTTAAATATTTTATGTGTATTTTGGTATATATATTTTTATAAGAATAAACAAAATATCAATAAAATAATGTAAATTTGTATGAGATAACATATACAAATACATATAAAATAACGCTAATTTCTATAAAAATATATGTCCAAAAATGAACAAAATAAAGTAAATTTCGATGAAAATATATATACAAAACACACATTAAATAATGTAAATGCGTACATAAAATAACCTAAATTTGTATAAAACTATATACAAAAATACAAAAAAATAATTTAAATTTGTCTGAAAAGAAATATACAAAATACAGATAAAATTAGGTTAATTTGTATTGAAATACATATACAAAATACACATAAAATAATGTAAATTTGAAAGAAAATATATAAACAAACACATATATAATAACGTAAATTTGTTTGAAATATATATACAAAATACACATTAAATAATGTAAATATGTATAAAAAAAATATATACAAAACACAAATAGAATAATGTAAAATCGTATCAAAATATATACACAGAATATTAATAAAATAATGTAAATTTGTATGAAAATTAAGATGCAAAATACCTATAAAATAACGCATTTTTTATAAAATTATTGATACCAAAATACACATAAAATATTTGAACTTGTATTAAAATATATATACAAAATGCACATACAATAAGGTAAATTTGTATTGAAATAGATATGCAAAATACATATAAAATAATGTAAATTTGTTTCAAAATATATATACGAATTCACATTAAATAACGTAGATATCTATAAAAATACATATACAAAATACATATAAAATTAAGTAAATACGTATAAAAAAATGTATACAAAATACACATAAAATAATGTAAATTCGTATAAATGTAAATAAACAATATACCTATAAAAGAATGTGTATTTGTATAAATATAAATATACAAAATGCACATAAAATAACGTAAATTTATTAAAACTATATACATAAAATAACGCAAATTTCTACAAAAATATATGTACAAAATTGAACATTAAATAAATTTGCATAAAAATATATATACAAAACACACATTAGATAATGTAAATGAGTATAAAAATATGTATACAAAATACCTATGAAATAATCTAAATTCGTATCGAATTAAATTAAGAAATACCAATAAAATAATGTAATTTTGGATGAAAATATATATACAAAATGCACATAAAATAACCTAAATACAAATATAAATATACACATAAAATAATTTAAAATTGAATGAAATAAAAATACAAAATAAACATAAAATAAGGTAAATTTGTAATGAAATATATGAAAAAATACACATAAAATAATATAAATTTGTATGAAAATATATATACAAATACACATTAAATAACATGAATTTGTATAAAATTTGTATCAAAATATATACTTATACACACAATAAAATAACGTAATTTTTTTATGAAAATGTATATACAAAATACACATAAAATAATTTAAATACGCAGAAAAATATATATACAAAAAACACATAAAATAAAGTAAATATGTATAAAAATATATAAACAAATACACATAAAATAATGTAAATTTGGATAAAATATATATACAAAATGAGCATTAAATAATGTAAATATGTATAAAAAAATATATACAAAAAACATATAGAATAATGTTAAATCGTATCAAAATAAATAAAGTGAATATCAATAAAATAATGTAAATTTGTATGAAAATAAAGATGCAAAATATCCATATAATAACGCATATTTGCATAAAAATATATATACAAAAAGATATATAAAATAATAAAATTTGTATTAAAATAAATATACAAAATGCACGTACAATAAAGTAAATTTGTATTGAAATAGATATGCAAAATACACATTAATAATGTAAATTTGTATCAAAATATATATACGAATACTCATAAAATAGAGTAAATTTCTATGAAAATATACATAAAAAATGGATATACAAAATAAACATATAACTAGTTAAATTTGTATTTAAATACATGTACAAAAAACACATAAAATAATGTAGATTTGTATGAAATGAAAACAAATAATTTTATATAAAATATATATACAAAATACACATAGAATAATGTAAAAACATATCAAAATAAATACACAGAATATCAATAAAATAATGTAAATTTGTATGAAAATAAAGATGCAAAATACCCATAAAATAAAACATATTTTTATAAAAATACATATACAAAAATACACAGAGATTAATCAAATTTGTATTAAAATTAATATACAAAATGCACATACAATAAGGTAAATTTGTATTGAAAAAATATGCAAAATACACATAAAACAATGTTAATTTGTTTCAAAATATATATACGAATACACATAAAATAACGCAGATTTCTATAGAAATATATATACAAAATACACTTGAAATAATGTAAATACGTATAAAAATATATATACAAAATACACATTAAATAATGTTAATTCGTGTCAAAATAAATAAACAAAATATCATGAAAAGAATGTGTATTTGTATGAAAATAGATATACAAAATACACATAAAATAACCTAAATTTGTATAAAACTATATACAAAAATACACAAAAATAATTTAAACTAGTATGAAAATAAATATACAAAAAACATATAAAAATAGGTAAATTTGTATTGAAATACATATACAAAATACACTGAAAATAATGTAAATTTGAATGAAAATATATAAAGATATATACTTAAAATTACGTAAATTTGTATCAAATATATATACAAAAAAAACATTAAATAATGTAAATATGTATAAAAAAATATATACAAAACACAAATAAAATAATGTAAAATCGTATCAAAATACATACAGAAAATATTAATAAAATAATGTAGATTTGTATGAAAATTAAGATGCAAAATACCCATAAAATAACGTATTTTTTATAAAAATATATATATACGAAAAAACATAAAATATTTGATTTTGTATTAAAATAAATAGATATACAAAATACACATATAATAAGCTAAATTTGAATTGAAATATATATACAAAATACATAAAATAATGTAAATTTGTATCAAAATACCTATACAAATACACATATAATAACGTAAATTTGTATAAAAATATATAAATAAAATACACATTAAATAATGTAAATACGTATAAAAAAAATGTAAAAAATACACAAATAATCATGTAATTCGTATCAAAATAAATAGACAAAATACCAATAAAATAATGTAAATTTCTATGAGAAAACATATACAAAATACACATAAATAACGCAAATATCAATACAAATATATATTATATAATATATTTTTATACATATTTAAAATATTTAATGTATATTTTATATATATATTTTATCCAAATTTACGTGATTTTATATGTATTTGTTTATATATTTTCATACAAATTTACATTATTTTATGTGAGTTTTGTATATGTATTTCAATACAAATTTGCCTTACTTTATGTGTATTTTGCATATCTATTTTCAAACAAATTTAAATTATTTTTGTGTATTTTTGTATATATTATTATACAAATTTTAGTTATTTTATTTGTTTTTTGTATATATATTTTCCTACATATATACATTCTTTTATTGGAAATTTGTGTTTTTAATTTTTTACGAATTTACATTATTTTATGTGTATTTTGTAAATATATTTTTCTACGTATTTAAACTATTTTATGTGTATTTTATATATACATTTTCATAAAAATTTACGTTATTTTTTTGTGTGTATTCGTATATATTTTGAAACATATTTTATACAAATTCATGTTATTTTATGTGTATTTGTATATATATTTTCATACAAATTTATATTATTTTATGTGTATTATTTTATTACAAATTTACCTTATTTTATGTTTATTTTGTATATTTATTTCATTCAATTTTAAATTATTTAATGTGTATATTTGTATTTGTATTTAGGTTATTTTATGTGTGTTTTCTATATATATTTTCATCCAAAATTACATTATTTTATTGTTATTTTCTTAATTTAACTCGATACGAATTTAGATTATTTCATAGGTATTTTGTATACATATTTTTACACTCATTTACATTATCTAATGTGTGTTTTGTATATATTTTTTTATGCAAACTAATTTTATGTGAATTTTTGTACATATATTTTTATAGAAACTTAAAACGTTATTTTATGTGTATTTTGTATGTTTTCTCATACAAATTTACATTATTTAATTAGTTTTTTGTTTATTTATTTTGATACGAATGACTTGACTATTTGTGTATTTTGTAAATATATTTTTATACGTATTTACATTACTTAATGTGTATTTTGTTTATATAGTTTTTTTAACAAATTTACGTTATTATATGTGTATTTGTTAAAAATATTTTGAAACGAATTTACTTTATTTTATGTATTTTGTATATATATTTCAATTCAAATTTAGCTTATTTTGTGTGTATTTTGTATATCTATTTTCATACAAATTTAATTACTTCTGTGTATTTTTGTATATAGTTTTATACAAATTTACGTTATTTTATGTGCATTTTGTATATTTATATTTATACAAATACACAATCTCTTATTGGTATTTTGTTTATTTATATTTTACGAATTTACATTATTTTATGTGTATTTTGTATACATTTTTGATTCGTATTTACTTAATTTTATTTGTATTTTGTATATATATATTTATAGAAATCTACGTTATTTTATGTGTATTCGTATATATATTTTGAAACAAATTTACATTGTTTTATATATTTTTTGCATATCTATTTCAATACAAATTTACCTTATTGTATGTGCATTTTGCATATTTAATTTAATACAAATTCAAATATTTTATGTGTATTTGGTATATATAATTTTGTAAAAAATGCGTTATTTTATAGGTATTTTGCATCTTAGTTTTCATACAAATGTACATTATTTTATTAATATTCTGTGTATATATTTTGATGCGATTTTATATTATACTATTTGTGTTTTGTATATATATTTTTTATACATATTTTCATTATTTAATGTGTATTTTTTATATATATTTTATACAAATTAACGTCATTTTAAGTGTATTTGTTTATATAATTTCATTCAAATTTACATTATTTTAAGTGTATTTTGTATATGTATTTCAATACAAATTTACCTAATTTTATGTGTATTTTGTATATTTATTTTCATACAAATTTAAATTATTTTTGTGTTTTTTCGTATATACATATAGAGTAAATTTCTATGAAAATATATATTCAAAATACATATAAAATTATGTAAAAAAGTATAAAAATATATATATCAAATACACCTAAAAAAAAAAATTCGTATCAAAATAAATAAACAAAATTCCGATAAAAGAACGTATATTTGTAGGAAAATAAATATACAAAATACACATAAAATTACGAAAATTTGAATAAAAATATATACAAAAAAACAAAAAAATAAATTTCAATTTGTATGAAAATAAAAATGCAAAATACCCATATAATAACGCATATTTGTTTAAAAATATATATACAAAAATACACATAAAATAATTAAATTTGTATCAAAATAAATATACAAAAGGCACATACAATAAAGAAAATTTGTATTGAAATAGATATGCGAAATACACGTAAATAATGTAAATTTGTATCAAAATATATATACGAATACACATAAAATAGAGTAAATTTCTATGAAAATATATATTCAAAATACATATAAAAAAATGTAAATAAGTATAAAAATATATATATATCACATACACCTAAAATAATGAAAATTCGTATCAAAATAAATAAACAAATTTCCGATAAAAGAACGTATATTTGTAGGAAAATAAATATACAAAATACACATAAAATTACGAAAATTTGAATAAAAATATATACTAAAATACACAAAATTAATTTCGATTTGTATGAAAATAGATATACATTATACACATATTATTAGTTAAATTTGCATTTAAATACATGTACAAAATACACATGAAATAAGGTAAATTTGTATGAAATGAAAACAAATTCACATAAAATAACGTTCATTTGTATGAAATATATATACAAAATATACATAGAATAATGTAAAATCGTATCAAAATAAATACACAGAATATCAATAAAATAAAGTAAAATTGTATGAAAATAAAGTTGCAAAATACTCATAAAATAAAGCATTTTTTTTATGAAAATACATATACAAAAATACACATAGGTTACTATTTTATGTGTATTCGTATATATATTTTGAAACAAATTTACATTGTTTTATATGTATTTCGCATATCTATTTCAATACAAACTTACAAAAATGCACATAAAATAAAGTAATTTTGCATTGAAATATATATACAAAACACACATTAAATAATGTAAATGCGTACATAAAATAACCTAAATTTGTATAAAACTATATACAAAAATACTCAAAAATAATGAAAATTTGTATGAAGAAAAATATACAAAATACACATAAAATTAGATAAATTTGTATTGAAATACATATACAAAATACACATAAAATAATGTAAATTTGAATGAAAATATATAAACAAATACACTTAAATAACGTAAATTTGTATAAAATATATATGCAAGATACACATTAAATAATGTAAATGTGTATAAAAAATATATATATATATATATAAAAAAGAAATAGAATAATGTAAAATCGTATCAAAATAAATACAGAGAATATCAACAAAATAATGTAAATTTGTATGAAAAGAAAGATGCAAAATTCCCATAAAATAGCGCATTTTTTCTAAAAAATATATATACTACAATACACATAAAATATTTAAATTTGTATTGAAATAAATATACAAAATGCATGTAAGGCAAATTTTTATTGAAAGAGATATTCGAAAATACATATAAAACAATGTAAATTTGTTTCAAAATATATATACGAATACACATAAAATAACGTAGATTTCTATAGAAATATATATACAAAATACACATGAAATTATGTAAATACGTATAAAAATATATATACAAAATACATATTAAGTAATGTAAATTCGTGTCAAAATAAATAAACAAAATATCATGAAAAAAATGTGTATTTGTATGAAAATAAATAATAGATAATCAATTTGTATGAAATATATATGCAAGATACACATTAAATAATGTAAATATGTATAAAAAATATATATACAAAAAACAAATAGAATAATGTAAAATCGTATGAAAATAAATACAACGAATATTAATAAAATAATGTAAATTTGAATGAAAATAAAGATGCAAAATTCCCATCAAATAGCGCATTTCTTATAAAAATATATATACCAAAATACACATAAAATATTTAAATTTGTATTGAAATAAATATACAAAATGCACATACAATAAGGTAAACTTCTATTGAAAGAGATATGCAAAAATACATATAAAACAATGTAAATTTGTTTCAAAATATATATACGAATACACATAAAATAACGTAGATTTCTATAAAAATATATATAGAAAATACACATAAAATTAAGTAAATACGTATAAAAACATGTAAACAAAATACACATAAAATAATGTAAATTCGAATCAAAATAAATAAACAAAATACCAATAAAAGAATGTGTATTTGTATAAATATAAATGTACAAAATACACATAGAAAATAAACTTTAAATAAGGTAAATTTGTAATGAAATATATGTACAAAATACACATAAAATAATGTAAATTTATATGAAAATATATATACAAATACACATAAAATACCATGAATTTGTATAAAATTATATATTCAAAATAAATGTTAAATAATGTAAATGCGTATAAAAATATATATACAAAGTACATATAAAATAATACAAATTTAATTATTCTATGTGTATTTTTGTATATGTATTTTCATAAAAAAATGCTTTATTTTATGAGTATTTTGTATCTTTATTTTCATACAAATTTACTTTATTTTATTGATATTCTGTGTATTTATTTGATACGATTTTACATTATTCTATGTATATTTTGTATATATATTTCATACAAATGAACGTTATTTTATGTGAATTTGTTTTCATTTCATATAAATTTACATTAATTCATGTGTATTTTGTACTTGTATTTAAATGCAAATTTAACTAATTATATGTGTATTATGTATATCTATTTTCATACAAATCGAAATTAATTCTGTGTATTTTAGTATATATTTTTATTCAAATTTTCGTAATTTTATGTGTATTTTGTATATTTATTTTCCTACAAATATACGTTCTTTTATCGGAATTTTTTTATTTTATTTTGATACGAGTTTTCATTATTTTAGATGTATGTGATATATATATTTTTATACTTATTTACCTAATTTTATATATATTTTGAATATATATTTTCATAGAAATTTACTCTATTTTATGTGTATTCGTATATATATTTTGATACAAATTTACATTATTTACGTGTATTTCGCATATCTATTTCAATACAAATTTTCTTTATTGTATGTGCCTTTTGTATATTTATTTTGATACAAATTTAATTATTTTATGTGTATTTTTGTATATATATTTTTTTAAACAAATATGCGTTATTATATGGGTATTTTGCATCTTTATTTTCATACAAATTTACATTATTTTATTGATAGTCTGTTTATTTATTTTGATACGATTTTACGTTATTCTGTGTATTTTGTATATATATTTTTAGACATATTTACATTATTTAATGTATATTTTGTACATATATTTTATGGAAATTTACGTTTTCTTATGTGTATTTGTTTATATAGTTTCATACAAATTTACATTATTTTATGTGTATTTTGAATATGTATTTCAATAAAAATTTGCCTAATTTCATGTGTATTTTGCATATCTATTTTCAAACAAATTTAAATTTTTTTGTGTATTTTTGTATATATTTTTATACAAATTTTTGTTATTTTATTTGTATTTTGTATATATATTTTCCTACAAATATACATTCTTTTAGAGGAAATTTTGTTTATTTATTTTGATACGAATTTACATTATTTTATGTGAATTTTGTATATATATATTTTTTATGTATTTACATTATTTTATGTGTATTTTGTATATATATTTTCATAAAAAATTACGTAATTTTATTGTGTGTATTCGTATATATTTTGATAAAACATTTCATTATTTTACGTGTTTTTTGCATATCTATTTCAATAAAAATCTACCTTATTGTATGTGTATTTTGTATATTTATTTTAATACAAATTTAATTATTTTATGTGTATTTTTGTATATATTTTTTTTAAATATGAGTTATTTTATGGGTATTTTGCATCTTTAATTTTATAAATTTTTACATTACGTACATATCTTTTATACGTATTTACATTATTTAATGTGTATTTTGTTTATATATTTTTATACAAATTTACGTTTTATATGTGTATTTGAATATATATTTTGATACAAATTTACATTATTTTTTGTATTTTCTATATTTATTTCAATTCAAATTTAGCTTATTTTATGTGTCTTTTGTATATCTATTTTCATACTAATTTAATTATTTTTGTTTATTTTTGTATATAGTTTTATACAATTTTACGTTATTTTATGTGTATTTTGTATATTTATATTTATACAAGTAAACATTCTTTTATTGGCATTTAGTTTATTTATTTTGATACGAATTTACATTATTTTATGTGTATTTTGTATACATTTTCTTATACGTATTTACTTCATTTTATGTGTATTTTGTATATATATATATATATATATATATATATATATATATATATATATATATATATATATATATATATATATATATATATATATATATATATATATATATATATATATATATATATATATATATTTAAAGAAATCTACGTGATTTTATGTGTATTCGTATATCTATTTTGAAACGAATTTACATTGTTTTATGTGTATTTTGCATATCTATTTCAATACAAATTTACCTTATTGTATGTGCACATTGTATATTTATTATAATACAAATTTAAATATTTTATGTGTATTTTGGTATATATATTTTCATAAAAAATGCGTTGTTTTATGGATATTTTGCACCTTTATTTTCATACAAATTTACATTATTTTATTAATATTCTGTGTATTTATTTTGATACTATTTTACATTATTCTATTTGTGTTTTGTACATATTTTTTTTATACATATTTACATTATTTAATGTGTAATTTCTATATACATTTCATAAAAATTGACATTATTTTAAGTGTATTTGTTTATATTTTTTCATTCAAATTTACATTATTTTATGTGTATTTTGTATATGTATTTCAATAGTAATTTAACTAGTTTTATGTGTATTTTGTATATATATTTTTATACAAATTTAAATTATTTTTGTGTATTTTTTTAATAGAGTTTTATACAAATTTACAATATTTCATGTGGGTTTTGTATATATATTTCTATAGAAAAATACGTTATTTTATGTGTATTCGTATATATATTTTGAAACAAATATACATTGTTTTATGTGCATTTTAGATATTTTTCAATACAAATTTACCTTATTGTACGTGCATTTTGTATATTAATTTTAATACAAATTTAATTATTCTATGTATATTCTTGTATATGTAATTTTAAAAAATATGCTTTATTTTATGGGTATTTTGCATCTTTATTTTCATACAAAATTACATTATTTTATTGATATTCTGTGTATTTATTTTGATACGATTTTACATTATTCTATGTATATTTTGTATATAAATTTTATACAAATGTACGCTATTTTATGTGAATTTGTTTTCATTTCATACAAATTTACATTTTTTTATGTGTATTTTGTACATGTATTTAGATACAAATTTAAATAATTATAGGTGTATTTTGTATATCTATTTTCATACAAATTGAAATTTATTTTTTTCTTTTTTTGTATATATTTTTATTCAAATTTTCGTATTTTTATGTGTATTTTGTATATTTATTTTCCTACAAATATACGTTCTTTTATCGGAATTTAGTTGATTTATTTTGATACGAATTTTCATTTTTATATATATATATATATATATATATATATATATATATATATATATATATATATATATATATATATATATATATATATATATATATATATATATATATATATATATATATATATATATATATATATATATATATATATATATATATTTATACTTATTTACATAATTTTATATGTATTTTGAATATATATTTTCATAGAAATTTACTCTATATGTATATACAAAAAAAAACACATAAAATAATTTAAATTTGTATGAAAATAAATATACAAAATACACATAAAGTTAGGTAAATTTGTATTGAAATACATATACTAAATACACTTAAAATAATGTAAATTTCAATGAAATTATATAAACAAATACACTTAAAATAACGTTAATTTGTATAAAATATATAAAAAAAACATATGAAATAATGAAAATATGTATAAAAATATATACAAAACACAAATAGTATAATATAAAATCGTATCAAAATATATACACAGAATATTAATAAAATAATGTACATTTGTATGAAAACTAATATGCAAAATACCTATAAAATAAAACATTTTTTTTTAAATTACATATACCAAAATACACATAAAATATCTGAATTTGTATTAAAATAAATATACAAAATGCACATACAATAAGGTAAATTTGTATTGAAATAGATATGCAAAAAACATATAAAACAATGTAAATTTGTTTCAAAATTTAAATACGAATACACATAAAATAACGTAGATTTCTATAAATATATATACAAAATACAAATAAAATTAAGTAAATACGACTCAAAAATGTATAAAAAATACACATAAAATAATGTAAATTCGTATAAATATATCTAAACAAAATACCAATAAGAGAATCTGTATTTGTATAAATATAAATATACAAAATGCACATAAAGTAACGTAAATTTGTATAAAACTATATACAAAAATACACAGAAGTAATTAAATTTGTAGGAAATTAGATATACAAAATACACACAAAATAAGCTAAATTTGAAATGAAATATATATACAAAATACGTAAAATAAAGTAAATTCGTTTCAAAATATTTTTAACAAATATTTGTAAAAAAAATATATAAAGAAAATACACACTAAGTAATGTAAATACGTATAAAAAAATATTTACAAAATACACCAATAATCAAGTCATTCGTATCAAAATAAATAAACAAAAAACTAATTAAATAATGTAAATTTGTATGAGAAAACATATACAAAATACACATAAAATAATGTTTTAAGTTTCTATAAAAATATATGTACAAAAATGCACATAAAATTAGTTTGCATAAAAAATATATATACAAAACACACATTAGATAATGTAAATGAGTATAAAAATATGTATACAAAATACCTATGAAATAATCTAAATTCGTATCGATTTAAATTAAGAAAATAACAATAAAATAATGTAATTTTGGATGAAAATATATATAGAAAACACACATAAAATAACCTAAATACAAATACAAATATACACAAAATAATTTAAAATTGAATGAAATAAATATACAAAATAAACATAAAATAAGGTAAATTTGTAATAAAATATATGTAAGAATACACATAAAATAATATAAATTTGTATGAAAATATATATACAAATACACATAAAATAACATGAATTTGTATAAAATGTTTCAAAATATATACGAATACACACAATAAAATAACGTAAATTTTTATGAAAATGTATATATAAAATACACATAAAATAGTTTAAATACGTAGAAAAATATATATACAAAATACACATAAAATAATGTAAATTCGGAAAAATTAAATACACAAAATTCCAATAAAAGAATGTATATTTGTAGGAAAATATATATACAAAAAACAAATAAAATATCTAAAATTTGTATAAAAATATATACAAATATACACAAAAATAATTTAAATTTGTTTGAAAATAGATATGCAAAATACACATAAAGTTAGGCAAATTTGTATTGAAATACATATACAAAACTCACATAAAATAATGTAAATTTGTATGAAAATATATAAACAAATACATATAAAATCACGTAAATTTTGAATAAAATATATATATACAAAATATACATTAAATATTTTAAATATGTATAAAAATATATTATATTATATATATTTTTATTGATATTTGCGTTATTTATGTGTATTTTGTATATGTTTTCTCACAGAAATTTACATTATTTTATTGGTATTTTGTCTATTTATTTTGATACGAATTTCATGATTATTTGTGTATTTTGTACATTTTTTTTATACGTATTTATATTATTTAATGTGTATTTTGTTTATATATTTTTATACAAATTTACGTTATTATATGTGTATTTGTATAGGTATTTTGATACAAATTTACATTATTTTATGTATTTTGTATATATATTTCAATTCAAATTTAGCTTATTTAATGTGTATTTTGTATATCTATTTATTTTAATACAAAATCAAATATTTTATGTTTTTTCGTATTTATATTTTTATGAAAAATGCGTTATTTTATGGGTATTTTGCATCTTAATTTTCATACATATTTACATTATTTTATTAATATTTTCTGTATTTATTTTGATACGATTTTACATTATTTTATTTGTGTTTTGTATATATTTTTTTATACATTATTACATTATTTAATGTTTTTTTTTGTATATATATTTGATACAAATTTACGTTATTTTAAGTCTATATGTTTATATATTTTCATTCAAATTTACATTATTTTATGTGTATTTTGTATATGTATTTCAATACAAATTTACCTATTTTTATATGTTTTTTGCATATTTATTTTCATACAAGTTTAAATTATTTTTGTGTATTTTTGTATATAGTTTTATACAAATTTAGGTTATTTTATGTGTATTTTGTATATCTATTTTCATACAAATACACATTCTTTTCATGATATTTTGTTTATATACTTTGACACGAATTAACATTATTTAATGTGTATTTTGTATATATATTTTTATACTTATTTACATTATTTCAAGTGTATTTTGTATATATATTTCTATAGAAATCTGCGTTATTTTATGTGTATTCGTATATATATTTTGAAACAAATTTACATTATTTTATGTGTATTTTGCATATTTTTTCAATACAAATTTACCTTATTGTATGTGCATTTTGTATAATAATTTTAATACAAATTTGATTAAACTATGTGTATTTTTGTATATGTATTTTTTAAAAAATATGCTTTATTTTATGTGTATTTTGCGTCTTTATTTTTATACAAATTTACATTATTTTACTGATATTCTGTGTATTTATTTTGATATGATTTTACATTATTCTATGTGTATTTTGTATATATATTTTATATAAAATGTATTTGTTTTCATTTCATACAAATCTACATTATTTTATGTGTTATTTGTACATATATTTAAATACAAATTTAACTAGTTATATGTGTATTTTGTATATCTATTTTTGTATGTATATTTTCATAGAAATTTACTCTATTTTATGAGTATTCGTATATATATTTTGATACAAATTTACATTATTGATGTGTATTTTGCATATCTATTTCAATACAAATTTACTTTATTGTACGTACATTTTGTATATTTATTTTAATACAAACTTAACTATTTTATATGTATTTTTGTATATATATTTTTATGCAAATATGCGTTATTATATGGATATTTTGCATCTTTATTTTCATACAAATTTACATTATTTTATTGATATTCTCTTTATTTATTTTGATACGATTTAACATTATTCTATGTGTATTTTGTATATTTTTTTTATACATATATACATTATTTAATGTTCATTTTGTATATATATTTTATCCAAATTTACATTATTTTATGTGTATTTGTTTATATATTTTCATACAAATTTACATTATTTTATGTGTTTTTGTATATATATTTTTTACGTATTGAAATTATTTTATGTGTATTTTGTATATTCATTTTCCTAAAAAAATTACGTTATTTTATTGTGTGCATAAGTGTATATTTTTAAACAAATTTTATACAAATTCAGGTTATTTAATGTGTATTTGTATATTTATTTTCTTACAAATTTATATTATTTTATTTGTATTTTTCATATATTTCATTACAAATTTACCTTATTTTATGTTTATTTTGCATATTTATTTAATTCAATTTTAAATTATTTTATGTGTATACTTGTATTTGTATTTAGATTATTTTATGTGTGTTTTGTATATATATTTTCATCCAAAATTACATTATTTTATTGATATTTTCTTAATTTAATTCCATACGAATTTAAATTATTTCATAGGTATTTTGTATAGGTATTTTTATACTCATTTACATTATCTAAAGTGTGTTTTGTATATATATTTTTATGCAAATTTATTTTATGTTCATTTTTGTACATATATTTTTATAGAAATTTGCGTTATTTTATGTATATAGTTTTATATAAATTTACGTTATTTTATGTGCATTTTGTATATTTATATTTATACAAATACACATTCTTTTATTGGTATATTGTTTATTTACATTTATACGAATTTACATTATTTTATGTGTATTTTGTATACATATTTTTATACGTATTTACTTAATATTATGTGTATTTTGTATATGTATTTTATAGAAATCTACGTTATTTTATGTGTATTCGTATATATATTTTGAAACAAATTTACATTATTTGCTATGTATTTTGCATATCTATTTCAATACAAATTTACCTTATTGTATGTGCTTTTTGTATATTTATTTTAATACAAATTCAAATATTTTATGTGTATTTTGGTATCAATATTTTTATAAAAAATGCCTTATTTTATAGGTATTTTGCATCTTAATTTTCATACAAATTTACATTATTTTATTAATATTCTGTGTATATATTTTGATACGATTTTACATTATTCTATTTGTGTTTTGTATATATATTTTTATACATATTTACATTATTTTATGTGTATTTTGATTATATATTTCATACAAATTTACGTTATTATATGTGTATTTGTTTATATATTTTCTTTCAAATTTACATTATTTTGTATGTATTTTGTATATGTATTTCAATACAAATTAACCTAATTTTATGTGTATTTTCTATATTTCTTTTCATACAAATTTAAATTATCTTTATGTATTTTTGTATATAGTTTTATACAAATTTAGGTTATTTTATGTACGCATTTACATTATTTAATGTGTGTTTTGTATATATATTTTTATCCAAAGTTACTTTATTTTACGTTCATTTTTGGACATATATTTTTATGGAAATTAGAGTTATTTTATATGTATTTGTATATGTTTTCTCATACAAATTTACATTATTTTATTGATATTTTGTTTATTTAGTTTGATAGGAATTACATGATTATATGTGTATTTTGTACATATTATTTATACGTATTTACATTACTTAATGTGTATTTTGTTTATATATCTTTAAACAAATTTACGTTATTATATGTATTTTTATAAATATTTTGATACAAATTTACATTATTTTATGTATTTTGTATATATATTTCAATTCAAATTTAGCTTATTTTATGTGTATTTTGTATATCTATTTATTTTAATACAAAATCAAATATTTTATGTTTTTTCGTATTTATATTTTCATAAAAAATGCGTTATTTTATGGGTATTTTGCATCTTAATTTTCATACATATTTACATTATTTTATTAATATTTTCTGTATTTATTTAGATACGATTTTACATTATTTTATTTGTGTTTTGTATATATTTTTTTATTCATATTTACATTATTTAATGTTTTTTTTTTGTATATATATTTGATACAAATTTACGTTATTTTAAGTCTATATGTTTATATATTTTCATTCAAATTTACATTATTTTATGTGTATTTTGTATATGTATTTCAATACAAACTTACCCATTTTTATATGTTTTTGTATATTTATTTTCACAAGTTTAAATTTTTTGTGTATTTTGCGTTTTATACAAATTTAGGTTACATTATTTTATGTATTTTCTATATACATTTCAATTCAAATTTAGCTTATTTTATCTGTATTTTTTATATCTATTTTCATACGAATTTAATAACTTCTGTGTATTTTTGTATATAGTTTTACATAAATTTACGTTATTTTATGTGTATTTTGTATATTTATATTTATACAAACACACATTCTTTTATTGGTATTTTGTTTATTTATTTTGATACGAATTTACATTATTTTATGTGTATTTTGTATACATTTTCTTATACGTATTTACTTCATTTTATGTGTATTTTGTATATATATTTTTATACAAATCTACGTTATTTTATGTGTATTCGTATATATATTTTGAAACAAATTTACATTGTTTTATATGTATTTTGCATATCTATTTCAATACTGATTTACCTTATTGTATGTGTATTTTGTATATTTATTTTAATACAAATACACATTCTTTTATTGATATTTTAATTATTTATTTTGACACGAATTTACATTATTTAATGTGTATTTTGTATATATATTTTTATACGTATTTACAACATTTCATGTGTATTTTGTATATATATTTCTATAGAAATCTACGTTTTTTTATGTGTATTCGTATATATATTTTGAAACAAATCTACATTATTTTATCTGTATTTTGTATATATATTTCATTATAAATTAGCCTTATTTTAAGTTTATTTTTATATATATTTTCATTCAAATTCAAATCATTTTATGAGTATATATTTATTTGTATTTACGTTATTTTATGTGTATTTTCTATATATATTTTCATTCAAAATTACATTTTTTTATCGGTATTTTGTTCATTTATTTCGATACCAATTTAAATTATTTCATGTGTATTTTCTATACATATACATATAGAGTAAATTTCTATGAAAATATATATTCAAAATACATATAAAATTATGTAAATAAGTATAAAAATATATATATCAAATACACCTAAAAAAAAATGAAAATTCGTATCAAAATAAATAAATAAAATTCCGATAAAAGAACGTAAATTCGAATTAAAATAAATAAACAAAATACCAATAAAAGAATGTGTATTTGGATAAATATAAATATTCAAAATACACATACAAAATAGACATAAAATAAGGTAGATTTGTAATAAAATATATGTACAAAATACACATAATATAATGTAAATTTATATGAAAATATATAAACAAATACACATAAAATACCATGAATTTGTATAAAAATATATATTCAAAATAAATATTAAATAATGGAAAAGCGTATAAAAATATATATACAAAGTACATATAAAATAATGTAAATTGTATCAATAAATCAACAAAACACTAATAAAATAATATATATTTGAACGAAAATAAATTTACAAAATACATATAACATAACTAAAATTTGTATTAAAATATATACAAAAATACATAGAAATAATTTGTGTATTTTGGTATATATATTTTCATAAAAAATGCGTTGTTTTATGGATATTTTGCACCTTTATTTTCTTACAAATTTACATTATTTTATTAATATTCTGTGTATTTATTTTGATACTATTTTACATTATTCTATTTGTGTTTTGTACATATTTTTTTTATACATATTTACATTATTTAATGTGTAATTTCTATATACATTTCATAAAAATTGACATTATTTTAAGTGTATTTGTTTATATTTTTTCATTCAAATTTACATTATTTTATGTGTATTTTGTATATGTATTTCAATAGTAATTTAACTAGTTTTATGTGTATTTTGTATATATATTTTTATACAAATTTAAATTATTTTTGTGTATTTTTTTAATAGAGTTTTATACAAATTTACAATATTTCATGTGGGTTTTGTATATATATTTCTATAGAAAAATACGTTATTTTATGTGTATTCGTATATATATTTTGAAACAAATATACATTGTTTTATGTGCATTTTAGATATTTTTTCAATACAAATTTACCTTATTGTACGTGCATTTTGTATATTAATTTTAATACAAATTTAATTATTCTATGTATATTCTTGTATATGTATTTTTAAAAAAATATGCTTTATTTTATGGGTATTTTGCATCTTTATTTTCATACAAAATTACATTATTTTATTGATATTCTGTGTATTTATTTTGATACGATTTTACATTATTCTATGTATATTTTGTATATAAATTTTATACAAATGTACGCTATTTTATGTGAATTTGTTTTCATTTCATACAAATTTACATTTTTTTATGTGTATTTTGTACATGTATTTAGATACAAATTTAAATAATTATATGTGTATTTTGTATATCTATTTTCATACAAATTGAAATTTATTTTTTTCTTTTTTTGTATATATTTTTATTCAAATTTTCGTATTTTTATGTGTATTTTGTATATTTATTTTCCTACAAATATACGTTCTTTTATCGGAATTTAGTTTATTTATTTTGATACGAATTTGCATTTTTTTAGGTGTATATATATATATATATATATATATATATATATATATATATATATATATCTATATATATATATATATATATATATATATATATATATATATATATATATATATATATATATATATATATCTATATATATTTTTATATATTTATACTTATTTACATAATTTTATATGTATTTTGAATATATATTTTCATAGAAATTTACTCTATATGTATATACAAAAAAAACACATAAAATAATTTAAATTTGTATGAAAATAAATATACAAAATACACATAAAGTTAGGTAAATTTGTATTGAAATACATATACTAAATACACTTAAAATAATGTAAATTTCAATGAAATTATATAAACAAATACACTTAAAATAACGTTAATTTGTATAAAATATATAAAAAAAACATATGAAATAATGAAAATATGTATAGAAATATATACAAAACACAAATAGTATAATATAAAATCGTATCAAAATATATACACAGAATATTAATAAAATAATGTACATTTGTATGAAAACTAATATGCAAAATACCTATAAAATAAAACATTTTTTTTTTAAATTACATATACCAAAATACACATAAAATATCTGAATTTGTATTAAAATAAATATACAAAATGCACATACAATAAGGTAAATTTGTATTGAAATAGATATGCAAAAAACATATAAAACAATGTAAATTTGTTTCAAAATTTAAATACGAATACACATAAAATAACGTAGATTTCTATAAATATATATACAAAATACAAATAAAATTAAGTAAATACGACTCAAAAATGTATAAAAAATACACATAAAATAATGTAAATTCGTATAAATATATCTAAACAAAATACCAATAAGAGAATCTGTATTTCTATAAATATAAATATACAAAATGCACATAAAGTAACGTAAATTTGTATAAAACTATATACAAAAATACACAGAAGTAATTAAATTTGTAGGAAATTAGATATACAAAATACACACAAAATAAGCTAAATTTGAAATGAAATATATATACAAAATACGTAAAATAAAGTAAATTCGTTTCAAAATATTTTTAACAAATATTTGTAAAAAAAATATATAAAGAAAATACACACTAAGTAATGTAAATACGTATAAAAAAATATTTACAAAATACACCAATAATCAAGTCATTCGTATCAAAATAAATAAACAAAAAACTAATTAAATAATGTAAATTTGTATATACAAAATACACATAAAATAATGTTTTAAGTTTCTATAAAAATATATGTACAAAAATGCACATAAAATAAGTTTGCATAAAAAATATATATACAAAACACATATTAGATAATGTAAATGAGTATAAAAATATGTATACAAAATACCTATGAAATAATCTAAATTCGTATCGATTTAAATTAAGAAAATAACAATAAAATAATGTAATTTTGGATGAAAATATATATAGAAAACACACATAAAATAACCTAAATACAAATACAAATATACACAAAATAATTTAAAATTGAATGAAATAAATATACAAAATAAACCTAAAATAAGTTAAATTTGTAATAACATATATTTAATACACATAAAATAATATAAATTTGTATGAAAATATATATACAAATACACATAAAATAACATGAATTTGTATAAAATGTTTCAAAATATATACGAATACACACAATAAAATACAATGAAAATGTATATATAAAATACACATAAAATAGTTTAAATACGTAGAAAAATATATATACAAAATACACATAAAATAATGTAAATTCGAAAAATTAAATACACAAAACTCCAATAAAAGAATGTATATTTAGGAAAATATATATACAAAAACAAATAAAACATCTAAAATTTGTATAAAATATATACAAATATACACAAAATAATTTAAATTTGTTTGAAAATAGATATGCAAAATACACATAAATTTAGGCAAATTTGTATTGAAATACATATACAAAACTCACATAAAATAATGTAAATTTGTATGAAAATATATAAACAAATACATATAAAATCACGTAAATTTTGAATAAAATATATATATACAAAATATACATTAAATATTTTAAATATGTATAAAAATATATTATATTATATATATTTTATTGATATTTGCGTTATTTATGTATTTTGTATATGTTTTCTCACAGAAATTTACATTATTTTATTGGTATTTTGTCTATTTATTTCGATACGAATTTCATGATTATTTGTATTTTGTACATTTTTTGATACGTATTTATATTTTTTAATGTGTATTTTGTTTATATATTTTTATACAAATTTACGTTATTATATGTGTATTTGTATAGGTATTTTGATACAAATTTACATTATTTTATGTATTTTGTATATATATTTCAATTCAAATTTAGCTTATTTAATGTGTATTTTGTATATCTATTTATTTTAATACAAAATCAAATATTTTATGTTTTTTCGTATTTATATTTTTATAGAAAATGCGTTATTTTATGGGTATTTTGCATCTTAATTTTCATACATATTTACATTATTTTATTAATATTTTCTGTATTTATTTTGATACGATTTTACATTATTTTATTCGTGTTTTGTATATATTTTTTTATACATTATTACATTATTTAATGTTTTTTTTTTGTATATATATTTGATACAAATTTACGTTATTTTAAGTCTATATGTTTATATATTTTCATTCAAATTTACATTATTTTATGTGTATTTTGTATATGTATTTCAATACAAATTTACCTATTTTTATATGTTTTTGCATATTTATTTTCATACAAGTTTAAATTATTTTGTGTATTTTGTATATAGTTTTATACAAATTTAGGTTATTTTATGTGTATTTTGTATATCTATTTTCATACAAATACACATTCTTTTCATGATATTTTGTTTATATACTTTGACACGAATTAACATTATTTAATGTGTATTTTGTATATATATTTTATAATTATTTACATTATTTCAAGTGTATATTGTATATATATTTATATAGAAATCTGCGTATTTTATGTGTATTCGTATATATATTTTGAAACAAATTTACATTATTTTATGTGTATTTTGCATATTTTTTCAATACAAATTTACCTTATTGTATGTGCATTTTGTATAATAATTTTAATACAAATTTGATTAAACTATGTGTATTTTTGTATATGTATTTTTTAAAAAATATGCTTTATTTTATGTGTATTTTGCGTCTTTATTTTTATACAAATTTACATTATTTTACTGATATTCTGTGTATTTATTTTGATATGATTTTACATTATTCTATGTGTATTTTGTATATATATTTTATATAAAATGGATTTGTTTTCATTTCATACAAATCTACATTATTTTATGTGTTATTTGTACATATATTTAAATACAAATTTAACTATTTATATGTGTATTTTGTATATCTATTTTGTATGTATATTTTCATAGAAATTTACTCTATTTTATGAGTATTCGTATATATATTTTGATACAAATTTACATTATTGATGTGTATTTTGCATATCTATTTCAATACAAATTTACTTTATTGTACGTGCATTTTGTATATTTATTTTAATACAAACTTAACTATTTTATATGTATTTTTGTATATATATTTTTATGCAAATATGCGTTATTATATGGATATTTTGCATCTTTATTTTCATACAAATTTACATTATTTTATTGATATTCTCTTTATTTATTTTGATACGATTTAACATTATTCTATGTGTATTTTGTATATTTTTTTATACATATTTACATTATTTAATGTTCATTTTGTATATATATTTTATCCAAATTTACATTATTTTATGTGTATTTGTTTATATATTTTCATACAAATTTACATTATTTTATGTGTTTTTTGTATATATATTTTTCTACGTATTTAAATTATTTTATGTGTATTTTGTATATACATTTTCATAAAAAAATTACGTTATTTTATTGTGTGTATAAGTATATATTTTGATACAAATTTTATACAAATTCATGTTATTTAATGTGTATTTGTATATTTATTTTCTTACAAATTTATATTATTTTATTTGTATTTTTTCATATATTTCATTACAAATTTACCTTATTTTATGTTTATTTTGCATATTTATTTAATTCAATTTTAAATTATTTTATGTGTATACTTGTATTTGTATTTAGATTATTTTATGTGTGTTTTGTATATATATTTTCATCCAAAATTACATTATTTTATTGATATTTTCTTAATTTAATTCCATACGAATTTAAATTATTTCATAGGTATTTTGTATAGGTATTTTTATACTCATTTACATTATCTAAAGTGTGTTTTGTATATATATTTTATGCAAATTTATTTTATGTTCATTTTTGTACATATATTTTTATAGAAATTTGCGTTATTTTATGTATATAGTTTTATATAAATTTACGTTATTTTATGTGCATTTTGTATATTTATATTTATACAAATACACATTCTTTTATTGGTATATTGTTTATTTACATTTATACGAATTTACATTATTTTATGTGTATTTTGCATACATTTTTTATACGTATTTACTTAATTTTATGTGTATTTTGTATATGTATTTTATAGAAATCTACGTTATTTTATGTGTATTCGTATATATATTTTGAAACAAATTTACATTATTTGCTATGTATTTTGCATATCTATTTCAATACAAATTTACCTTATTGTATGTGCTTTTTGTATATTTATTTTAATACAAATTCAAATATTTTATGTGTATTTTGGTATCAATATTTTTATAAAAAATGCCTTATTTTATAGGTATTTTGCATCTTAATTTTCATACAAATTTACATTATTTTATTAATATTCTGTGTATATATTTTGATACGATTTTACATTATTCTATTTGTGTTATGTAAATATTTTTATACATATTTACATTATTTTATGTGTATTTTGATTATATATTTCATACAAATTTACGTTATTATATGTGTATTTGTTTATATATTTTCTTTCAAATTTACATTATTTTGTATGTATTTTGTATATGTATTTCAATACAAATTAACCTAATTTTATGTGTATTTTCTATATTTCTTTTCATACAAATTTAAATTATCTTTATGTATTTTGTATATAGTTTTATACAAATTTAGGTTATTTTATGTACGCATTTACATTATTTAATGTGTGTTTTGTATATATATTTTTATCCAAAGTTACTTTATTTTACGTTCATTTTTGGACATATATTTTTATGGAAATTAGAGTTATTTTATATGTATTTGTATATGTTTTCATACAAATTTACATTATTTTATTGATATTTTGTTTATTTAGTTTGATAGGAATTACATGATTATATGTGTATTTTGTACATATTATTTATACGTATTTACATTACTTAATGTGTATTTTGTTTATATATTTTTTAAAAAATTTACGTTATTATATGTATTTTTATAAATATTTTGATACAAATTTACATTATTTTATGTATTTTGTATATATATTTCAATTCAAATTTAGCTTATTTTATGTGTATTTTGTATATCTATTTATTTTAATACAAAATCAAATATTTTATGTTTTTTCGTATTTATATTTTCATAAAAAATGCGTTATTTTATGGGTATTTTGCATCTTAATTTTCATACATATTTACATTATTTTATTAATATTTTCTGTATTTATTTAGATACGATTTTACATTATTTTATTTGTGTTTTGTATATATTTTTTTATTCATATTTACATTATTTAATGTTTTTTTTGTATATATATTTGATACAAATTTACGTTATTTTAAGTCTATATGTTTATATATTTTCATTCAAATTTACATTATTTTATGTGTATTTTGTATATGTATTTCAATACAAATTTACCCATTTTTATATGTTTTTTGTATATTTATTTTCATACAAGTTTAAATTTTTTTGTTTTTTTTTGCGTTTTATACAAATTTAGGTTACATTATTTTATGTATTTTCTATATACATTTCAATTCAAATTTAGCTTATTTTATCTGTATTTTTTATATCTATTTTCATACGAATTTAATAACTTCTGTGTATTTTTGTATATAGTTTTACATAAATTTACGTTATTTTATGTGTATTTTGTATATTTATATTTATACAAACACACATTCTTTTATTGGTATTTTGTTTATTTATTTTGATACGAATTTACATTATTTTATGTGTATTTTGTATACATTTTCTTATACGTATTTACTTCATTTTATGTGTATTTTGTATATATATTTTTATACAAATCTACGTTATTTTATGTGTATTCGTATATATATTTTGAAACAAATTTACATTGTTTTATATGTATTTTGCATATCTATTTCAATACTGATTTACCTTATTGTATGTGTATTTTGTATATTTATTTTAATACAAATACACATTCTTTTATTGATATTTTAATTATTTATTTTGACACGAATTTACATTATTTAATGTGTATTTTGTATATATATTTTTATACGTATTTACAACATTTCATGTGTATTTTGTATATATATTTCTATAGAAATCTACGTTTTTTTATGTGTATTCGTATATATATTTTGAAACAAATCTACATTATTTTATCTGTATTTTGTATAAATATTTCATTATAAATTAGCCTTATTTTAAGTTTATTTTTATATATATTTTCATTCAAATTCAAATCATTTTATGAGTATATATTTATTTGTATTTACGTTATTTTATGTGTATTTTCTATATATATTTTCATTCAAAATTACATTTTTTTATCGGTATTTTGTTCATTTATTTCGATACCAATTTAAATTATTTCATGTGTATTTTCTATACATATACATATAGAGTAAATTTCTATGAAAATATATATTCAAAATACATATAAAATTATGTAAATAAGTATAAAAATATATATATCAAATACACCTAAAAAAAAATGAAAATTCGTATCAAAATAAATAAATAAAATTCCGATAAAAGAACGTAAATTCGAATTAAAATAAATAAACAAAATACCAATAAAAGAATGTGTATTTGATAAATATAAATATTCAAAATACACATACAAAATAGACATAAAATAAGGTAGATTTGTAATAAATATATGTACAATACACATAATATAATGTAAATTTATATGAAAATATAAACAAATACACATAAAATACCATGAATTTGTATAAAAATATATATTCAAAATAAATATTAAATAATGGAAAAGCGTATAAAAATATATATACAAAGTACATATAAAATAATGTAAATTCGTATCAATACAAATCAACAAAACACTAATAAAATAATATATATTTGAACGAAAATAAATTTACAAAATACATATAACATAACTAAAATTTGTATTAAAATATATACAAAAATACATAGAAATAATTTGTGTATTTTGGTATATATATTTTCATAAAAAATGCGTTGTTTTATGGATATTTTGCACCTTTATTTTCTTACAAATTTACATTATTTTATTAATATTCTGTGTATTTATTTTGATACTATTTTACATTATTCTATTTGTGTTTTGTACATATTTTTTTTATACATATTTACATTATTTAATGTGTAATTTCTATATACATTTCATAAAAATTGACATTATTTTAAGTGTATTTGTTTATATTTTTTCATTCAAATTTACATTATTTTATGTGTATTTTGTATATGTATTTCAATAGTAATTTAACTAGTTTTATGTGTATTTTGTATATATATTTTTATACAAATTTAAATTATTTTTGTGTATTTTTTTAATAGAGTTTTATACAAATTTACAATATTTCATGTGGGTTTTGTATATATATTTCTATAGAAAAATACGTTATTTTATGTGTATTCGTATATATATTTTGAAACAAATATACATTGTTTTATGTGCATTCTAGATATTTTTCAATACAAATTTACCTTATTGTACGTGCATTTTGTATATTAATTTTAATACAAATTTAATTATTCTATGTATATTCTTGTATATGTATTTTTAAAAAAATATGCTTTATTTTATGGGTATTTTGCATCTTTATTTTCATACAAAATTACATTATTTTATTGATATTCTGTGTATTTATTTTGATACGATTTTACATTATTCTATGTATATTTTGTATATAAATTTTATACAAATGTACGCTATTTTATGTGAATTTGTTTTCATTTCATACAAATTTACATTTTTTATGTATTTTGTACATGTATTTAGATACAAATTTAAATAATTATATGTGTATTTTGTATATCTATTTTCATACAAATTGAAATTTATTTTTCTTTTTTGTATATATTTTATTCAAATTTTCGTATTTTATGTGTATTTTGTATATTTATTTTCCTACAAATATACGTTCTTTTATCGAATTTAGTTTATTTATTTTGATACAATTTGCATTTTTTAGGTGTATTTGATATATATATATATATATATATATATATATATATATATATATATATATATATATATATATATATATATATATATATATATATATATATATATATATATATATATATATATATATATATATATATATATTTATATATATATATATATATATATATATATATATACTTATTTACATAATTTTATATGTATTTTGAATATATATTTTCATAGAAATTTACTCTATATATATATACAAAAACACATAAAATAATTTAAATTTGTATGAAAATAAATATACAAAATACACATAAAGTTAGGTAAATTTGTTGAAATACATATACTAAATACACTTAAAATAATGTAAATTTCAATGAAATTATATAAACAAATACACTTAAAATAACGTTAATTTGTATAAAATATATAAAAAAACATATGAAATAATGAAAATATGTATAAAAATATGTACAAAACACAAATAGTATAATATAAAATCGTATCAAAATATATACACAGAATATTAAAAAATAATGTACATTTGTATGAAAACTAATATGCAAAATACCTATAAAATAAAACATTTTTTTTAAATTACATATGCAAAATACACATAAAATATCTGAATTTGTATTAAAATAAATATACAAAATGCACATACAATAAGGTAAATTTGTATTGAAATAGATATGCAAAAAACATATAAAACAATGTAAATTTGTTTCAAAATTTAAATACGAATACACATAAAATAACGTAGATTTCTATAAATATATACAAAATACAAATAAAATTAAGTAAATACGACTCAAAAATGTATAAAAAATACACATAAAATAATGTAAATTCGTATAAATATATCTAAACAAAATACCAATAAGAGAATCTGTATTTCTATAAATATAAATATACAAAATGCACATAAAGTAACGTAAATTTGTATAAAACTATATACAAAAATACACAGAAGTAATTAAATTTGTAGGAAATTAGATATACAAAATACACACAAAATAAGCTAAATTTGAAATGAAATATATATACAAAATACGTAAAATAAAGTAAATTCGTTTCAAAATATTTTTAACAAATATTTGTAAAAAAAATATATAAAGAAAATACACACTAAGTAATGTAAATACGTATAAAAAAATATTTACAAAATACACCAATAATCAAGTCATTCGTATCAAAATAAATAAACAAAAAACTAATTAAATAATGTAAATTTGTATATACAAAATACACATAAAATAATGTTTTAAGTTTCTATAAAAATATATGTACAAAAATGCACATAAAATAAGTTTGCATAAAAAATATATATACAAAACACATATTAGATAATGTAAATGAGTATAAAAATATGTATACAAAATACCTATGAAATAATCTAAATTCGTATCGATTTAAATTAAGAAAATAACAATAAAATAATGTAATTTTGGATGAAAATATATATAGAAAACACACATAAAATAACCTAAATACAAATACAAATATACACAAAATAATTTAAAATTGAATGAAATAAATATACAAAATAAACATAAAATAAGGTAAATTTGTAATAAAATATATGTAAGAATACACATAAAATAATATAAATTTGTATGAAAATATATATACAAATACACATAAAATAACATGAATTTGTATAAAATGTTTCAAAATATATACGAATACACACAATAAAATAACGTAAATTTTTATGAAAATGTATATATAAAATACACATAAAATAGTTTAAATACGTAGAAAAATATATATACAAAATACACATAAAATAATGTAAATTCGGAAAAATTAAATACACAAAACTCCAATAAAAGAATGTATATTTGTAGGAAAATATATATACAAAAAACAAATAAAACATCTAAAATTTGTATAAAAATATATACAAATATACACAAAAATAATTTAAATTTGTTTGAAAATAGATATGCAAAATACACATAAATTTAGGCAAATTTGTATTGAAATACATATACAAAACTCACATAAAATAATGTAAATTTGTATGAAAATATATAAACAAATACATATAAAATCACGTAAATTTTGAATAAAATATATATATACAAAATATACATTAAATATTTTAAATATGTATAAAAATATATTATATTATATATATTTTTATTGATATTTGCGTTATTTATGTGTATTTTGTATATGTTTTCTCACAGAAATTTACATTATTTTATTGGTATTTTGTCTATTTATTTCGATACGAATTTCATGATTATTTGTGTATTTTGTACATTTTTTTATACGTATTTATATTATTTAATGTGTATTTTGTTTATATATTTTTATACAAATTTACGTTATTATATGTGTATTTGTATAGGTATTTTGATACAAATTTACATTATTTTATGTATTTTGTATATATATTTCAATTCAAATTTAGCTTATTTAATGTGTATTTTGTATATCTATTTATTTTAATACAAAATCAAATATTTTATGTTTTTTCGTATTTATATTTTTATGAAAATGCGTTATTTTATAGGTATTTTGCATCTTAATTTTCATACATATTTACATTATTTTATTAATATTTTCTGTATTTATTTTGATACGATTTTACATTATTTTATTCGTGTTTTGTATATATTTTTTTTATACATTATTACATTATTTAATGTTTTTTTTTTGTATATATATTTGATACAAATTTACGTTATTTTAAGTCTATATGTTTATATATTTTCATTCAAATTTACATTATTTTATGTGTATTTTGTATATGTATTTCAATACAAATTTACCTATTTTTATATGTTTTTGCATATTTATTTTCATACAAGTTTAAATTATTTTTGTGTATTTTTGTATATAGTTTTATACAAATTTAGGTTATTTTATGTGTATTTTGTATATCTATTTTCATACAAATACACATTCTTTTCATGATATTTTGTTTATATACTTTGACACGAATTAACATTATTTAATGTGTATTTTGTATATATATTTTTATACTTATTTACATTATTTCAAGTGTATTTTGTATATATATTTCTATAGAAATCTGCGTATTTTATGTGTATTCGTATATATATTTTGAAACAAATTTACATTATTTTATGTGTATTTTGCATATTTTTTCAATACAAATTTACCTTATTGTATGTGCATTTTGTATAATAATTTTAATACAAATTTGATTAAACTATGTGTATTTTTGTATATGTATTTTTTAAAAAATATGCTTTATTTTATGTGTATTTTGCGTCTTTATTTTTATACAAATTTACATTATTTTACTGATATTCTGTGTATTTATTTTGATATGATTTTACATTATTCTATGTGTATTTTGTATATATATTTTATATAAAATGGATTTGTTTTCATTTCATACAAATCTACATTATTTTATGTGTTATTTGTACATATATTTAAATACAAATTTAACTATTTATATGTGTATTTTGTATATCTATTTTTGTATGTATATTTTCATAGAAATTTACTCTATTTTATGAGTATTCGTATATATATTTTGATACAAATTTACATTATTGATGTGTATTTTGCATATCTATTTCAATACAAATTTACTTTATTGTACGTACATTTTGTATATTTATTTTAATACAAACTTAACTATTTTATATGTATTTTTGTATATATATTTTTATGCAAATATGCGTTATTATATGGATATTTTGCATCTTTATTTTCATACAAATTTACATTATTTTATTGATATTCTCTTTATTTATTTTGATACGATTTAACATTATTCTATGTGTATTTTGTATATTTTTTTTATACATATATACATTATTTAATGTTCATTTTGTATATATATTTTATCCAAATTTACATTATTTTATGTGTATTTGTTTATATATTTTCATACAAATTTACATTATTTTATGTGTTTTTTGTATATATATTTTTCTACGTATTTAAATTATTTTATGTGTATTTTGTATATACATTTTCATAAAAAAAATTACGTTATTTTATTGTGTGTATAAGTATATATTTTGAAACAAATTTTATACAAATTCATGTTATTTAATGTGTATTTGTATATTTATTTTCTTACAAATTTATATTATTTTATTTGTATTTTTTCATATATTTCATTACAAATTTACCTTATTTTATGTTTATTTTGCATATTTATTTAATTCAATTTTAAATTATTTTATGTGTATACTTGTATTTGTATTTAGATTATTTTATGTGTGTTTTGTATATATATTTTCATCCAAAATTACATTATTTTATTGATATTTTCTTAATTTAATTCCATACGAATTTAAATTATTTCATAGGTATTTTGTATAGGTATTTTTATACTCATTTACATTATCTAAAGTGTGTTTTGTATATATATTTTTATGCAAATTTATTTTATGTTCATTTTTGTACATATATTTTTATAGAAATTTGCGTTATTTTATGTATATAGTTTTATATAAATTTACGTTATTTTATGTGCATTTTGTATATTTATATTTATACAAATACACATTCTTTTATTGGTATATTGTTTATTTACATTTATACGAATTTACATTATTTTATGTGTATTTTGTATACATATTTTTATACGTATTTACTTAATATTATGTGTATTTTGTATATGTATTTTTATAGAAATCTACGTTATTTTATGTGTATTCGTATATATATTTTGAAACAAATTTACATTATTTGCTATGTATTTTGCATATCTATTTCAATACAAATTTACCTTATTGTATGTGCTTTTTGTATATTTATTTTAATACAAATTCAAATATTTTATGTGTATTTTGGTATCAATATTTTTATAAAAAATGCCTTATTTTATAGGTATTTTGCATCTTAATTTTCATACAAATTTACATTATTTTATTAATATTCTGTGTATATATTTTGATACGATTTTACATTATTCTATTTGTGTTTTGTATATATATTTTTATACATATTTACATTATTTTATGTGTATTTTGATTATATATTTCATACAAATTTACGTTATTATATGTGTATTTGTTTATATATTTTCTTTCAAATTTACATTATTTTGTATGTATTTTGTATATGTATTTCAATACAAATTAACCTAATTTTATGTGTATTTTCTATATTTCTTTTCATACAAATTTAAATTATCTTTATGTATTTTTGTATATAGTTTTATACAAATTTAGGTTATTTTATGTACGCATTTACATTATTTAATGTGTGTTTTGTATATATATTTTTATCCAAAGTTACTTTATTTTACGTTCATTTTTGGACATATATTTTTATGGAAATTAGAGTTATTTTATATGTATTTGTATATGTTTTCTCATACAAATTTACATTATTTTATTGATATTTTGTTTATTTAGTTTGATAGGAATTACATGATTATATGTGTATTTTGTACATATTATTTATACGTATTTACATTACTTAATGTGTATTTTGTTTATATATTTTTAAAAAAATTTACGTTATTATATGTATTTTTATAAATATTTTGATACAAATTTACATTATTTTATGTATTTTGTATATATATTTCAATTCAAATTTAGCTTATTTTATGTGTATTTTGTATATCTATTTATTTTAATACAAAATCAAATATTTTATGTTTTTTCGTATTTATATTTTCATAAAAAATGCGTTATTTTATGGGTATTTTGCATCTTAATTTTCATACATATTGACATTATTTTATTAATATTTTCTGTATTTATTTAGATACGATTTTACATTATTTTATTTGTGTTTTGTATATATTTTTTTATTCATATTTACATTATTTAATGTTTTTTTTGTATATATATTTGATACAAATTTACGTTATTTTAAGTCTATATGTTTATATATTTTCATTCAAATTTACATTATTTTATGTGTATTTTGTATATGTATTTCAATACAAATTTACCCATTTTTATATGTTTTTTGTATATTTATTTTCATACAAGTTTAAATTTTTTTGTTTTTTTTTGCGTTTTATACAAATTTAGGTTACATTATTTTATGTATTTTCTATATACATTTCAATTCAAATTTAGCTTATTTTATCTGTATTTTTTATATCTATTTTCATACGAATTTAATAACTTCTGTGTATTTTTGTATATAGTTTTACATAAATTTACGTTATTTTATGTGTATTTTGTATATTTATATTTATACAAACACACATTCTTTTATTGGTATTTTGTTTATTTATTTTGATACGAATTTACATTATTTTATGTGTATTTTGTATACATTTTCTTATACGTATTTACTTCATTTTATGTGTATTTTGTATATATATTTTTATACAAATCTACGTTATTTTATGTGTATTCGTATATATATTTTGAAACAAATTTACATTGTTTTATATGTATTTTGCATATCTATTTCAATACTGATTTACCTTATTGTATGTGTATTTTGTATATTTATTTTAATACAAATACACATTCTTTTATTGATATTTTAATTATTTATTTTGACACGAATTTACATTATTTAATGTGTATTTTGTATATATATTTTTATACGTATTTACAACATTTCATGTGTATTTTGTATATATATTTCTATAGAAATCTACGTTTTTTTATGTGTATTCGTATATATATTTTGAAACAAATCTACATTATTTTATCTGTATTTTGTATAAATATTTCATTATAAATTAGCCTTATTTTAAGTTTATTTTTATATATATTTTCATTCAAATTCAAATCATTTTATGAGTATATATTTATTTGTATTTACGTTATTTTATGTGTATTTTCTATATATATTTTCATTCAAAATTACATTTTTTTATCGGTATTTTGTTCATTTATTTCGATACCAATTTAAATTATTTCATGTGTATTTTCTATACATATACATATAGAGTAAATTTCTATGAAAATATATATTCAAAATACATATAAAATTATGTAAATAAGTATAAAAATATATATCAAATACACCTAAAAAAAAATGAAAATTCGTATCAAAATAAATAAATAAAATTCCGATAAAAGAACGTAAATTCGAATTAAAATAAATAAACAAAATACCAATAAAAGAATGTGTATTTGGATAAATATAAATATTCAAAATACACATACAAAATAGACATAAAATAAGGTAGATTTGTAATAAAATATATGTACAAAATACACATAATATAATGTAAATTTATATGAAAATATATAAACAAATACACATAAAATACCATGAATTTGTATAAAAATATATATTCAAAATAAATATTAAATAATGGAAAAGCGTATAAAAATATATATACAAAGTACATATAAAATAATGTAAATTCGTATCAATACAAATCAACAAAACACTAATAAAATAATATATATTTGAACGAAAATAAATTTACAAAATACATATAACATAACTAAAATTTGTATTAAAATATATACAAAAATACATAGAAATAATTTGAGTTTCTATGAAAATAGATATACAAAATACACATAAAACTAGGTAAATTTCTTTTGAAATGTATTTACAAAATACCCATAAAATATTGTAAATTTGTGTCAAAATATATAAACAAATACACATAAAATAACGTAAATTTGTATGAAAAATATATACAAAATACAAATAGAATAATGTCAATTCCTATCAAAATGAATGAGCAGAATATCAATAAAATAATGTAAATTTCTATGAAAATAAAGATGCAAAATACCCAAAAAATAAAGAATATGTTTATAAAAATACAGATACAAAAATACACATCGAATAATTAAATTTGTATTAAAATTAATATACAAAATTCGTATATAATAAGGTAAATTTGTATTGAAAAAATATGCAACATACACGTTTACTCATACAAATTTAGATTATTTTATTGGTATTTTGTTTATTTATTTTGATACGAATTACATGATTATATGTGTATTTAGTACATATTTTTTTATACGTATTTACATTATTTAATGTGTATTTTGTTTATATATTTTCATACAAATTTACGTTATTATATGTGTATTTGTATAAATATTTTGATACAAATTTACTTTATTTCATGTATTTTGTATATATATTTCAATTCAAATTTAGCTTATTTCGTGTGTATTTTGTATATATTTTCATACAAATTTAATTACTTCTGTGTATTTTTGTATATAGTTTTATATAAATTTACGTTATTTTATGTGTATTTTGTATATTTATATTCATACAAATACACATTCTTTTATTGGTATTTTGTTTATTTATTTTGATACGAATTTATATTATTTTATGATATATATTTTATCCAAATTTACATTATTTTATGTGTATTTGTTTATATATTTTCATACATATTTACATTATTTTATGTGTTTTTTGTATATATATTTTTCTACGTATTTAAATTATTTTATGTGTGTTTTGTATATACATTTTCACAAAAAAATTACGTTATTTTATTGTGTGTATAAGTATATATTTTGATACAAATTTTATACAAATTCATGTTATTTAATGAGTATTTGTATATATATTTTCATACAAATTTATATTATTTTATATGTATTTTTTCATATATTTCATTACACATTTACCTTATTTTATGTTTATTTTGTATATTTATTTCATTCAATTTTAAATTATTTTATGTGTATATTTGTATTTGTATTTAGGTTATTTTATGTGTATTTTGTATATATATTTTCATCCAAAATTACATTATTTTATTGGTATTTCTTAATTTAATTCGATACGAATTTAGATTATTTCATAGGTATTTTGTATACATATTTTTATACTCATTTACATTATCTAATGTGTGTTTTGTATATATATTTTATGCAAATTTATTTAATGTTAATTTTTGTACATATATTTTTATAGAAATTTGCGTTATTTTATGTATATAATTTTATATAAATTTACGTTATTTTATGTGCATTTTTTATATTTATATTTATACAAATAAACATTCTTTTATTGGTATATTGTTTATTTACATTTATACGAATTTACATTATTTTATGTGTATTTTGTATACATTTTTTATACGTATTTACTTAATTTTATGTGTATTTTGTATATGTATTTTTATAGAAATCTACGTTATTTTATGAGTATTCGTATATATATTTTGAAACAAATTTACATTATTTTATATGTATTTTGCATATCTATTTCAACACAAATTTACATTATTGTATGTGCATTTTGTATATTTATTTTAATACAAGTTCAAATATTTTATGTGTATTTTGGTATCAACAATTTTATAAAAAATGCGTTATTTTATAGGTATTTTGCATCTTAATTTTCATTTTATATGTACTTTGTATATATATTTTTATACGCTCTTACATTATTTAATATTTATTTTGAATATATATTTTTGTACAGATTCATGGTATTTTATGTGTATTTGTATATATATTTTCATATAAATTTACATTATTTTATGTGTATTTTGTACATATATTTTATTACAAATCTACCTTATTTTATGTTTATTTTGTATATGTATTTAGTATATTTATATTTATCAAAATACACATTCTTTTATTGGTATTTTGTTTATTTATTTTAATTCGAATTTACATTATTTTATCTGTATTTTGTATATATATTTTTATAGAAATCTACGTATTTTTATTTGTATTCGTATATATATTTTGAAACAAATTTACATTGTTTTATATGTATTTTTGAATATCTCTTTCAATACAAATTTACCTTATTGTATGTGCATTTTGTATATTTATTTCAATACAAATTTAAATATATTATGTGTATTTTGGTATATATATTTTTATTAGAAATGCGCTATTTTATGGGAATTTTGCATCTTTATTTTCATACAAATTTACATTATTTTATTAATATTCGGTGTATTTATTTTGATACGATTTTACATTATTGTATTTGTTTTTTGTATATACTTTTTAATACATATTTACATTATTTAATGTGTATCTTGCATATATATTTTATACAACTTTATTATCTATTATCTATTTTCATACAAATACACATTCTTTTCATGATATTTTGTTTATTTATTTAGAAACGAATTTACATTATTTGATATGTATTTTGTATATATATTTTTATACGTATTTACATAATTTCATATGTATTTTGTATATATATTTCTATAGAAATCTCCTTTATTTTATGTGTATTCGTATATATATTTTGAAACAAATTTACATTGTTTTATATGTATTTATAAATATCTCCTTCAATACAAATTTACCTTACTGTATATGCATTTTGTATATTTATTTCAATACAAATTTAAATATTTTATGTGTATTTTGGTATATATATTTTTTATAAAAAATGCGATAATTTTTGGGAATTTTGCATCTTTATTTTCATACAAATTTATATTATTTTATTGATATTCTGTGTATTTATTTTGATACGATTTTACATTAATCTATTTGTTTTTTGTATATATTTTTTTATACACATTTACATTATTTAATGTGTATCTTGCATATATATTTTATACAAATTTACGTTATTTTAAGTGTATTTGTTTATATATTTTCATTCAAATTTACATTATTTGATGTGTATTTTGTATATGTATTTCCATACAAATTTACCTAATTTTATGTGTATTTTGTAAATCTCTTTTCAAACAAATTTAAATTATTTTTGTGTATTTTTGTATATAGTTTTATACAAATTTAGGTTATTTTATGTACCCATTTACATTATTTAGTGTGTGTTTTGTATATATATTTTTATGCTAATTTTCTTTATTTTATGTGCATTTTTGTACATATATTTTTATAGAAATTTGCGTTATTTGTATATTTTTTCTCATATAAATTTACATTATTTTATTGCTATTTTGTTTATTTATTTTGATACGAATTACCTGATTATATGTGCATTTTGTAAATATTTTTTAATCGTATTTACATTACTTAATGTGTATTTTGTTTATATATTTGTAAACAAATCTACGTTATTATATGTATTTGTATAAATATTTTGATACAGATTTACATTATTTTATGTATTTTGTATGTACATTTCGATTCAAATTTATCTTATTTTAGCTGTATTTTGTATATATATTTTCATACAAATTTAATAACTTCTGTGTATTTTTGTATATAGTTTTATACAAATTTACGATATTTTATGTGTATTTTGTATATTTATATTTATACAAATACATTTTCTTTTACTGGTATTTTGTTTATTTATTTTGATACGATTTTTATGTGTATTTTGTATTCATTTTTTTATACGTATTTACTTCATTTTATGTGTATTTTGTATATATTTTTATAGAAATCAACGTTATTTTATGTGTATTCGTATATATATTTTGAAACAAATTTACATTGTTTTATATGTATTTTGCATATCTATTTCAATACAAATTTACCTTACAGTATGTGCATTTTTTATATTTATTTTAATACAAATTTTAATATTTTATGTGTATTTTGGTATATATATTTTTATAAAAAATGCGCTATTTTTTGGCTATTTTGCATCTTTATTTTCATACAAATTTACATTATTTTATCAATATTCTGAGTATTTATTTTGATACGATTTTACATTATTCTATTTGTGGTTTGTATATATTTTTTTATACATATTTACATTATTTAATTAGTATTTTGTATATATATTTGATACAAATTTACGTTATTTTAAGTGTATATGTTTATATATTTTCATTCAAACTTCCATTATCTTATGTGTATTTTGTATATGTATTTCAATAAAAATTTACCTAATTTCATGTGTATTTTGTATATTTATTTTCATACAAATTTAAATTATTTTTGTGTATTTTTGTATATAGTTTTATACAAACTTAGGTTATTTTATGAGTATTTTGTATATCTATTTTCATACAAATACACATTCTTTTGTTGATATTTTGTTTATTTATTTTGACGAAAATTTTAATTATTTAATGTGTATTTTGTATATATATTTTTATACGTATTTACATCATTTCATGTGTATTTTGTATATATATTTCTATTGAAATCTACGTTATATTATGTGTATTCGTATATAGATTTTTAAACAAATTTACACTTTTATGTGTATTTTGCATATTTTTTCAATACAAATTTACTTTATTGTATATGCATTTCGTATATTAATTTTAATACAAATTTAATTATTCTATGTGTATTTTCGTATATGTATTTTTATAAAAATATGCTTTATTTTATGGGTATTTTGCATCTCTATTTTCATACAAATTTACGTTATTTTATTGATATTCTACTCATTCATTTTGATACGACTTGACATTATTCTATGTGTATTTTGTAAATATTTTTCATACAAATCTACGTTATTTTATGTGTATTTGCTTATATGTCTTGACACAAATTTAAAATATTTTATGGGTATTTTGTATATATATTTCAAAAGAAATTTAACTAGTTTTATGTGTATTTTGAATATCTATTTTCATACAAACCCAAATTATTTTTATGTATTTTTGTATATATTTCAATACAAATTTTAGTTATGTTATGTGTATTTTGTAAATCTATTCTCATTCAAATATATATTATTTTATTGGTATTTTGTTGATTTATATTGATACGAATTTACATTATTTTATATGTACTTTTTATATATATTTTTATACGCATTTACATTATTTAATATTTATTTTGAATATATAATTTTATACAAATTCATGGTATTTTATGTGTATTTGTATATATATTTTCATATAAATTTACATTATTTTATGTGTATTTTGTAAATATATTTCATTACAAATTTACCTTATTTTATGTTTATTTTGTATGCGTATTTTGTACATTTATATTTATACACGTTTACTCATACAAATTTATATTATTTTATTGGTATTTTGTTTATTTATTTTGATACGAATTACATGATTATATGTGTATTTTGTACACATTTTTTTATACGTATTTACATTATTTAATGTGTATTTTGTTTATATATTTTCATACAAATTTACGTTATTATATGTGTATTTGAATAAATATTTTGATACCAATTTACTTTATTTCATATATTTTGTATATATATTTCAATCCAAATTTAGCTTACTTTGTGTGTGTTTTGTATATATTTTCATACAAATTTAATTGCTTTTGTGTATTTTGTATATAGTTTTATATAAATTTACGTTATTTTATGTGTATTTTGTATATTTAAATTTATACAAATACACATTCTTTTATTGATATTTGTTTTTTTTTATTTTGATACGAATTTACATTATTTTATGTGTATTTTGTATACATTTTTTATACGTATTTACTTCATTTTATGTGTATTTTGTATATATATTTTTATAGAAATCTACGTTATTTTATGTGTATTCGTATACATATTTTGAAACAAATTTACATTGCTTTCTATGTATTTTGCATATCTATTTCAATACAAATTTACCTTATTGAACATATAAAACAATGTAAATTTGTTTCAAAATATATGTACGAATACACATAAAATAACGTAGATTTCTATAAAAAATATATACAAAATACACATAAAATTAAGTAAATACGTATAAAAAAATGTAAACAAAATACACATAAAATGATGTAAATTCGAAACAAAATAAATAAACAAAATACCAATAAAAGAATGTGTATTTGTATTAATATAAATGTACAAAATACACATACAAAATAAACATAAAATAAGGTAAATTTGTAATGAAATATATGTACAAAATACAAATAAAATAATGTAAATTTATCTGAAAATATATATACAAATACACATAAAATACCATGAATTTGAATAAAATTATATACTCAAAATAAATATTAAATAATGTAAATGCGTATAAAAATATATATACAAGGTACATATAAAATAATGTAAATTCGTATCAATATAAATCAACAAAATACAATAAAATAATATATATTTGAATGAAAATAGATTTAAAAAATACACATAACCTAACTAAAATTTGTATTGAAATATATACAAAAATACATAAAAATAATTTGAGTTTGAATGAAAATAGATATTCAAAATACACATAAAATTAGGTAAATTTCTTTTGAAATATATATACAAAATACCCATAAAATATTGTAAATTTGTGTCAAAATATATAAACAAATACACATAAAATAACGTAAATTTGTATGAAAAATATATACACAATACACATAGAATAATGTCAAATCGTATCAAAATGAATGAGCAGAATATCAATAAAATAACGTAAATTTGTATGAAAATAAAGATGCAAAATACCCATAAAATAAAGCATATTTTTATAAAAATATATATAGAAAAATACACATAGAATAATTAAATTTGTATTAAAATTAATATACAAAATGCATATACAATAAATTTAAATTTAATTATATTAAATGAAATAAATATACAAAATAAACATAAAATAAGGTAAATTTGTAATAAAATATATGTAAGAATACACATAAAATAATATGAATTTGTATGGAAATATATATACAAATACACATAAAATAACATGAATATGTATAAAATTTGTTTCAAAATATATACGAATACACACAATAAAATAACGTAAATTTTTATGAAAATGTATATATAAAATACACATAAAATAATTTAAATACGTAGAAAAATATATATACAAAATACACATAAAATAATGTTAATTCGTAAAAAATTAAATACACAAAATTCCAATAAAAGAATGTATATTTGTAGGAAAAAATATATACAAAAAAAGAAATAAAATAACTAAAATTTGTATAAAAATATATACAAAAATACACAAAAATAAATTAAATTTGTTTGAAAATAGATATGCAAAATACACATAAAGTTAGGCAAATTTGTATTGAAATACATATACAAAACTCACATAAAATAATGTAAATTTGTATGAAAAAATATAAACAAATACATATAAAATAACGTAAATTTGGATAAAATATATATACAAAATATACATTAAATATTTTAAATATGTATAAAAATATATTATATTATATATATTTTTATTGATATTTGCGTTATTTATGTGTATTTTGTATATGTTTTCTCATAGAAATTTACATTATTTTATTGGTATTTTGTCTATTTATTTTGATACGAATTACATGATTATTTGTGTATTTTGTACATTTTTTATACGTATTTACATTATTTAATGTGTATTTTGTTTAAATATTTTTATACAAATTTGCGTTATTATATGTGTATTTGTATAAGTATTTTCATACAAATTTACATTATTTTATGTATTTTGTATATATATTTCAATTCAAATTTAGCTTATTTTATGTGTATTTTGTATATCTATTTATTTTAATACAAAATCAAATATTTTATGTTTTTTCGTATATATATTTTTATAAAAAATGCATTATTTTATGGGTATTTTGCATCTTAATTTTCATACAAATTTACATTATTTTATTAATATTTTCTGTATTTATTTTGATACGATTTTACATTATTTTATTTTTGTTTTGTATATATTTTTTTATACATATTTACATTATTTAATTGTTTTTTGTATATATATTTGATACAAATTTACGTTATTTTATGTCTATATGTTTATATATTTTCATTCAAATTTACATTATTTTATGTGTATTTTGTATATGTATTTCAATACAAATTTACCTAATTTTATATGTTTTTTGTATATTTATTTTCATACAAGTTTAAATTATTTTTGTGTATTTTTGTATATAGTTTTATACAAATTTAGGTTATTTTATGTGTATTTTGTATATCTATTTTCATACAAATACACATTCTTTTCATGATATTTTGTTTATTTATTTTGACACGAATTAACATTATTTAATGTGTATTTTGTATGTATATTTTTATACGTATTTACATTATTTCAAGTGTATTTTGTATATATATTTCTATAGAAATCTGCGTTATTTTATGTGTATTCGTATATATATTTTGAAACAAATTTACATTGTTTTATGTGTATTTTGCATATTTTTTTAATACAAATTTACCTTATTGTATGTGCATTTTGTATATTAATTTTAATACAAATTTGATTAATCTATGTGTATTTTTGTATATGTATTTTTATAAAAATATGCTTTATTTTATAGGTATTTTGCATCTTTATTTTCATACAAATTTACATTATTTTATTGATATTCTGTGTATTTATTTTGATATGATTTTACATTATTTTATGTGTATTTTATATATATATTTTATATAAAATGTATTTGTTTTCATTTCATTCAAATCTTCATTATTTTATGTGTTTTTTGTACATGTATTTAAATACAAATTTAACTAGCTATATGTGTATTTTGTATATCTATTTTGTATGTATATTTTCATAGAAATTTACTCTATTTTAGGAGTATTCGTATATATATTTTGATACAAATTTACATTATTAATGTGTATTTTGCATATCTATTTCAATACAAATTTACTTTATTGTACGTGCATTTCGTATATTTATTTTAATACAAATTTAATTATTTTATATGTATTTTTGTTTATATATTTTTATGCAAATATGCGTTATTATATGGATATTTTGCATCTTTATTTCCATACAAATTTACATTATTTTATTGAAATTCTCTTTATTTATTTTGATACGATTTAACAATATTCTATGTGTTTTTTGTATATATTTTTTTATATATATATATATATATTTACATTATTTAATGTTAATTTTGTATATATTTTTATCCAAATTTACATTATTTTATGTGTATTTGTTTATATATTTTCATACATATTTACACTATTTTATGTGTTTTTTGTATATATATTTTTCTACGTATTTAAATTATTTTAAGTGTATTTTGTATATACATTTTCATTAAAAAATTACGTTATTTTATGTTTATTTTGTATATTTATTTCATTCAATTTTAAATTATTTTGTGTATATTTGTATTTGTATTTAGGTTATTTTATGTGTATTTTGTATATATATTTTCATCCAAAATTACATTATTTTATTGGTATTTCTTAATTTAACTCGATACGAATTTAGATTATTTCATAGGTATTTTGTATACATATTTTTATACTCATTTACATTATCTAATGTGTGTTTTGTATATATATTTTTATGCAAATTTATCTAATGTTCATTTTTGTACATATATTTTTATAGAAATTTGCGTTATTTTATGTATATAGTTTTATATAAATTTACGTTATTTTATGTGCATTTTGTATATTTATATTTATACAAATTCACATTCTTTTATTGGTATATTGTTTATTTACATTTATACGTATTTACATTATTTTATGTGTATTTTGTATACATTTTTTATACGTATTTACTTAATTTTATGTGTATTTTGTATATGTATTTTTATAGAAATCTACGTTATTTTATGTGTATTCGTATATATATTTTGAAACAAATTTACATTATTTTATATGTATTTTCCATATCTATTTCAATACAAATTTACCTTATTAAATGTGCATTTTGTATATTTATTTAAATACAAGTTCAAATATTTTATGTGTATTTTGGTATCAATAATTTTATTAAAAAAATGCGTTATTTTATAGGTATTTTGCATTTTAATTTTAATTTTATTTGTACTTTTTATATATATTTTATACGCTCTTACATTATTTAATATTTATTTTGAATATATATTTTTATAGAAATTCATGGTATTTTATGTGTATTTGTATATATATTTTCATATAAATTTACATTATTGTATGTGTATTTTGTACATATATTATTACAAATCTTCCTTATTTTATGATTATTTTGTATGTGTATTTTGTATATTTATATTTATCCAAATACACATTCTTTTATTGGTATTTTGTTTATCTATTTTAATTCGAATCTACATTATTTTATGTGTATTTTGAATACATTTTTTATACGTATTTACTTAATTTTATGTGTATTTTGTATATATATTTTTATAGAAATCTACGTTTTTTTATTTGTATTCGTATATATATTTTGAAACAAATTTACATTGTTTTATATGTATTTTTGCATATCTCTTTCAATACAAATTTATCTTATTGTATATGCATTTTGTATATCTATTTCAATACAAATTTAAAAATTTATGTGTATTTTGGTATAAATATTTTTATAAGAAATGCCTATTTTATGGGAATTTTGCATCTTTATTTTTATACAAATTTACATTATTTTATTAATATTCGGTGTATTTATTTTGATACGATTTTACATTATTCTATTTGTTTTTTGTATATACTTTTTTATACATATTTACACTATTTAATGTGTATCTTGCATATATATTTTATACAAATTTATAATCTATTATCTATTTTCATACAAATATACATTCTTTTCATGATATTTTGTTTATTTATTTTGACACGAATTTACATTATTTGATATGTATTTTGTATATACATTTTTATACGTGTTTACATAATTTCATATGTATTTTGTATATATATTTAATAGATATTCAAAATACACATAAAATAACCTAAATTTGTATAAAACTATATACAAAAATACACAAAAATATTTTAAATTTGTATGAAAATAAATATACAAAATACACATAAAATTGGGTAAATTTGTATGGAAATACATATACAAAATACACATAAAATAATGCAAATTTGAATGAAAATACATAAACAAATACACTTAAAATAACGTAAATTTGTGAAGAAAAAAATATATACAAAACACAAATAGAATAATGTAAAATCGTATCAAAATAAATACACAGAATATTAATAAAATAATGTAAATTTGTATAAAAATAAAGAGGCAAAATACCCATAAAATAACGCATTTTTTTTATTTATAAAATTATATATACCAAAATACACATAAAAAAATTAGATTTGTATTAAAATAAATATATAAAAAACACATACAATAAGGTAGATTTGTATAAAAATAAAGAGGCAAAATACCCATAAAATAACGCATTTTTTTTATTTATAAAAATATGTATACCAAAATACTCATAAAAATATTAGTTTTGTATTAAAATAAATATAAAAACACATACAATAAGGTAAATTTGTATTGAAATAGATACGCAAAATACATATAAAGCAATGTAAATTTGTTTCAAAATATGTATATATAGATATATATATATATAAATATATATATATATATATATATATATATATATATATATATATATATATATATATATATATATATATATATATATATATATATATATATATATATATATATATATATATAAATACACATAAAATAAGTAAATACGTATAAAAAAATTTATACAAAATACACATAAAATAAATTCGTATCAAAATAAATAAATAAAATACAAATAAAAGAATGTGTATTTGTATAAATATAAATATACAAAATACACATAAAATAACGTAAATTTATATAAAACTGTATACAAAAATACACAGAAGTAATTAAATTTGTATGAAAATATATAGAAAATACACAAATAATAAGCTAAATTTGAATTGAAATATATATACAAAATACATGAAATAAAGTAAATTTGTATCAAAAATATTACAAATAATACACATATAACGTAAATTTGTATGATAAATATATAAAAAAATACAAATAATGTAAATACGTATAAGAAATATGAACAAAATACACATATAATCATGTAATTCGTATAAAAATAAATAAACAAAATACCAATAAAATAATACAAATTTGTATGAGTAAACGTGTATGTTGCATATTTTTTCAATACAAATTTACCTTATTATATACGCATTTTGTATATTAATTTTAATATATGTGTATTTGAATATATATTTGATACAAATTTACATTATTTTATGTATTTTCTATATTAATTTCAATTCAAATTTAGCTTATTTTATGTGTCTTTTGTATATCTATTTTCATACAAATTTAATTATTTTTGTTTATTTTTGTATATAGTTTTATACAATTTTACGTTATTTTATGTGTATTTTGTATATTTATATTTATACAAGTAAACATTCTTTTATTGGCATTTAGTTTATTTATTTTGATACGAATTTACGTTATTTTATGTGTATTTTGTATTCATTTTCTTATACGTATTTACTTCATTTTATGTGTATTTTGTATATTTATTTTTATAGAAATCTACGTTATTTTATGTGTATTCGTATATATATTTTGAAACAAATTTACATTGTTTCATGTGTATTTTGCATATCTATTTCAATACAAATTTACCTTATTGTATGTGCATTTTGTATATTTATTGTAATACAAATATAAATATTTTATGTGTATTTTGGTATATATATTTTAATAAAAAATGCGTTGTTTTATGGGTATTTTGCATCTTTATTTTCATACAAATTTACATTATTTTATTAATATTCTGTGTATTTATTTTCATACTATTTTACATTATTCTATTTGTGTTTTGTATATATTTTTTTATACATATTTACATTATTTAATGTGTATTTTCTATATATATTTCATACAAATTTGCGTTATTTTAAGTGTATTTGTTTATATATTTTCATTCAAATTTACATTATTTTATGTGTATTTTGTATATGTATTTCAATAGAATTTTAACTAGTTTTTTGTGTATTTTGTATATATATTTTTATACAAATTTAAATTATTTTTGTGTATTTTTTTAATAGAGTTTTATACAAATTTACAATATTTTATGTGTACTTTGTATATCTATTTTCATACAAATACACATTCTTTTATTGATATTTTGTTTATTTATTTTGATGCGAATTTACATTATTTAATGTGTATTGTGTATATATATTTTTATACGTTTTTACGTAATCCTTATTGTATGTGTGCATTTTGTATATTAATTTTAATACAAATTTAATTATTCTAAGTGTATTTTTGTTTATGTATTTTTTAAAAAAAATATGCTTTATCTGATGGGTATTTTGCATCTTTATTTTCATACAAATTAAAATTATTTTATTGATATTCTGTGTACTTATTTTGATACGATTTTACGTTATTCTATGTATAACAAAAATAAATACGGAATACACAAAAATAGATATGCAAAATACATATAAACAATGTAAATTTGTTTCAAAATATATATACGAATACACATGAAATAAGGTAGATTTCTATAAAAATATATATACAAAATACACATAAAATTAAGTAAATACGTATAAAAAATGTATACAAAATACACATAAAATAATGTAAATTAGAATCAAAATAAATAAACATAATACCAATAAAAGAATGTGTATTTGTATAAATATATATATACAAAATACACATTAAATAATATAAATTTGTTTAAAACTATAAAAATACATATGAACTGATGTAAATACGTATAAAAATATATATACAAAATACACATTAAATAATGTAAATTCCCGTCAAAATAAATAAACAAAATATCAATAAAAGAATGTGTATTTGTATGAAAATAGATATACAAAATACACATAAAATAACCTAAATTTGTATCAAACTATATACAAAAATACACAAAAATATTTTAAATTTGTATGAAAATAAATATACAAAATACACATAAAATTAGGTAAATTTGTATTCAAATACATACACAAAATACACATAATATAAGGTAAATTTGAATGAAAATACATGATCAAATACACTTAAAATAACGTAAATTTGTATAAAAAAATATGTACAAAACACAAATAGAATAATGTAAAATCGTATCGAAATAAATACACAGAATATTAATAAAATAATGTAAATTTTGTTTGAAAATAAAGAAGCAAAATACCCATAAAATAACGCATTTTTTTTATTTATAAAATATATATACCAAAATACACATCAAAAAATTAAATTTGTATTAAAATAAATATACAAAAAACACATACAATAAGGTAAATTTGTATTGAAATAGATATGCAAAATACATATAAAACAATGTAAATTTGTTTCAAAATATATATACGAATACACATAAAATAACGTAGATTTCTATAAAAATATATATACAAAATACATATAAAATGAAGTAAATACGTATAAAAAAATGTATACAAAATACACATAAAATAATGTAAATTCGTATCAAAATAAATAAACAAAATACCAATAAAAGAATGTGTATTTGTATAAATATAAATATACAACTACACATAAATAACGTAAATTTATATAAAACTATATACAAAAATACACAGAAGTAATTAAATTTGTATGAAAATATATACAAAATACACACAAAATAAGCTAAATTTGAATTGAAATATATATACAAAATACATGAAATAAAGTAAATTTGTATGAAAATATTTATACAAATACACATATAATAACGTAAATTTGTATGAAAATATATAAACAAAATACACATTAAATAATGTAAATACGTATAAAAAATATGTACAAATACACATATAATCATGTAATTCGTATCAAAATAAATAAACAAAATACCAATAAATAATACAAATTTGTATGAGTAAACGTGTATGTTGCATATTTTTTCAATACAAATTTACCTTATTATATACGCATTTTGTATTAATTTTAATACAAATTTAATTATTCGATGTGTATTTTTGTATCTGTATTTTTATAAACATATGCTTTATTTTTTGGGTATTTTGCATCTTTATTTTCATGCAAATTTACATTATTTTATTGATATTCTGCTCATTCATTTTGATACGAATTGACATTATTCTATGTGTATTTTGTATATATTTTTCATACAAATTTACGTTATTTTATGTGTATTTGTTTATATATTTTGACACAAATTTACAATATTTTATGGGTATTTTGTATATACATTTCAAAAGAAATTTACCTAGTTTTATGTGTATTTTGTATATCTATTTTCATACAAACTCAAATTATTTCTATGTATTTTTGTATATATTTTAATACAAATTTTAGTTATGTTATGTGTATTTTGTAAATTTATTTTCATTCAAATATATATTATTTTATTGGTGTTTTGTTGATTTATATTGATACGAATTTACATTATTTCATATGTACTTTGTATATATATATTTATACGCTTTTACATTATTTAATATTTATTTTGAATATATATTTTTATACAAATTCATGGTATTTTATGTGTATTTGTATATATATTTTCAAATAAATTTACATTATTTTATGTGTATTTTGTACATATATTTTATTACAAATCTACCTTATTTTATGTTTATTTTGTATGTGTATTTTGTATACAAATTTACCATATTATATACGCATTTTGTATATTAATTTTAATACAAATTTAATTATTCGATGTGTATTTTTGTATCTGTATTTTTATAAACATATGCTTTATTTTTTGGGTATTTTGCATCTTTATTTTCATACAAATTTACATTATTTTATTGATATTCTGCTCATTCATTTTGATACGAATTGACATTATTCTATGTGTATTTTGTATATATTTTTCATACAAATTTACGTTATTTTATGTGTATTTGTTTATATATTTTGACACAAATTTACAATATTTTATGGGTATTTTGTATATACATTTCAAAAGAAATTTACCTAGTTTTATGTGTATTTTGTATATCTATTTCCATACAAACTCAAATTATTTCTATGTATTTTTGTATATATTTTAAAACAAATTTTAGTTATCTTATTTGTATTTTGTAAATCTATTTTCATTCAAATATATATTATTTTATTGGTGTTTTGTTGATTTATAATGATACGAATTTACATTATTTTATATGTACTTTGTATATATATATTTATACGCTTTTACATTATTTAATATATATTTTGAATAGATATTTTTTTACATATTCATGGTATTTTATGTGTATTTGTATATATATTTTCAAATAAATTTACATTATTTTATGTGTATTTTGTACATATATTTTATGACAAACCTACCTTATTTTATGTTTATTTTATATGTGTATTTTGTATATTTATATTTATCCAAATACACATTCTTTTATTGGTATTTTGTTTATTTATTTTAATTCGAATTTACATTATTTTATGTGTATTTTGTATACATTTTTTTATACCTATTTACTTAATTTTATGTGTTCTTTGTATATATATTTTTATAGAAATCTACGTTATTTTATTTGTATTCGTATATATATTTTGAAACAAATTTATATTGTTTTATATGTATTTTTGCATATCTCTTTCAATACATATTTATCTTATTGTATGTGCATTTTGTATATTTATTTCAATGCAAATTTAAATATTTTATGTGTATTTTGGTATATATATTTTGATAAGAAATGCGCTATTTTATAGAATTTTGCATCTTTATTTTCATACAAATTTACATTATTTTATTAATATTCGGTGTATTTATTTTGATACGATGTTTTATTATTCTATTTGTTTTTTGTATATACCTTTTTATACATATTTACATTATTTAATGTGTATCTTGCATATATATTTAATACAAATTTATTATCTATTATCTATTTTCATACAAATACACATTTTTTTCATAATATTTTGTTTATTTATTTTGACACGAATTTACATTATTTGATATGTATTTTGTATATATATTTTTATACGTATTTACATAATTTCATATGTATTTTGTATATATATTTCTATAGAAATCTACTTTATTTTATGTGTATTCGTATATATATTTTCAAACAGATTTACATTGTTTTATATGTTTTTTTGAATATCTCTTTTAATACAAATTTACCTTACTGTATATGCATTTTGTATATTTATTTCAATACAAACTTAAATATTTTGTGTATTTAGGTAAATATATTTTTATAAAAAATGCGATAATATTTAGGAATTTTGCATCTTTATTCTCATACAAATTTACATTATTTTATTGATATTCTGTGTATTTATTTTGATACGATTTTACATTATTCTATTTGTTTTTTATATATTTTTTATACACATTTACATTATTTAATGTGTATCTTGCATATATATTTTATACAAATTTACGTTATTTTAAGTGTATTTGTTTATATATTTTCATTCAAATTTACATTATTTGATGTGTATTTTGTATATGTATTTCAATACAAATTTACCTAATTTTATGTGTATTTTGTATATTTCTTTTCAAACGAATTTAAATTATTTTTGTGTATTTTTGTATATAGTTTTATACAAATTTAGGTTATTTATGTACGCATTTACATTATTTAGTGTGTGTTTTGTATATATATTTTTATGCAAATTTACTTTATTTTATGTGCATTTTTGTACATATATTTTTATAGAATTTTGCGTTATTTGTATATGTTTTCTCATACAAATATACATTATTTTATTGCTATTTTGTTTATTTATTTTGATACGAGTTACATGATTATATGTGTATTTTGTACATATTTTTTATACGTATTTACATTACTTAATGTGTATTTTGTTTATATATTTTTAAACAAATCTACGTTATTATATGTATTTGTATAAATATTTTGACACAGATTTACATTATTTTATGTATTTTGTATGTACATTTCAATTCAAATTTAGCCTATTTTAGCTGTATTTTGTATATATATTTTCATACAAATTTAATTACTTCTGCGTATTTTTGTATATAGTTTTATACAAATTTACGATATTTTTTGTGTATTTTGTATATTTATATTTATACAAATACACATTCTTTTACTGGTATTTTGTTTATTTATTTTGATACGATTTTTATGTGTATTTTGTATTCATTTTTTTATACGTATTTACTTCATTTTATGTGTATTTTGTATATATTTTTATAGAAATCTACGTTATTTTATATGTATTCGTATATATATTTTGAAACAAATTTACATTGTTTTATATGTATTTTTGAATATCTCTTTCAATACAAACTTACCTCTCCATATATAGCAAAATACACATAAAAAATTAAATTTGTATTAAAATAAATATTAAAAAAACACATACAATAAGGTAAATTTGTATTGAAATAGATATGCAAAATACATATAAAACAATGTAAATTTGTTTCAAAATATATATACGAATACACATAAAATAACGTAGATTTCTATAAAAATATATATACAAAATACACATAAAATGAAGTAAATACGTATAAAAAAATGTATAAAAAATACACATAAAATAATGCAAATTCGCATCAAAATAAATATACAAAATACCAATAAAAGAATGTGTATTTGTATAAATATAAATATACAAAATACTCATAAAATAACGTAAAATTTATATAAAACTATATACAAAAATGCACAGAAGTATTTTAATTTGCATGAAAATAGATATACAAAATAAGGTAAATTCGTTTCAAATTCAATAAACAAAATTCAGATTTTATAAAAATAATAAAATCAGATTATCAGATTTTGTATATCTATTTTCATACAAACTCAAATTATTTTTATGTATTTTTGTATATATTTTAATACAAATTTTAGTTATGTTATGTGTATTTTGTAAATTTATTTTCATACAAATATATATTATTTTATTGGTGTTTTGTTGATTTATATTGATACGAGTTTACATTATTTTATATGTACTTTGTATATATATTTTTATACGCTTGTACAGTATTTAATATTTATTTTGAATATATATTTTTATACAAACTCATGGTATTTTATGTGTATTTGTATATATATTTTCATATAAATTTACATTATTTTATGTGTATTTTGTACATATATTTTATTACAAATCTACCTTATTTTATGTTTATTTTGTATATGTATTTTGTATATTTGTATTTATCCAAATACACATTCTTTTATTGGTATTTTGTTTATTTATTTTAAATCGAGTTTACATTATTTTATGTGTATTTTGTATACATTTTTTTATACGTATTTACTTAATTTTATGTTTATTTTGTATATATATTTTTATAGAAATCTACGTTTTTTTTATTTGTATTCGTATATATATTTTGAAACAAATTTACATTGTTTTATATGTATTTTTGCATATCTCTTTCAATACAAATTTGTCTTATTGTATGTGCATTTTGTATATTTATTTCAATACATATTTAAATACCAATAAAAGAATGTGTATTTGTATAATAAAATATAAATATACAAAATACACATAAAATAACGTAAATTTATATAAAACTATATACAAAAATACACAGAAGTAATTAAATTCCAATGAAAATAGATATACAAAATACAGTTAAAATAAGCTAAATTTGAATTGAAATGTATATACAAAATACATAAAATAATGTAGATTTGTATCAGAATATTTATAAAAATACCCATAAAATAACGCATTTTTTTATTTATAAAAATATATATACCAAAATACACATCAAAAAATTTAATTTCTATTAAAATAAATATACAAAAAACACATACAATAAGGTAAATTTGTATTGAAATAGATATGCAAAATACATATAAAAAAATGTAAATTTGTTTCAAAATATATATACGAATACACATAAAATAACGTAGATTTCTATAAAAATATATATAAACAAAATACACATAAAATGAAGTAAATACGTATAAAAAAATGTATACAAAATACACATAAAATAATGTAAATTCGTATCAAAATAAATATACAAAATACCAATAAAAGAATGTGTATTTGTATAAATATAAATATACAAAATACACATAAGATAACGTAAATTTATATAAAACTATATACATAAATACACAGAAGTATTTTAATTTGTATGAAAATAGATATACAAAATAAGGGAAATTCGTTTCAAATTCAATAAACAAAATTCAGATAAAAGAACGTATATTTGTAGAAAAAAATAAATATACAAAATACACATTAAATAACGAAAATTTGTATGAAAATATATAAAAAAATAAACAAAAATAATTTCAATTTGTATGAAAATAAATATACAAAATACACATGTATTTTGTATATCTATTTTCTCACAAATTTAATTACTTTTGTGTATTTTTGCATATAGTTTTATATAAATTTACGTTATTTTATTTGTATTTTGTAAATTTATATATATACAATACACATTCTTTTATTAGTATTTTGTTTATTTATTTTGATACGAGTTTACATTATTTTATGTGTATTTTGTATACCTTTTTTATACGTATTTACTTCATTTTATGTGTATTTTGTATATTTATTTTCATAGAAATCTACGTTATTTTATGTGTATTCGTATATATATTTTTAAAAAAATTTACATGGTTTTATATGTATTTTGCATATCTTTTTCAATAAAAATTTACCTTATTGTATGTGCATTTTGTATATTTATTTTAATACAAATTCAAATATTTTATGTGTGTCTTGGTATAAATATTTTTATAAAAAATGCGTTATTTTATGGGTATTTTGCATCTTAATTTTCATACAAATTTACATTATTTTATTAATATTCTGTGTATTTATTTTGATACGATTTTATTTTATTCTATTTGTGTTTTGTATATATTCTTTTATACATATTTACATTATTTAATGTGTATTTTTTATATATATTTTATACAAATTTACGTTATTTTAAGTGTATTTGTTTATATATTTTCATTCAAATTTACATTATTTTATGTGTATTTTGTATATTTATTTTCATACAAATTAAAATTATTTTTGTATATTTTTGTATATAGTTCTATACAAATTTAGGTGATTTTATGTGTATATATATTGTATATCTATTTTCATACAAATACACATTCTCTTATTGATATTTTGTTTATTTTCTTTGACGCGAATTTACAATTTTTAATTTTGTATATTAATTTTAATACAAATTTAATTATGCTATGTGTATTTTTGTATATGTATTTTTATAAAAATATGCTTTATTTTATGGGTATTTTCCATTTTTATTTTCATACAAATTTACATTATTTTATTTATATTCTGTTTTTTTTTAAACAATTTTACATTATTCTATGTGTATTTTGTATATCTATTTTTATACGTATTTACTTAATATTATGTGTATTTAGTATATATATTTTTATAGATATCTACGTTATTTTATGTGTATTCGTATATATATTTTGAAACAAATTTACATTGTTTTATATGTATTTTTGCATATCTCTTTCAATATAAATTTACCTTATTGTATGTGCATTTTGTATATTTATTTCAATACAAATTTAAATATTTTATGTGTATTTTGGTATATATATTTTTATAAGAAATGCGCTATTTGATGGGAATTTTGCATATTTATTTTCATACAAATTTACATTATTTTATTAATATTCGGTGTATTTATTTTGATACGTATTCACATTATTCTATTTGTTTTTTGTATATATTTTTTTATACATATTTACATTATTTAATGTGTATCTTGCATCTTTTATCGTAATTTTGTTTATTTATTTTTATACGAATTTACATTATTTTAGGTGTATTTCATATGTATATTTTTATACTTATTTATATAATTTTATTTGTGTTTTGAATATATATTTTCATAGAAATTTACTCTATTTTATGGGTATTCGTATATATATTTTGATACAAATTTACATTATTTATGTTTATTTTGCATATCTATTTCAATAAAAATTTACCATATTGTATGTGTATTTTGTATATTTATTTTAATACAAATTTAATTACTTTATGTGTATTTTTGTAAAAATATGCGTTATTATTTGGGTATTTTGCATCTTTATTTTCATACAAATTTACATTATTTTATTGATATCCTGTTTATTTATTTTGATACGATTTTACATTATTCTATGTGTATTTTGTATATATATTTTTATACACATTTACATCATTTATTGTATATTTTGTATATATATTTTATATAAATTTACGCTATTTTACGTGTATTTGTTTATATATTTCATACAAATTTACAATATTTTATGTGTAATTTGTATATGTATTTCAATACAGATTTGCCTAATTTTATGTGTATTTTGCATATCTATTTTCAAACAAATTTTTTTATATATTTTTATACAAATTTGAGTTATTTTATTTGTATTTTGTATTTATATTTTCCTATAAATATACATTCTTTTAGTGGAATTTTGTTCATTTATTTTCATAAGAATTTACATAATTTTATGTGTATTTTGTATATATTTTTCTACGTATTTACATTATTTTATATCTATTTTTTATATATATTTTCATAAAAATTTACGTTATTTTATTGTGTGTATTCGTATATGATTTGATACAAATTTACATTATTTTATGTTTATTTTGCATATCTATTTCAATATAGATTTACCTTATTGTATGTGTATTTTGTATATTTATTTTAATACAAATTTAATTATTTTATATGTACTTTGTATACATTTTCTTATACGTATTTACTTCATTTAATGTGTATTTTGTATATATATTTTTATAGTAATCTACGTTATTTTATGTGTATTGGTATATATATTTTGAAGCAAATTTACATTGTTTTATATGTATTTAGCATATCTATTTCAATATAAATCTACCTTATTGTATGTGCATTTTGTATATTTATTGTAATGGAAATTTAAAATTTTTATTATTTTGGTATATATATTTTTATAAAAAGAGTTTTATATAAATTTAAAATTTTTATGTGTATTTTGTATATCTATTTTCATACAAATACACATTTTTTATTGATATTTTGCTTATTTATTTTGACGCGAATTCACATTATTTAATGTGTATTGTGTATATATATTTATACGTATTTACGTCATTTCATGTGTATTTTGTATATATAGTTCTATAGAAATATATGTTATTTTATGTGTATTCGTATATATATTTTGAAACAAATATACATTGTTTTATGTGCATTTTGCATATTTTTTCAATATAAATTTACCTTATTGTACGTGCATTTTGTATATTAATTTTAACACAAATTTAATTATTCTATGTGTATTTTTGTATATGTATTTTCATAAAAAAATGCTTTATTTTATGGGTATTTTGCATCTTTATTTTCATACAAATTTACATTATTTTATTGATATTCTGTGTATTTATTTTGATACGATTTTACATTATTCTATGTATATTTTGTATATATATTTCATACAAATGAACGTTATTTTATGTGAATTTGTTTTCATTTCATACAAATTTACATGATTTTATGTGTATTTTGTACATGTATTTAAATACAAATTTAACTAATTATATGTGTATTATGTATATCTATTTTCATACAAATTGAAATTAATTTTGTGTATTTTAGTATATATTTTTATTCAAATTTTCGTAATTTTAAGTGAATTTTGTGTATTTATTTTCCTACAAATATACGTTCTTTTATCAGAATTTTGTTTATTTATTTTGATACGAGTTTTCATTATTTTAGGTGTATATGATATATATATTTTTATACTTATTTACATAATTTTATATGTATTTTGAATATATATTTTCATAGAAATTTACTCTATTTTATGGTATTCGTTTATATATTATGATACAAATTTTCATTATTTATGTGTATTTCGCATATCTATTTCAATACAAATTTTCTTTATTGTATGTGCCTTTTGTATATTTATTTTGATGCAAATTTAATTATTTTATGTGTATTTTTGTATATATATTTTTAAACAAATATGCGTTATTATATGGGTATTTTGCATCTCTATTTTCATACAAATTTACATTATTTTATTGATTGTATGTTTATTTATTTTGATACGATTTTACGTTATTCTGTGTATTTTGTATATATATTTTTAGACATATTTACATTATTTAATGTATATTTTGTACATATATTTTATGGAAATTTACGTTATATTATGTGTATTTGTTTATATATTTTCATACAAATTTACATTATTTTATGTGTATTTTGTATATGTATTTCAATAAAAATTTGCCTAATTTCATTTGTATTTTGCATATCTATTTTCAAACAAATTTAAATTATTTTTGTGTATTTTTGTATTATTTTTATACAAATTTTTTTTATTTTATTTGTATTTTGTATATATATTTTCCTACACATATTCATTCTTTTAGAGGAAATTTTGTTTATTTATTTTGATACGAATTTACATTATTTTATGTGTATTTTGTATATATATTTATCTATGTATTTACATTATTTTATGTGTATTTTGTATATATATTTTCATAAAAATTTACGTAATTTTATTGTGTGTATTCGTATATATTTTGATAAAATTTTTCATTATTTTGTGTTTTTTGCATATCTATTTCAATAAAAATCTACCTTATTGTATATGTATTTTGTATATTTATTTTAATACAAATATAATTATTTTATGTGTATTTTTGTATATATATTTTTTTAAATATAAGATATTTTATGGGTATTTTGCATCTTTAATTTTATAAATTTTTACATTACGTACATATCTTTTATACGTATTTACATTATTTAATGTGTATTTTGTTTATATATTTTTATACAAATTTACGTTATTATATGTGTATTTGAATATATATTTTGATACAAATTTACATTATTTTATGTATTTTCTATATTTATTTCAATTCAAATTTAGCTTATTTTATGTGTCTTTTGTATATCTATTTTCATACAAATTTAATTATTTTTGTTTATTTTTGTATATAGTGTTATACAATTTTACGTTATTTTATGTGTATTTTGTATATTTATATTTATACAAGTACACATTCTTTTATTGGCATTTAGTTTATTTATTTTGATACGAATTTACATTATTTTATGTGTATTTTGTATACATTTTCTTATACGTATTTACTTCATTTTATGTGTATTTTGTATATATATTTTTATAGAAATCTACGTTATTTTATGTGTATTCGTATGTATATTTTGAAACAAATTTACATTGTTTTATATGTATTTTTCATATCTATTTCAATACAAATTTACCTTATTGTATGTGCATTTTGTATATTTATTGTAATTCAAATTTAAATATTTTATGTGCATTTTTGTATATATATTTTCATAAAAAATGCGTTGTTTTATGGGTATTTTGCATCTTTATTTTCATACAAATTTACATTATTTTATTAATATTCTGTGTATTTATTTTGATATTATTTTACATTATTCTATTTGTGTTTTGTATATATTTTTTTATACATATTTACATTATTTAATGTTATTTAATGTTTCTATATATATTTCATACAAATTTTCGTTCTTTTAAGTGTATTTGTTTATATATTTTTATTAAAATTTACATTATTTTATGTGTATTCTGTATATGTATTTCAATAGAAATCTACCTAATTTCATGTGTTTATTGTATATATATTTTATACAAATTTAAATTATTTTTTGTGTATTTTTGTATGGAGTTTTATTCAAATTTACAATATTTTATGTGTATTTTGTATATCTATTTTCATACAAATACACATTTTTTTAATTGATATTTTGTTTATTTATTTTGATGCGAGTTTACATTATTTAATGTGTATCGTGTATATATATTTTTATACGTATTTACGTCATTTCATGTGTATTTTGTATATATATTTCTAAAGAAATATACGTTATTTTATGTGTATTCGTATATATATTTTTAAACAAATATACATTGTTTTATGTGCATTTTGCATATTTTTTCAATACAAATTTACCTTATTGTACGTGCATTTTGTATATTAATTTTAATACAAATTTAGCTATTCTATGTGTATTTTTGTATATGTATTTTTATAAAAATATGCTTTATTTTATGGGTATTTTGCATCTTTATTTTCATACAAAATTACATTATTTTATTGATATTCGGTGTATTTATTTTGATACGATGTTACATTATTCAATGTATATTTTGTATATCTATTTCATACCAATGTACGTTATTTTATGTGAATCTGTTTTCATTTCATACAAATTTACATTATTTTATGTGAATTTTGTACAAGTATTTAAATACAAACTTAACTAATTATATGTATTTTGTATATCTATTTTCATTCAAATTGAAATTAATTTTGTGTATTTTTGTATATATTTTTATTCAAATTTTCGTAATTTTATGTGTATTTTGTATATTTATTTTCCTACAAATATACGTTCTTTTATCGGAATTTTATTTATTTATTTTGATACGAGTTTTAATTTTTTTGAGGAGTATTTGATATATATATTTTTATACTTATTTACATAATTTTATATGTATTTTGAATATATATTTTCATAGAAATTTACTCTATATGTATATGTATAGAAAATACACTTGAAATAATCTAAATTCGTATCAAAATAAATGAACAAAATACCGATAAAATAATGTAATTTTGAATGAAAATATATATAGAAAATACACATAAAATAACGTAAATACAAATAAATATATACACATAAAATGATTTGAATTTGAATGAAAATAGATATAAAAATAAACTTAAAATAAGGCAAATTTATAATGAAATATATATACAAAATACACATAAAATAATGTAGATTTGTTTCAAAATATATATACGAATACACATAAAATAACGTAGATTTCTAGAGAAATATATATACAAAATACACATGAAAAGTTGTAAATATGTATAAATTACATTAAATAATGTAACATTAAATACACATTAAATAATGTAAATTCGTGTCAAAATAAATAATTAAAATATCAATAAAAGAATGTGTATTTGTATGAAAACACGTATACAAAATACACATAAAATAACGTAAATTTGTATAAAACTATATATAAAAATACACAAAAATAAGTTAAATTTGTATGAAAATAAATATAAAAAATACATATAAAATTAGGTAAATTTGTAAAGAAATACATATACAAAATACACATAAAATAATGTAAATTTGAATGAAAATATATAAACAAATACACTTAAATTAACATAAATTTGTATAAAATATATATAAAAAATACTCATTAAATAATGTAAATATGAAAAAAATATATATACAAAACACAAATAGAATAATGTAAAATCGTATTAAAATAAATACACAGAATGTAAATAAAATAATGTAAATTTGTATGAAAATAAAGATGCAAAATACCCATAAAATAACGCATTTTTTATAAATATACAAAATACACTTCAAAGGATGTAAATACGTATAAAAATATATATACAAAATACACATTAAATAATGTAAATTCGCGTCAAAATAAATAAACAAAATGTCAATAAAAGAATGTGTATTTGTATAAAAATAAATATACAAAATACACATAAGATAACATAAACTTGTATAAAACTATATACAAAAATACACAAAAATAATTTAAATTTGTATGAAAATAAATATACAAAATACACATAAAATTAGGTAAATTTGTATTGAAATACATATACAAAATACTCATAATGAAATGAAAATACATAAACAAATACACTTAAAATAACGTAAATTTGTATAAAAAATATATACAAAACACAAATAGAATAATGTAAAATCGTATCAAAATAAATACACAGAATATTAATAAAATAATGTAAATTTGTATGAAAATGAAAATAAAGAAGCAAAATACCCATAAAATAACGCATTTTTTTTAAATATATATACAAGAATACACATGAAAAAATTTATTTGTATTAAAATAAATATACAAAATACACATACAATAAGGTAAATTTGAATTGAAATAGATATGCAAAATACATATAAAACAATGTAAATTTGTTTCAAAATATATATACGAATACACATAAAATAACGTAGATTTGTATAAAAATATATATACAAAATACACGTAAAATGAAGTAAATACGTATAAAAAAAATGTATACAAAATACACATAAAATAATGTAAATTCGTATCAAAATAAATAAACAAAATACCAATAAAAGAATGTGTATTTGTATAAATATAAATATAAAAAATACACATAAAATAAAGTAAATTTGTATAAAACTATATACAAAAATACACATAAGTAATTAAATTCGTATGAAAATAGATATACAAAATACAGATAAGATAAGCTAAATTTGAATTGAAATGTATATAAAAAATACATAAAATAAAGTAAATTTGTATCAAAATATTTATAAAAATACATATAATAACGTAAATTTGTTTAAAAATATATAAACAAAATACACATTAAGTAATGTAAATATGTATAAAAAATATGTACAAAATACACATATAATCAAGTAATTCGTATCAAACTAAATAAACAAAATAGAAATAAAATAATGTAAATTTGTATGAGAAAACATATACAAATACATATAAAATAACGCAAATTTCTATAAAAATATATGTCCAAAAATGAACGTAAAATAAATTAACTTTGGATAAAAATATATATACAAAACACACATTAAATAATGTAAATGCGTACATAAAATAACCTAAATTTGTATGAAAAGAAATATACAAAATACACATAAAATTAGGTTAATTTCTATTGAAATACATATACAAAATACACATAAAATAAAGTAAATTTGAAAGAAAATATATAAACAAATACACATATAATAACGTAAATATGTATGAAAAATATATACAAAATACACATTAAATAATGTAAACATGTATAAAATAATATATACAAAACACAAATAGAAAAATGTAAAATCGTATCAAAATATATACACAGAAAATTTATAAAATAATGTAAATATGTATGAAAATTAAGATGCAAAATACCTATAAAATAACGCATTTATTATAAAATTATTGATACCAAAATACACAAAATATTTGAATTTGTATCAAAATAAATATACAAAATGCACATACAATAAGGAAAATTTGTATTGAAATAGATATGCAAAATACATATAAAATAATGTAAATTTTTTTCAAAATATATATGCGAATACACATAAAATAACGTAGATTTCTATAAAAATACATATACAAAATACACATAAAATTAAGTAAATACGTATAAAAAAATGTATACAAAATACACATAAAATAATGTAAATTCGTATAAATATAAATAAACAATATAGCAATAAAAGAATATGTATTTGTATAAATATAAATATACAAAATGCACATAAAATAACGTAAATTTATATAAAACTATATACAAAAAATAACGCAAATTTCTATAAAAATACATGTACAAAAATGAACATAAAATAAATTTGCATAAAAATATATATACAAAACACACATTAGATAATGGAAATGAGTATAAAAATATGTATACAAAATACCTATGAAATAATCTAAATTCGTATCGAATTAAATTAAGAAAATACCAATATAATAATGTAATTTTGGATGAAAATATATATATATACAAAATACACATAAAATAACCTAAATACAAATACAAATATACACATAAAATAATTTAAAATTGAATGAAATAAATATACAAAATAAACATAAAATAAGGTAAATTTGTAATGAAATATATGAAAAAATACACATAAAATAATATAAATTTGTATGAAAATATATATACAAATACACATTAAATAACATGAATTTTAATAAAATTTGTATCAAAATATATACGAATACACACAATAAAATAACGTAATTTTTTTTATGAAAATGTATACACAAAATACACATAAAATAATGTAAATTTGTATAAAAATATATAAACAAATACACATAAAATAATGTAAATTTGGACAAAATATATATACAAAATAAACCTTAAATAATGTAAATATGTATAAAAAATATATACAAAATACACATAGAATAATGTTAAATCGTATCAAAATAAATAAAGAGAATATCAATAAAATAATGTAAATTTGTATGAAAATAAAGCTGCAAAATATCCATATAATAACGCATATTTGCATTAAAATATATATACAAAAATACATAGAAAATAATTAAATTTGTATTAAAATAAATATACAAAATGCACGTACAATAAAGAAAATTTGTATTGAAATAGATAAGCAAAATACACATCAATAATGTAAATTTGTATCAAAATATATATACGAATACTCATAAAATAGAGTAAATTTCTATGAAAATATACATACAAAATAGATATGGAAAATACACATATAACTAGTTAAATTTGTATTTAAATACATGTACAAAAAACACATAAAATAATGTAGATTTGTATGAAATGAAAACAAATACATTTTATATAAAATATATATACAAAATACACATAGAATAATGTAAAATCATACCAAATAAATACACAGAATATCAATAAAATAATGTAAATTTGTATGAAAATAAAGATGCAAAATACCCATAAAATAAAGCATATTTTTATAAAAATACATACACAAAAATACATATAGATTAATCAAATTTGTATTAAAATTAATATACAAAATGCACATATATATTGTAAATTTGTATTGAAAAAATATGCAAAATACACATAAATCTATGTAAATTTGTTTCAAAATATATATACGAATACACATAAAATAACGTAGATTTCTATAGAAATATATATACAAAATACACTTGAAATAATGTAAATACGTATAAAAATATATAATACAAAATACACATTAAAATAATGTTAATTCGTGTCAGAATAAATAAAAAAAATATCATGAAAAGAATGTGTATTTGTATGAAAATAGATATACAAAATACACATAAAATAACCTAAATTTGTATAAAACTATATACAAAAATAAACAAAAATAATTTAAACTTGTATGAAAATAAATATACAAAAAACATAAAATTAGGTAAATTTGTATTGAAATACATATAGAAAATACACATAAAATAATGTAAATTTGAATGAAAATATATAAACATAGACTTAAAATAACGATAATTTGTATCAAATATATATACAAAAAACACATTAAATATTGTAAATATGTATAAAAAAATATATACAAAACACAAATAAAATAATGTAAAATCGTATCAAAATAAATACAGAAAATATTAATAAAATAATGTAAATTTGTATGAAAATTAAGATTCAAAATACCCATGTCATGTGTATTCGTATATATATTTTGAAACAAATTTACATTGTTTATATGTATTTTGCATATCTATTTTTGTGTATTCTGTATTTATTTTTGTTATACATAGAATAATGTAAAATCGTATCAAAATAAGTACACAGAATATCAATAAAATAATTTAAATTTGTATGAAAACAAAGATGCAAAATACCCATAAGATAAGCATTTTTTTTTTAAATACATATACAAAAATACACATAGAATAATTAAATTTGTATTAAAATTAATATACAAAATGCACACATACAATAAGGTAAATTTGTATTGAAAAAACGCAAAATACAAATAAAACATTGTAAATTTGTTTCAAAATATATATATATATATATATATATATATATATATATATATATATATATATATATATATATATATATATATATATATATATATATATATATATATATATATATATATATATATATATATATATATATATATATATATATATATATATATATATATATATATATACAAAATACACATGAAATTATGTAAATACGTATAAAAATATATATATAAAATATATATTAAGTAATGTCAATTCGTGTCAAAATAAATAAACAAAATATCATGAAAAGAATGTGTATTTGTATGAAAATAAATAATAGATAATAAATTTGTATGAAATATATATGCAAGATATACATTAAATAATGTAAATATGTATAAAAAAAATATATACAAAAAACAAATAGAATAATGTAAGATCGTATCAAAATAAATACACCGAATATTAATAAAATAATGCAAATTTGTATCAAAATAGAGGTGCAAAATTCCCATCAAATAGCGCATATCTTATAAAAATATATGTACCAAAATACACAAAAAATATTTAAATTTGTATTGAAATAAATATACAAAATGCACATACAATAAGGTAAACTTCTATTGAAAGAGTTATGCAAAAATACATATAAAACAAAGTAAGTTTATTTCAAAATATATATACGAATACACATAAAATAACGTAGATTTCTCTAAAAATATATATACAAAATACACATAAAATTAGGTAAATACGTATAAAAAAATGTAAACAAAATACACATAAAATAATATAAATTCGAAACAAAATAAATAAACAAAATACCAATAAAAGAATGTGTATTTGTATAAATATAAATGTACAAAATACACATACAAAATAAACATAAAATGAGGTAAATTTGTAATGAAATATATGTACAAAATACACATAAAATGTAAATTTATATGAAAATATATATACAAATACACATAAAATACCATGAATTTGTATAAAATTATATATTCAAAATAAATATTAAATAATGTAAATGCGTATAAAAATATAAAAAAAAGTACATTTAAAATAATGTAAATTAGTATCAATATAAATCAACAAAATACCAATAAAATAATATATATTTGAATGAAAATAGATTTACAAAATACACATAACATAACTAAAATTTGTATTGAAATATATACAAAAATACATATAAATAATTTGAGTTTGTATGAAAATAGATATTCAAAATACACATAAAACTAGGTAAATTTCTTTTGAAATATATATACAAAATACCCATAAAATATTGTAAATTTGTGTCAGAATATATAAACAAATACACATAAAATAACGTAAATTTGTTTGAAAAATATATACATATAGAGTAAATGTCTATGAAAATATATATTCGAAATACATATAAAATTATGTAAATATATAAATATATATATATATATATATATATATATATATATATATATATATATATATATATATATATATATATATATATATATATATATATATATATATATATATATATATATATATATATATATATATATGAAATATACACCTAAAAAATGAAAATTCGTATCAATATAAATAAACAAAATTCCGATAAAAGAACGTATATTTGTAGGATAATAAATATACAAAATACACATAAAATTACGAAAACTTGAATAAAAATATATACAAAAAAACAAAAAAATAAATTTCAATTTGTATGAAAATAGATATACAAAATACACATATAATTAGTTAAATTTGTATTTAAATACATGTACAAAATACACATAAAATAATGTAAATTTGTATGAAATGAAATCAAATTCACATAAAATAACGTACATTTGTATAAAATAGATATACAAAATATACATAGAATAATGTAAAATCGTATCAAAATAAATACACAGAATATTAATAAAATAATGTAATTTTATATGAAAATAAATATGCAAAATACCCATAAAATAAAGCATATTTTTTTTAAAATACATATACAAGAATACACATAGAATAATTAAATTTGTATTAAAATTAATATACAAAATGCACGTACAATAAGGTAAATTTGTATTGAAAAAATATACAAAATGCACATAAAACAATGTATATTTGTTTTAAAATATATATACGAATACACATAAAATAACGTATATTTCTATAGAAATATATATACAAAATACACATGAAATGACGTAAATACGTGTAAAAATATATACACAATACACATTAAATAATGTAAATTCTCATCAAAATATATAAACAAAATATCAATAAAAGAATGTGTATTTGTATGAAAATGGATATACAAAATACACATAAAATATTGTAAATTTGTATAAAACTCTATTCAAAAAATACAAAAAAATGATTTAAATTTGTATAAAAATATATATACAAAATACACATAAAACTAGTTAAATTTCTATTGAAATACATATACAAAATACACATAAAATAATGTAAATTTTAATGTAAATATATAAATAAATACACTTAAAATAACTTAAATTTGTATGAAATATATATAGAAAATACACATTAAATAATGTAAATATGTATAAAAAAATATATACAAAACACAAATAGAATAATGTAAAATAGTATCAAAATAAATACACAGAATATTAATAACATAATGTAAATTTGTATGAAAATAAAGATGCAAAATACCCATAAAACAACGCATTTTTTATGAAAATATATATACCAAAATTCACATAAATATTTAAATTTGTATTACAATAAATATACAAAATGCACATACAATAAGGTAAATTTGTATTGAAAGAGATATGCAAAAATACATATAAAACAAAGTAAATTTGTTTCAAAATATATATACGAATACACATAAAATAACGTAGATTTCTATAAAAATATATATACAAAATACACATAAAATTAGGTAAATACGTATAAAAAAATGTAAACAAAATACATATAAAATAATATAAATTCGAAACAAAATAAATAAACAAAATACCAATAAAAGAATGTGTATTTGTATAAATATAAATGTACAAAATACACATACAAAATAAACATAAAATAAGGTAAATTTGTAATGAAATATATGTACAAAATACACATAAAATAATGTAAATTTATATGAAAATATATATACAAATACACATAAAATACCATGAATTTGTATAAAATTATATATTCAAAATAAATATTAAATAATGTAAATGCGTATAAAAATATATATAAAAAGTACATTTAAAATAATGTAAATTCGTATCAATATAAATCAACAAAATACCAATAAAATAATATATATTTGAATGAAAATAGATTTACAAAATACACATAACATAACTAAAATTTGTATTGAAATATATGCAAAAATACATAAAAATAATTTGAGTTTGTATAAAAATAGATATTCAAAATACATATAAAACTAGGTAAATTTCTTTTGAAATATATATACAAAATACCCATAAAATATTGTAAATTTGTGTCAGAATATATAAACAAATACACATAAAATAACGTAAATTTGTTTGAAAAATATATACAAAATACAAATAGAATAATGTCAAATCGTATCAAAATGAAACAAAAAATCTATATACGAATACACATAATATAACGTAGATTTCTATAGAAATATATATACAAAATACACATGAAATGATATAAATACGTATAAAAATATATATACAAAATACACATTAAATAATTTAAATTCTCGTCAAAATAAATAAACAAAATATCAATAAAAGAATGTGTATTTGTATGAAAATAGATATACAAAATACTCATAAAATAACCTAAGTTTGTATAAAACTATATACAAAAATACACAAATATAATTTAAATTTGTATGAAAATAAATATACAAAATACACTTAAAATTATTTTGTATATCTATTTTATACAAATGTACGTTATTTTATGCGAATTTGTTTTCATTTCATACAAATTTACATTATTTTATGTGTATTTTGTACATGTATTTAAATATAAATTTAAGTAATTACATATTTTTATAAAAATACATATACAAAAATACACATAGATTAATCAAATTTGTATTAAAATTAATATACAAAATGCACATACAATAAGGTAGGTCTGTATTGAAAAAATATGCAAAATACACATAAAACAATGTAAATTTGTTTCAAAATATAAATTCGAATACACATAAAATAACGCAGATTTCTATAGAAATATATATACAATATACACTTGAAATAATGTAAATACGTATAAAACTATATATACAAAATGAACATTAAATAATGTTAATTAGTGTCAAAATAAATAAACAAAATATCATGAAAAGAATGTGTATTTGTATGAAAATAGATATACAAAATACACATAAAATAACCTAAATTTGTATAAAACTATATACAAAAATACACAAAAATAATTTAAACTTGTATGAAAATAAATATACAAAAAACATATAAAAATAGGTAAATTTGTATTGAAATACATATACAAAATACACATAAAATAATGTAAATTTGAATGAAAATTATAGACTTAAACATATAGACTTAAAATAACGTAAATTTGTATCAAATAAATATACAAAAAAAAAACATTAAATAATGTAAATATGTATAGAAAAATATATACAAAACACAAATAAAATAATGTAAAATCGTATCAAAATAAATACTGAAAATATTAATAAAATAATGTAAATTTGTATGAAAATTAAGATGCAAAATACCCATAAAATAACGCACTTTTTATAAAAATATATATACGAAAAAACATAAAATATTTGATTTTGTATTAAAATAAATAGATATACAAAATACACATAAAATATGCTAAATTTGAATTGAAATATATATACAAAATACATAAAATAATGTAAATTTGTATCGAAATACCTATACAAATACACATATAATAAAGTAAATTTGTATAAAAATATATAAACAAAATACACTTTAAATAATGTAAATACGTATAAAAAAATGTAAAAAATACACAAATAATCATGTAACTCGTATCAAAATAAATAGACAATATACCAATAAAATAATGTAAATTTCTATGAGAAAACATATACAAAATACACATAAATAACGCAAATATCAATAAAAATATATATTATATAATATATTTTTATACATATTTAAAATATTTAATGTATATTTTGTATATATATATTTTATCCAAATTTACGTGATTTTATATGTGTTTGTTTATATATTTTCATACAAATTTACATTATTTTATGTGAGTTTTGTATATGTATTTCAATACAAATTTGCCTAACTTTATGTGTATTTTGCATATCTATTTTCAAACAAATTTAAATTATTTTTGTGTATTTTTGTATATATTTTTATACAAATTTTAGTTATTTTATTTGTTTTTTGTATATATATTTTCCTACAAATATACATTCTTTTATTGGAATTTTGTGTATTTAATTTTTTACGAATTTACATTATTTTATGCTTATTTTGTATATATATTTTTCTACGTATTTAAACTATTTTATGTGTATTTTATATATACATTTTCATAAAAATTTACGTTATTTATTTGTGTGTATTCGTATATATTTTGAAACATTTTATACAAATTCATGTTATTTTATGTGTATTTGTATATATATTTTCATACAAATTTATATTATTTTATGAGTATTCTTCCATATATTTTATTACAAATTTACCTTATTTTATGTTTATTTTGTATATTTATTTCATTCAATTTTAAATTATTTAATGTTTATATTTGTATTTGTATTTAGGTTATTTTATGTGTGTTTTCTATATATATTTTCATCCAAAATTACATTATTTTATTGTTATTTTCTTAATTTAACTCGATACGAGTTTAGATTATTTCATAGGTATTTTGTATACATATGTTTATACTCATTTACATTATCTAATGTGTGTTTCGTATATATTTTTTTTATGCAAACTAATTTTTTGTGCATTTTTGTATATATATTTTTATAGAAACTTAAAACGTTATTTTATGTGTATTTTGTATGTTTTCTCATACAAATTTACATTATTTAATTAGTTTTTTGTTTATTTATTTTGATACGAATGACTTGATTATTGGTGTATTTTGTAAATATTTTATTTATACGTATTTACATTACTTAATGTGTATTTTGTTTATATATTTTTTTTTACAAATTTACGTTATTATATGTGTATTTGTTAAAAATATTTTGAAACGAATTTATTTTATTTTATGTATTTTGTATATATATTTCAATTCAAATTTAGCTTATTTTGTGTGTATTTTGTATATCTATTTCATGCAAATTGAATTACTTCTGTGTATTTTTGTATATAGTTTTATACAAATTTACGTTATTTTATGTGCATTTTGTATATTTATATTTATACAAATACATATTCTCTTATTGGTATTTTGTTTATTTATATTTATACGAATTTACATTATTTTATGTGTATTTTGTATACATTTTTGACTCGTATTTACTTAATTTTATTTGTATTTTGTATATATATATATATTTATAGGAATCTACGATATTTTATATGTATTCGTATATATATTTTGAAACAAATTTACATTGTTTTATATGTTTTTTGCATATCTATTTCAATACAAATTTACCTTATTGTATCTGCATTTTGTATATTTATTTTAATACAAATTCAAATATTTTATGTGTATTTGGGTATATATAATTTTATAAAAAATGCGTTATTTTATAGGTATTTTGCATCTTAGTTTTCATACAAATGTACATTATTTTATTAATATGCTGTGTATATATTTTGATACGATTTTATATTATACTATTTGTGTTTTGTATATATTTGTTTATACATATTTTCATTATTTAATGTGTATTTTTTATATATATTTTATACAAATTAACGTCATTTTACGTGTATTTGTTTATATAATTTCATTCAAAGCTACATTATTTTAAGTGTATTTTGTATATGTATTTCAATACAAATTTACCTAATTTTGTGTATTTTGTATATTTATTTTCATACAAATTTAAATTATTTCTGTGTTTTTTTGTATATACATTTAGAGTAAATTTCTATGAAAATATATATTCAAAATACATATAAAATTATGTGAATAAGTATAAAAATATATATATCAAATACACCTTAAAAAATGAAAATTCGTATCAAAATAAATAAACAAAATTCCGATAAAAGAACGTATATTTGTAGGAAAATAAATATACAAAATACATATAAAATTACGAAAATTTGAATAAAAATATATACAAAAAAACAAAAAAATAAATTTCAATTTGTATGAAAATAGATATACAAAATACACATATAATTAGTTAAATTTGTATTTAAATACATGTACAAAATACACATAAAATAATGTAAATTTGTATGAAATGAAAACAAATTCACATAAAATAACGTACATTTGTATAAAATAGATATACAAAATATACATAGAATAATGTAAAATCGTATCAAAATAAATACACAGAATATCAATAAAATAATGTAATTTTGTATGAAAATAAAGACGCAAAATACCCATAAAATAAAGCATATTTTTTTAACATATACAAGAACACACATAGAATAATTAAATTTGTATTAAAATTAATATACAAAATGCACGTACAATAAGGGAAATTTGTATTGAAAAAATATACAAAATGCACATAAAACAATGTATATTTGTTTCAAAATATATATACGAATACACATAAAATAACGTAAATTTCTATAGAAATGTATATAAAAAATACACATGAAATGACGTAAATACGTATAAAAATACATATACTCAATACACATTAAATATTGTAAATTCGCATCAAAATAAATAAACAAAATATCAGTAAAAGAATGTGTATTTGTATTAAAATAAAAATACAAAATGCACATAAAGCATTGTAAATTTGTATAAAACTCTATTAAAAAAATATTCAAAAATAATTTAAATTTGAATAAAAATATATATACAAAATACACATAAAACTAGTTAAATTTCTATTGAAATACATATACAAAATACACATAAAATAATGTAAATTTGAATGAAAATATATAAACAAATACACTTAAAATAACGTAAATATGTATGAAATATATATAGAAAATACACATTAAATAGTGTAAATATGTATAAAAAAATATATACAAAACACAAATAGAATAATGTAAAATAGTATCAAAATAAATATACAGAATATTAATAAAATAATGTAAATTTGTATGAAAATAAAGATGCAAAATACCCATAAAACAACGCACTTTTTATGAAAATATATATATCAAAATGCACATAAAATATTTAAATTTGTATTACAATAAATATACAAAATGCACATACAATAAGGTAAATTTGTATTGAAATAGATATGCAAAATACACATAAAACAATGTAAATTTGTTTGAAAATATATATACGAATACACATAAAATAACGTAGATTTCTATAAAAATATATATACAAAATATACATAAAATGAAGTAAATACGTGTCAGAAAATGTATACAAAATACACATAAAATAATTTAAATTCGTATCAAAATAAATAAACTAAATGCCAATAAAAGAATGTTTACTTGTATAATTATATATATACAAAATACACATAAAATAACGTAAAATTGTATAAAACTATATACAAAAATAAACAAAAATAATTAAATTTGTATGAAAATAGATATATAAAAGACACATAAAATAAGCTAAATTTGAATTGAAATAAATATAGAAAATACAACAAATAATGGAAATTTGTATCAAAATATATATTCAAATACACATATATTAAAATTAATATACAAAATGCGTATATAATAAGGTAAATATGTATTGAAAAAATATGCAACATACACGTTTACTCATACAATTTTATATTATTTTATTGGTATTTTGTTTATTTATTTTGATACGAATTACATGTTTATATGTGTATTTTGTGCATATTTCTTTATACGTATTTACATTATTTAATGTGTATTTTGTTTATATATTTTCATACAAAGTTACGTTATTATATGTTTATTTGTATAAATATTTTGATACAAATTTACTTTATTTCATGTATTTTGTATATATATTTCAATTCAAATTTAGCTTATTTTTTGTGTATTTTGTATATATTTTCATACAAATTTAATTACTTTTGTGTATTTTTGTATATAGTTTTATATAAATTTACGTTATTTTATGTGTATTTTGTATATTTATATTTATACAAATACACATTCTTTTATTGGTATTTTGTTTATTTATTTTGATACGAATTTACATTATTTTATGTGTATTTTTTATACATTTTTTTATACGTATTTACTTCATTTTATGTGTATTTTGTATATATATTTTTATAGAAATCTACGTTATTTTATGTGTATTCGTATATACATTTTGAAACAAATTTACATTGTTTTATATGTATTTTGCATATCTATTTCAATACAAATTTACCTTATTGTATGTGTTTTTTGTATATTTATTTTAATACAAATTTAATTTTTTGATGTGTGTTTTGGTATATATATTTTTATAAATAAAAAAATGCGTTATTTTATGGGTATTTTGCTTCTTTATTTTCATACAAATTTACATTATTTTATTAATATTCTGTGTATTTATTTTGATACGATTTTACATTATTCTATTTGTGTTTTGTACATATTTTTTTATACAAATTTACGTTTTTTTATAAAATTATTGATACCAAAATACACATAAGATATTTCAATTTGTATTAAAATAAATATACAAAATGCACATACAATAAGGTAAATTTGTATTGAAATAGATTATGCAAAATACATATAAAATAATGTAAATTTGTTTCAAAATAAATATACGAATACACAAAATAACGTGGATTTCTATAAAAATACATATACAAAATACACATAACATAAAGTAAATACGTATAAAAAAATGTATACAAAATACACATAAAATAATGTAAATTCGTATAAATGTAAATAAACAATATACCAATAAAAGAATGTGTATTTGTATAAATATAAATATACAAAATGCACGTAAAATAACGTAAATTTATATAAAACTATATACATAAAATAACGCAAATTTCTATAAAAACGTATGTACAAAAATGAACATAAAATAAATTTGCATAAAAATATATATACAAAACACACATTAGATAATGTAAATGAGAATAAAAATATGTATAGAAAATACCTATGAAATAATCTAAATTCGTATCGAATTAAATTAAGAAAATACCAATAAAATAATGTAATTTTGGATGAAAATATATATACAAAATACACATAAAATAAAATATTATATTATGTATATACATTTCAATTCAAATTTAGCTTATTTTATCTGCATTTTGTATATCTATTTTCATACGAATTTAATTACTTTAATTTCTTATACGTATTTACTTCATTTTATGTGCATTTTGTATATATATTTTTATAGAAATCTACGTTATTTTATGTGTATTCGTATATATATTTTGAAACAAATTTACATTGTTTTATATGTATTTTGCATATCTATTTCAATACATATTTACCTTATTGTATGTGTATTTTGTATATTTATTTTAATACAAATTAATTTTTTCATGTGTATTTTGGAATATATATTTTTATAAAAAATGCGTTATTTAATGGGTATTTTGCATCTTTATTTTCATACAAATTTACATTGTTTTATTTTAAAATAATATAAATTTGTATGAAAAGATATATAAAAATACACATAAAATAACATGAATTTGTATAAAATGTTTCAAAATATATACGAATACACACAATAAAATAATGTAAATTCGTAAAAAATTAAATACACAAAATTCCAATAAAAGAATGTATATATGTAGGAAAATATATATACAAAAAACAAATAAAATAACTAAAATTTGTATAAAAATATATACAAATATACACAAAAATAATTTAAATTTGTTTGAAAATAGATATGCAAAATACACATAAAGTTAGGCAAATTTGTATTGAAATACATATACAAAACTCACATAAAATAATGTAAATTTGTATGAAAATATATAAACAAATACATAAAAATCGTAAATTGATATATATATATATATATATATATATATATATATATATATATATATATATATATATATATATATATATATATATATTATATATATATATATATATATATATATATATATATATATATATATATATATACATTAAATATTTTAAATATGTATAAAAATATATTATATTATATATATTTTTATTGATATTTGCGTTATTTATGTGTATTTTGTATATGTTTTCTCATAGAAATTTACATTATTTTATTGGTATTTTGTCTATTTATTTTGATACGAATTACATGATTATTTGTGTATTTTTTACATTTTTTTATACGTATTTACATTATTTAATGTGTATTTTGTTTATATATTTTTATACAAATTTACGTTATTATATGTGTATTTGTATAGGTATTTTGATACAAATTTACATTATTTCATGTATTTTGTATATATATTTCAATTCAAATTTAGCTTATTTTATGTGTATTTTGTATATCTATTTATTTTAATACAAAATCAAATATTTTATGTTTTTTCGTATTTATATTTTTATAAAAAATGCGTTATTTTATGGGTATTTTGCATCTTAATTTTCATACATATTTACATTATTTTATTAATATTTTCTGTATTTATTTTGATACGATTTTACATTATTTTATTTGTGATTTGTATATATTTTTTTTATACATATTTACATTATTTAATGTGTTTTTTGTATATATGTTTGATACAAATTTACGTTATTTTAAGTCTATATGTTTATATATTTTCATTCAAGTTTACATTATTTTATGTGTATTTTGTATATGTATTTCAATACAAATTTACCTATTTTTATATGTTTTTTGTATATTTATTTTCATACAAGTTTAAATTATTTTGTGTATTTTTGTATATAGTTTTATACAAATTTGGGTTATTTTATGTGTATTTTGTATATCTATTTTCATACAAATACACATTCTTTTCATGATATTTTGTTTCTTTATTTTGACACGAATTAACATTATTTAATGTGTATTTTGTATATTTATTTTTATACGTATTTACATTATTTCAAGTGTATTTTGTATATATATTTCTATAGAAATCTGCGTTATTTTATGTGTATTCGTATATATATTTTGAAACAAATTTACAATATTTTATGTGTATTTTGCATATTTTTTCAATACAAATTTACCTTATTGTATGTGCATTTTGTATATTAATTTTAATACAAATTTGATTAATCGTTGTGTATTTTTGTATATGTATTTTTATAAAAATATGCATTATTTTATGGGTATTTTGCATCTTTATTTTCATACAAATTTACATTATTTTTTTGATATTCTGTGTATTTATTTTGATATGATTTTACATTATTCTATGTGTATTTTGTATATATATTTTATATAAAATGTATTTGTTTTCATTTCATACAAATCTACATTATTTTATGGGTTTTTTGTACATGTATTTAAATACAAATTTAACAAGTTATATGTGTATTTTGTATATCTATTTTGTATGTATATTTTCATAGAAATTTACTCTATTTTATGAGTATTCGTATATATATTTTGATACAAATTTACATTATTGATGTGTATTTTGCATATCTATTTCAATACAAATTTACTTTAATGTACGTGCATTTTGTATATTTATTTTAATACAAATTTAACTATTTTATATGTATTTTTGTATATATATTTTTATGCAAATATGCGTTATTATATGGATATTTTGCATCTTTATTATCATACAAGTTTTATTATTTTATTGATATTCTCTTTATTTATTTTGATACGATTTAACATTATTTTATGTGTATTTTGTATATTTTTTATACATATTTACGTTATTTAATGCTCATTTTGTATATATATTTTATCCAAAATTACATTATTTTATGTGTATTTGTTTATATATTTTCATACAAATTTATATTATTTTATGTGTTTTTTGTATATATATTTTTCTACGTATTTAAATTATTTTATGTGTATTTTGTATATACATTTTCATAAAAAAATTACGTTATTTTATTGTGTGTATAAGTATATATTTTGATACAAATTTTATACAAATTCATATTATTTAATGTGTATTTGTATATATATTTTCATACAAATTTATATTATTTTATGTGTATTTTTTCATATATTTCTTTACAAATTTACCTTATTTTATGTTTTTTTTTGTATATTTATTTCATTCAATTTTAAATTATTTTATGTGTATATTTGTATTTGTATTTAGGTTATTTTATGAGTATTTTCTATATACATTTTCATCCAAAATTACATTATTTTATTGATATTTTCTTAATTTAACTCGATACGAATTTAGATTATTTCATAGGTATTTTGAATACATATTTTTATACTCATTTACATTATCTAAAGTGTGTTTTGTATATATATTTTTATGTAAATTTATTTTATGTTCATTATTGTACATATATTTTTATAGAAATTTGCGTTATTTTATGTATATAGTTTTATATAAATTTACGTTATTTTATGTGCATTTTATATATTTATATTTATACAAATACACATTCTTTTATTGGTATATTGTTTATTTACATTTATACGAATTTACATTATTTTATGTGTATTTTGTATATATTTTTTATACGTATTTACTTAATATTATGTGTATTTGTATATGTATTTTTATAGAAATCTACGTTATTTTATGTGTATTCGTATATATATTTTGAAACAAATTTACATTATTTTATATGTATTTTGCATATCTATTTCAATACAAATTTACCTTATTGTATGTGCATTTTGTATATTTATTTTAATACTAATTCAAATATTTTATGTGTATTTTGGTATGAATATTTTTTTAAAAAATGCGTTATTTTATAGGTATTTTGCATCTTAATTTTCATTCAAATTTACATTATTTTATTAATATTTTGTGTATATATTTTGATACGATTTTACATTATTCTCTTTGTGTTTTGTACATATATTTTTATACATATTTACATTATTTAATGTGTATTTTGATTATATATTTCATACAAATTTACGTTATTATATGTATATTTGTTTATATATTTTCTTTCAAATTTACATTATTTTATGCGTATTTTGTATATGTATTTCAATACAAATTAACCTAATTTTATGTGTATTTTGTATATTTCTTTTCATACAAATTTAAATTATTTTTGTGTATTTTTGTATATAGTTTTATACAAATTTAGGTTATTTTATGTAGGCATTTACATTATTTAATGTGAGTTTTGTATATATATTTTTATCCAAAGTTACTTTATTTTACGTTCATTTTTCGACATATATTTTTATGGAAATTAGCGTTATTTTATATGTATTTGTATATGTTTTCTCATACAAATTTACATTATTTTATTGATATTTTGTTTATTTAGTTTGATACGAATTACTTGATTATATGTGTATTTTGTACATATTTTTTATACGTATTTACATTACTTAATGTGTATTTTGTTTATATATTTTTAAACAAATTTACGTTATTATATGTGTTTTTATAAATATTTTGATACAAATTTACATTATTTTATGTATTTTCTATATACATTTCAATTCAAATTTAGCTTATTTTATCTGTATTTTGTATATCTATTTTCATACGAATTTAATAACTTCTGTGTATTTGTGTATATAGTTTTATACAAATTTACGTTATTTTATGTGTATTTTGTATATTTATATTTATACAAATACACATTCTTTTATTGGTATTTTTTTATTTATTTTGATACGAATTTACATTATTTTATGTGTATTTTGTATACATTTTCTTATACGTATTTACTTCATTTTATGTGCATTTTTTATATATATATTTATATATATATATATATATATATATATATATATATATATATATATATATATATATATATATATATATATATATATAGACATATATATATATATATATATATATATATATATATATATATATATATATATATATATATATATTTATACAAATCTACGTTATTTTATGTGTATTCGTATATATATTTTGAAACAAATTTACATTGTTTTATATGTATTTTGCATATCTATTTCAATACAGATTTACCTTATTTTATGTGTATTTTGTATATTTATTTTAATACAAATTAATTTTTTCATGTGTATTTTGGTATATATATTTTTATAAAAAAATGCGTTATTTAATGGGTATTTTGCATCTTTATTTTCATACAAATTTACATTGTTTTATTAATATTCAGTGTATTTATTTTGATACGATTTTACATTATTCTATTTGTGTTTTGCATATATTTTTTTTATACATATTTACATTATTTAATGTGTATTTTGTATATTTTAAAACAAATTTACTATTTTATGCGCATCTGTTAAAATATTTTGATACAAATTCACATTATTTTATATATTTTGTATATATATTTTAATACAAATTTAGTTTATTTTATGTATATTTTGTATATCTATTTTCATTCGTATCAAAATAAATAAACAAAATAGCAATAAAATAATGTAAATTTGTATGAGAAAACATATACAAATACACATAAAATAACGATAATTTCTAAAAAAATATATGTACAAAAATGCACATAAAATAAAGTAAATTTGCATAAAAATATATATACAAAACACACATTAAATAATGTAAATGCGTACATAAAATAACCTAAATTTGTATAAAACTATATACAAAAATACACAAATTTTTTTTAAATTTGTATGAAAAGAAATATACAAAATACACATAAAATTAGGTAAATTTGTATTGAAATACATATACAAAATACGCATAAAATAATGTAAATTTGAATGAAAATATATAAACAAATACACTTAAAATAACGTAATTTTTTATAAAATATATATGCAAGATACACATTAAATAATGTAAATGTGTATAAAAAAATATGTACAAAAAAGAAATAGAATAATGTAAAATCCTATCAATATAAATACACAGAATATCAATAAAATAATCTAAATTTGTATGAAAAGAAAGATGCAAAATTCCCATAAAATAGTGCATTTTTTATAAAAATATATATACCAAAATACACATAAAATATTTAAATTTGTAATGAAATAAATATACAAAATGCATATACAGTAAGGTAAATATGTATTGAAAGAGATATTCAAAAATATATATAAAACAAAGTTAATTTGTTTCAAAATATATATACGAATACACATAAAATAACGTAGATTTCTATAGAAATATATATACAAAATACACATGAAATTATGTAAATACGTATAAAAATATATATACAAAATACATATATAGGTAAATTCGTGTTAAAATAAATAAACAAAATATCATGAAAAGAATGTGTATTTGCATGAAAATAAATAATATATAATAAATTTGTATGAAATATATATGCAAGATACACATTAAATAATGTAAATATGTAAAAAAAAATATATATACAAAAAACAAGTAGAATAATGTGAAATCGTAACAAAATAAATACACCGAATATTAATAAAATAATGTAAATTTGTATGAAAATAAAGATGCAAAATTCCCATCAAATAGCGCATTTCTTCTAAAAATATATATACCAAAATACACATAAAATATTAATTTTGTATTGAAATAAATATACAAAATGCACATACAATAAGGTAAACTTGTATTGAAAGAGATATGCAAAAATACATATAAAACAATGTAAATTTGTTTGAAAATATATATACGAATACACATAAAATAACGTAGATTTCTATAAAAATATATATACAAAATACACATAAAATTAAGTAATTACGTATAAAAATAGATATACAAAATACACATAGAATAATGTAAAATTGTTTAAAAAAAAATAAACAGAATATAAATAAAATAATGTAAATTTGTATGAAAATAAAAATGCAAAATACCCATAAAATAAAGCATATTTTTATAAAAATACATATACAAAAATACACATAGCAGAATTAAATTTGTATTGAAATTAATATACAAAATGCATATACAATAAGGTAAATTTGTATTGAAAAAATATGCAAAATACACATAAAACAGTGTAAATTTATTTCAAAATCTATATACGAATACTCATAAATCAACGTAGATTTCTATAGAAATATATATACAAAATACACATCAAATGATGTAAACACGTATAAATATATATATATATATATATATATATATATATATATATATATATATATATATATATATATATATATATATATATATATATATATATATATATATATATATATATATATATATATATATATATATATATATATATATATATATATATATATATATATATATATATATATATAAAATACACATTAAATAATGTAAATTCGCGTCAAAATAAATAAACAAAATATCAATAAAAGAATGTGTATTTGTATGAAAATAGATATACAATATACACGTTATTTTATGTGTATTCGTATATATATTTTGAAACAAATTTACAGTTTTATTTGTATTTTGCGTTTTTTTTCAATACAAATTTACCTTTTTGTATGTGTGCATTATGTATATTAATTTTAATACAAATTTAATTATTCTAAGTGTTTTTTTGGTATATGTATTTAAAAATAATGTTTTATCATATGGGTATTTTGCATCTTTATTTTCATACAAATTTAAATTATTTTATTGATATTCTGTGTACTTATTTTGATACGATTTTACATTATTCTATGTATAACAAAAATAAATATATACATAAATACACAATTTTTTTTTTAATTTGTTTGAAAATAGATATGCAAAATATGTGTATTTTGTATATATATTTCAATTCAAATTTAGCTTATTTTGTGTGTATTTTGTATATATTTTCATACAAATTTAATTACTTCTGTGTATTTTTGTATATAGTTTTATATAAATTTACGTTATTTTATGTGTATTTTGTATATTTATATTTATACAAATACACATTCTTTTATTGGTATTTTGTTTATTTATTTTGATTCGAATTTACATTATTTTATGTGTATTTTGTATACATTTTTTTATACGTATTTACTTCATTTTATGTGTATTTTGTATATATATTTTTATAGAATTCTACGTTATTTTATGTGTATTCGTATATATATTTTGAAACAAATTTACATTGTTTTATATGTATTTTGCATATCTATTTCAATACAAATTTACCTTATTGTATCTGTTTTTTGTATATTTATTTTAATACAAATTTAATTTTTTTATGTGTATTTTGGTATATACATTTTTATAAATAAAAAAAATGCGTTATTTTATGGGTATTTTGCTTCTTTATTTCCATACAAATTTACATTATTTTATTAATATTCTGTGTATTTATTTTGATACGATTTTACATTATTCTATATGTGTTTTGTACATATTTTTTTATACAAATTTACGTTTTTTTTATAAAATTATTGATACCAAAATACACATAAGATATTTCAATTTGTATTAAAATAAATATACAAAATGCACATACAATAAGGTAAATTTGTATTGAAAAAGATATGCAAAATACATATAAAATAATGTAAATTGTTTCAAAATATATATACGAATACACATAAAATAACGTAGATTTCTATAAAAATACATATACAAAATACATATAAAATTAAGTAAATACGTATAAAAAAATGTATACAAAATACACATAAAATAATGTAAATTCGTATAAATGTAAATAAACAATATACCAATAAAAGAATGTGTATTTGTATAAATATAAATATAGAAAATGCACATAAAATAACGTAAATTTATATAAAACTATATACATAAAATAACGCAAATTTCTATAAAAATATATGTACAAAAATGAACATAAAATAAATTTGCATAAAAATATATATACAAAACACACATTAGATAATGTAAATAAGTATAAAAATATGTATAGAAAATACCTATGAAATAATCTAAATTCGTATCGAATTAAATTAAGAAAATACCAATAAAATAATGTAATTTTGGATGAAAATATATATACAAAATACACATAAAATAACCTAAATACAAATACAAATATACACATAAAATATTGTATTTTGTATATACATTTCAATTCATATTTATTTTATTTTATATGTATTTTGTATATCTATTTTCATACGAATTTAGTTACTTCTGTGTATTTTTGTAGTTTTATACAAATTTACGTTATTTTAAGTGTATTTTGTATTTTTATATTTATACAAATACACATTCTTTTATTGGTATTTTGTTTATTTATTTTGATACGAATTTACATTATTTTATGTGTATTTTGTATACATTTTCTTATACGTATTTACTTCATTTTATGTGTATTTTGTATATATATTTTTATAGAAATTTACGTTATTTTATGTGTATTCGTATATATATTTTGAAACAAATTTACATTGTTTTATGTGTATTTTGCATATCTATTTCAATACAAATTTACCTTATTGTATGTGCATTTTGTATATTTATTGTAATACAAATTTAAATATTTTATGTGTATTTTGGTATATATATTTTCATAAAAAATGCGTTGTTTTATGGGTATTTTGCATCTTTATTTTCATACAAATTTACATTATTTTATTAATATTCTGTGTATTTATTTTGATACTATTTTACATTATTCTATTTGTGTTTTGTATATATTTTTTTATACATATTTACATTATTTAATGTGTATTTTCTATATATATTTCATACAAATTTACGATATTTTAAGTGTATTTGTTTATATATTTTCATTCAAATTTACATTATTTTATGTGTATTTTGTATATGTATTTCAATAGAAATTTAACTAATTTTATGTGTATTTTGTATATATATTTTTATACAAATTTAAATTATTTTTGTGTATTTTTTTAAGAGTTTTATACAAATTTACAATATTTTATGTGTATTTTGTATATCTATTTTCATACAAATACACATTCTTTTATTGATATTTTGTTTATTTATTTTGATGCGAATTTACATTATTTAATGTGTATTGTGTATATATATTTTTATACGTATTTACGTCATTTCATGTGTATTTTGTATATATATTTCTATAGAAATATACGTTATTTTATGTGTATTCGTATATATATTTTGAAACAAATATACATCGTTTTATGTGCATTTTGTATATTTTTTCAATACAAATTTCCCTTATTGTACATGCATTTTGTATATTAATTTTAATACAAATTTAATTATTCTATGTGTATTCTTGTATATGTATTTTTAAAAAATATGCTTTATTTTATGGGTATTTTGTTTCTTTATTTTCATACAAAATTACATTATTTTATTGATATTCTGTGTATTTATTTTGATACGATTTTACATTATTCTATGTATATTTTGTATATCTATTTTATAGAAATGCACGTTATTTTATGTGAATTTGTTTTCATTTTATAAATTTACATTATTTTATGTGTATTTTGTACATGTATTTAAATACAAATTTAACTTATTATATGTGTATTTTGTATACCTATTTTCATACAAATTGAAATTTATTTTTTTGTTTTTTTGTATATACTTTTATTCAGATTTTCGTAATTTTATGTGTATTTTGTATATTTATTTTCCTACAAATATACGTTTTTTAATCGGAATTTTGTTTATTTATTTTGATACGAATTTTCATTTTTTTAGGAGTATTTGATATATATATTTTTATACTTATTTACATAATTTTATATGTATTTTGAATATATATTTTCATAGAAATTTACTCTATATGTATATACAAAAAAACACAAAAATAATTTAAATTTGTATGAAAATAAATATACAAAATACACATAAAATTAGGTAAATTTGTATTGAAATACATATACAAAATACACTTAAAATAATGTAAATTTGAATGAAATTATATAAACAAATACACTTAAAATGACGTTAATTTGTATAAAATATATATAAAAATACACATTAAATAATGAAAATATGTATAAAAAAATATATACAAAACACAAATAGTATAATATAAAATCGTATCAAAATATATACACAGAATATTAATAAAATAATGTACATATGTATGAAAACTAAGATGCAGAATACCTATAAAATAACGCATTTTTTATAAAATTATATATACCAAAATACACATAAAATATTTGAATTTGTATTAAAATAAATATACAAAATGCACATACAATAAGGTAAATTTGTATTGAAATAGATATGCAAAAAACATATAAAACAATGTAAATTTGTTTCAAAATATATATACGAATACACATAAAATAACGTAGATTTCTATAAATATATATATATAAAGTACAAATAAAATTAAGTAAATACGAATCAAAAATGTATACAAAAAAAACATAAAATAATGTAAATTATTATAAATATAAATAAACAAAATACCAATAAGAGAATTTGTATTTGTATAAATATAAATATACAAAATGCACATAAAATAACGTAAATTTGTATAAAACTATATACAAAAATACACAGAAGTAATTAAATTTGTATGAAAATAGATATACAAAATACACACAAAATAAGCTAAATTTGAATTGAAATATATATACAAAATACATAAAATAAAGTAAATTCGTTTCAAAATATTTTTAACAAATACACATATAATAACGTAAATTTGTAAAAAAAAATATATAAACAAAATACACATTAAGTAATGTAAATACGTATAAAAAATATTTACAAAATACACCAATAATCAAGTCATTCGTATCAAAATAAATAAACAAAAAACTAATTAAATAATGTAAATTTGTATGAGAAAACATATACAAAATACACATAAAATTACGTTTTAAGTTTCTATAAAAATATATGTACAAAAAATGCACATAAAATTAGTTTGCATAAAAAAATATATACAAAACAAACATTAGATAATGTAAATGAGTATAAAAATATGTATACAAAATACCTATGAAATAATCTAAATTCGTATCGAGTTAAATTAAGAAAATAACAATAAAATAATGTAATTTTGGATGAAAATATATATAGAAAACACATATAAAATAACCTAAATACAAATACAAATATACACATTAAATAATTTAAAACTGAATGAAATAAATTTACAAAATAAACATAAAATAAGGTAAATTTGTAATAAAATATATGTAAGAATACACATAAAATAATATAAATTTGTATGAAAATATATATACAAATACACATAAAATAACATGAATTTGTATAAAATGTTTCAAAATATATACGAATACACACAATAAAATAACGTAAATTTTTATGAAAATGTATATATAAAATACACATAAAATAGTTTAAATACGTAGAAAAATATATATACAAAATACACATAAAATAATGTAAATTCGTAAAAAATTAAATACACAAAATTCCAATAAAAGAATGTATATTTGTAGGAAAATATATATACAAAAAGCAAATAAAATAGCTAAAATTTGTATAAAAATATATACAAATACACAAAAATAATTTAAATTTGTTTGAAAATATATATGCAAAATACACATAAAGTTAGGCAAATTTGTATTGAAATACATATACAAAACTCACATAAAATAATGTAAATTTGTATGAAAATATATAAACAAATACATATAAAATCACGTAAATTTGGATAAAATATATATATACAAAATATACATTAAATATTTTAAATATGTATAAAAATGTATTATATTATATATATTTTTATTGATATTTGCGTTATTTATGTGTATTTTGTAGGCGGTGGCCGAAGTGGTAGCGTACTGGACCCACATTCACCGCGTGATGGACGACGCGGGTTCGAATCCCCACGCTACCACTCGGATTTTTCGGTCACCGCCGAGTGGCTTAAAACTACCCACATGCTGTCCTGAAGACCACCCATCAACCCGGACTCTAGAGGAAGCCGTCCAAGCGAATCAAGAACGAGTTCCGGGGGGCAGCATGAGCCAATTGCAAGATGGCGCCACTATAAACACTCGCCTGCGCCAGAACGGGCTGGGCCGACCATCAGGCCCCACCTGGAAGAAGCCTTGGGCCGACCATCAGGCCCCACCGGGAAGATGCCTACCGGCGCAATAGGCAACAACGTAAATAAAAAAAAAATGTTTTCTCATAGAAATTTACATTATTTTATTTCTATTTTGTCTATTTATTTTGATACGAATTACATGATTATTTGTGTATTTTTTACATTTTTTTATACGTATTTACATTATTTAATGTGTATTTTCTTTATATATTTTTATACAAATTTACGTTATTATATGTGTATTTGTATAGGTATTTTGATACAAATTTAAATTATTTTATGTATTTTGTATATATATTTCAATTCAAATTTAGCTTATTTTATGTGTATTTTGTATATCTATTTATTTTAATACAAAATCAAATATTTTATGTTTTTTCGTATTTATATTTTTATAAAAAATGCGTTATTTTATGGGTATTTTGCATCTTAATTTTCATACATATTTACATTATTTTATTAATATTTTCTGTATTTATTTTGATACGATTTTACATTATATTATTTGTGTTTTGTATATATATTTTTTATACATATTTACATTATTTAATGTTTTTGTTGTATATATATTTGATACAAATTTACGTTATTTTAAGTCTATATGTTTATATATTTTCATTCAAATTTACATTATTTTATGTGTATTTTGTATATGTATTTCAATACAAATTTACCTATTTTTATATGTTTTTTGTATATTTATTTTCATACAAGTTTAAATTATTTTTGTGTATTTTTGTATATAGTTTTATACAAATTTAGGTTATTTTATGTGTATTTTGAATATCTATTTTCATACAAATACACATTCTTTTCATGATATTTTGTTTATTTATTATACCTATAATATATATTTATTATACCTATAAAATAACGCATTTTTTATAAAATTATTGATACCAAAATACACATAAAATATTTGAATTTGTATCAAAATAAATATACAAAATGCACATACAATAAGGAAAATTTGTATTGAAATAGATATGCAAAATACATATAAAATAATGTAAATTTTTTTCAAAATATATATGCGAATACACATAAAATAACGTAGATTTCTATAAAAATACATATACAAAATACACATAAAATTAAGTAAATACGTATAAAAAAATGTATACAAAATACACATAAAATAATGTAAATTCGTATAAATATAAATAAACAATATAGCAATAAAAGAATATGTATTTGTATAAATATAAATATACAAAATGCACATAAAATAACGTAAATTTATATAAAACTATATACAAAAAATAACGCAAATTTCTATAAAAATACATGTACAAAAATGAACATAAAATAAATTTGCATAAAATATATATACAAAACACACATTAGATAATGGAAATGAGTATAAAATATGTATACAAAATACCTATGAAATAATCTAAATTCGTATCGCATTAAATTAAGAAAATACCAATATAATAATGTAATTTTGGATGAAAATATATATATATACAAAATACACATAAAATAACCTAAATACAAATACAAATATACACATAAAATAATTTAAAATTGAATGAAATAAATATACAAAATAAACATAAAATAAGGTAAATTTGTAATGAAATATATGAAAAAATACACATAAAATAATATAAATTTGTATGAAAATATATATACAAATACACATTAAATAACATGAATTTTAATAAAATTTGTATCAAAATATATACGAATACACACAATAAAATAACGTAATTTTTTTTATGAAAATGTATACACAAAATACACATAAAATAATGTAAATTTGTATAAAAATATATAAACAAATACACATAAAATAATGTAAATTTGGACAAAATATATATACAAAATAAACCTTAAATAATGTAAATATGTATAAAAAATATATACAAAATACACATAGAATAATGTTAAATCGTATCAAAATAAATAAAGAGAATATCAATAAAATAATGTAAATTTGTATGAAAATAAAGCTGCAAAATATCCATATAATAACGCATATTTGCATTAAAATATATATACAAAAATACATAGAAAATAATTAAATTTGTATTAAAATAAATATACAAAATGCACGTACAATAAAAGAAAATTTGTATTGAAATAGATACAAAATACACATCAATAATGTAAATTTGTATCAAAATATATATACGAATACTCATAAAATAGAGTAAATTTCTATGAAAATATACATACAAAATAGATATGGAAAATACACATATAACTAGTTAAATTTGTATTTAAATACATGTACAAAAAACACATAAAATAATGTAGATTTGTATGAAATGAAAACAAATACATTTTATATAAAATATATATACAAAATACACATAGAATAATGTAAAATCATACCAAATAAATACACAGAATATCAATAAAATAATGTAAATTTGTATGAAAATAAAGATGCAAAATACCCATCAAATAAAGCATATTTTTATAAAAATACATACACAAAAATACATATAGATTAATCAAATTTGTATTAAAATTAATATACAAAATGCACATATATATTGTAAATTTGTATTGAAAAAATATGCAAAATACACATAAATCTATGTAAATTTGTTTCAAAATATATATACGAATACACATAAAATAACGTAGATTTCTATAGAAATATATATACAAAATACACTTGAAATAATGTAAATACGTATAAAAATATATAATACAAAATACACATTAAAATAATGTTAATTCGTGTCAGAATAAATAAAAAAAATATCATGAAAAGAATGTGTATTTGTATGAAAATAGATATACAAAATACACATAAAATAACCTAAATTTGTATAAAACTATATACAAAAATAAACAAAAATAATTTAAACTTGTATGAAAATAAATATACAAAAAACATAAAATTAGGTAAATTTGTATTGAAATACATATAGAAAATACACATAAAATAATGTAAATTTGAATGAAAATATATAAACATAGACTTAAAATAACGATAATTTGTATCAAATATATATACAAAAAACACATTAAATATTGTAAATATGTATAAAAAAATATATACAAAACACAAATAAAATAATGTAAAATCGTATCAAAATAAATACAGAAAATATTAATAAAATAATGTAAATTTGTATGAAAATTAAGATTCAAAATACCCATGTCATGTGTATTCGTATATATTTTGAAACAAATTTACATTGTTTATATGTATTTTGCATATCTATTTTTGTGTATTCTGTATTTATTTTTGTTATACATAGAATAATGTAAAATCGTATCAAAATAAGTACACAGAATATCAATAAAATAATTTAAATTTGTATGAAAACAAAGATGCAAAATACCCATAAGATAAGCATTTTTTTTTAAATACATATACAAAAATACACATAGAATAATTAAATTTGTATTAAAATTAATATACAAAATGCACACATACAATAAGGTAAATTTGTATTGAAAAAAACGCAAAATACAAATAAAACATTGTAAATTTGTTTCAAAATATATATACGAATACAAATAAAATAAAGTAGATTTCTATATATATATATATATATATATATATATATATATATATATATATATATATATATATATATATATATATATATATATATATATATATATATATATATATACAAAATACACATGAAATTATGTAAATACGTATAAAAATATATATATAAAATATATATTAAGTAATGTCAATTCGTGTCAAAATAAATAAACAAAATATCATGAAAAGAATGTGTATTTGTATGAAAATAAATAATAGATAATAAATTTGTATGAAATATATATGCAAGATATACATTAAATAATGTAAATATGTATAAAAAAAATATATACAAAAAACAAATAGAATAATGTAAGATCGTATCAAAATAAATACACCGAATATTAATAAAATAATGCAAATTTGTATCAAAATAGAGGTGCAAAATTCCCATCAAATAGCGCATATCTTATAAAAATATATGTACCAAAATACACAAAAAATATTTAAATTTGTATTGAAATAAATATACAAAATGCACATACAATAAGGTAAACTTCTATTGAAAGAGTTATGCAAAAATACATATAAAACAAAGTAAGTTTATTTCAAAATATATATACGAATACACATAAAATAACGTAGATTTCTCTAAAAATATATATACAAAATACACATAAAATTAGGTAAATACGTATAAAAAAATGTAAACAAAATACACATAAAATAATATAAATTCGAAACAAAATAAATAAACAAAATACCAATAAAAGAATGTGTATTTGTATAAATATAAATGTACAAAATACACATACAAAATAAACATAAAATGAGGTAAATTTGTAATGAAATATATGTACAAAATACACATAAAATGTAAATTTATATGAAAATATATATACAAATACACATAAAATACCATGAATTTGTATAAAATTATATATTCAAAATAAATATTAAATAATGTAAATGCGTATAAAAATATAAATAAAAAGTACATATAAAATAATGTAAATTCGTATCAATATAAATCAACAAAATACCAATAAAATAATATATATTTGAATGAAAATAGATTTACAAAATACACATAACATAACTAAAATTTGTATTGAAATATATACAAAAATACATATAAATAATTTGAGTTTGTATGAAAATAGATATTCAAAATACACATAAAACTAGGTAAATTTCTTTTGAAATATATATACAAAATACCCATAAAATATTGTAAATTTGTGTCAGAATATATAAACAAATACACATAAAATAACGTAAATTTGTTTGAAAAATATATACATATAGAGTAAATTTCTATGAAAATATATATTCGAAATACATATAAAATTATGTAAATAAGTATAAATAAATATATATATATATATATATATATATATATATATATATATATATATATATATATATATATATATATATATATATATATATATATATATATATATATATATATATATATGAAATACACCTAAAAAATGAAAATTCGTATCAATATAAATAAACAAAATTCCGATAAAAGAACGTATATTTGTAGGATAATAAATATACAAAATTCACATAAAATTACGAAAATTTGAATAAAAATATATACAAAAAAACAAAAAAATAAATTTCAATTTGTATGAAAATAGATATACAAAATACACATATAATTAGTTAAATTTGTATTTAAATACATGTACAAAATACACATAAAATAATGTAAATTTGTATGAAATGAAATCAAATTCACATAAAATAACGTACATTTGTATAAAATAGATATACAAAATATACATAGAATAATGTAAAATCGTATCAAAATAAATACACAGAATATTAATAAAATAATGTAATTTTATATGAAAATAAATATGCAAAATACCCATAAAATAAAGCATATTTTTTTTAAAATACATATACAAGAATACACATAGAATAATTAAATTTGTATTAAAATTAATATACAAAATGCACGTACAATAAGGTAAATTTGTATTGAAAAAATATACAAAATGCACATAAAACAATGTATATTTGTTTTAAAATATATATACGAATACACATAAAATAACGTATATTTCTATAGAAATATATACACAAAGAACACATGAAATGACGTAAATACGTGTAAAAATATATATACACAATACACATTAAATAATGTAAATTCTCATCAAAATATATAAACAAAATATCAATAAAAGAATGTGTATTTGTATGAAAATGGATATACAAAATACACATAAAATATTGTAAATTTGTATAAAACTCTATTCAAAAAATACAAAAAAATGATTTAAATTTGTATAAAAATATATATACAAAATACACATAAAACTAGTTAAATTTCTATTGAAATACATATACAAAATACACATAAAATAATGTAAATTTTAATGTAAATATATAAATAAATACACTTAAAATAACTTAAATTTGTATGAAATATATATAGAAAATACACATTAAATAATGTAAATATGTACAAAAAAATATATACAAAACACAAATAGAATAATGTAAAATAGTATCAAAATAAATACACAGAATATTAATAACATAATGTAAATTTGTATGAAAATAAAGATGCAAAATACCCATAAAACAACGCATTTTTTATGAAAATATATATACCAAAATTCACATAAATATTTAAATTTGTATTACAATAAATATACAAAATGCACATACAATAAGGTAAATTTGTATTGAAAGAGATATGCAAAAATACATATAAAACAAAGTAAATTTGTTTCAAAATATATATACGAATACACATAAAATAACGTAGATTTCTATAAAAATATATATACAAAATACACATAAAATTAGGTAAATACGTATAAAAAATGTAAACAAAATACATATAAAATAATATAAATTCGAAACAAAATAAATAAACAAAATACCAATAAAAGAATGTGTATTTGTATAAATATAAATGTTCAAAATACACATACAAAATAAACATAAAATAAGGTAAATTTGTAATGAAATATATGTACAAAATTCACATAAAATAATGTAAATTTATATGAAAATATATATACAAATACACATAAAATACCATGAATTTGTATAAAATTATATATTCAAAATAAATATTAAATAATGTAAATGCGTATAAAAATATATATAAAAAGTACATTTAAAATAATGTAAATTCGTATCAATATAAATCAACAAAATACCAATAAAATAATATATATTTGAATGAAAATAGATTTACAAAATACACATAACATAACTAAAATTTGTATTGAAATATATGCAAAAATACATAAAAATAATTTGAGTTTGTATAAAAATAGATATTCAAAATACATATAAAACTAGATAAATTTCTTTTGAAATATATATACAAAATACCCATAAAATATTGTAAATTTGTGTCAGAATATATAAACAAATACACATAAAATAACGTAAATTTGTTTGAAAAATATATACAAAATACAAATAGAATAATGTCAAATCGTATCAAATGAAACAAAAATCTATATACGAATACACATAATATAACGTAGATTTCTATAGAAATATATATACAAAATACACATGAAATGATATAAATACGTATAAAATATATATACAAAATACACATTAAATAATTTAAATTCTCGTCAAAATAAATAAACAAAATATCAATAAAAGAATGTGTATTTGTATGAAAATAGATATACAAAATACTCATAAAATAACCTAAGTTTGTATAAAACTATATACAAAAATACACAAATATAATTTAAATTTGTATGAAAATAAATATACAAAATACACTTAAAATTATTTTGTATATCTATTTTTTACAAATGTACGTTATTTTATGCAATTTGTTTTCATTTCATACAAATTTACATTATTTTATGTGTATTTTGTACATGTATTTAAATATAAATTTAAGTAATTACATATTTTATAAAATAGATATACAAAAATACACATAGATTAATCAAATTTGTATTAAAATTAATATACAAAATGCACATACAATAAGGTAGGTCTGTATTGAAAAAATATGCAAAATACACATAAAACAATGTAAATTTGTTTCAAAATATAAATTCGAATACACATAAAATAACGCAGATTTCTATAGAAATATATATACAATATACACTTGAAATAATGTAAATACGTATAAAACTATATATACAAAATGAACATTAAATAATGTTAATTAGTGTCAAAATAAATAAACAAAATATCATGAAAAGAATGTGTATTTGTATGAAAATAGATATACAAAATACACATAAAATAACCTAAATTTGTATAAAACTATATACAAAATACACAAAAATAATTTAAACTTGTATGAAAATAAATATACAAAAAACATATAAAAATAGGTAAATTTGTATTGAAATACATATACAAAATACACATAAAATAATGTAAATTTGAATGAAAATTATAGACTTAAACATATAGACTTAAAATAACGTAAATTTGTATCAAATAAATATACAAAAAAAAAACATTAAATAATGTAAATATGTATAGAAAAATATATACAAAACACAAATAAAATAATGTAAAATCGTATCAAAATAAATACTGAAAATATTAATAAAATAATGTAAATTTGTATGAAAATTAAGATGCAAAATACCCATAAAATAACGCACTTTTTATAAAAATATATATACGAAAAAACATAAAATATTTGATTTTGTATTAAAATAAATAGATATACAAAATACACATAAAATATGCTAAATTTGAATTGAAATATATATACAAAATACATAAAATAATGTAAATTTGTATCGAAATACCTATACAAATACACATATAATAAAGTAAATTTGTATAAAAATATATAAACAAAATACACTTTAAATAATGTAAATACGTATAAAAAAATGTAAAAAATACACAAATAATCATGTAACTCGTATCAAAATAAATAGACAATATACCAATAAAATAATGTAAATTTCTTTTAAAAAACATATACAAAATACACATAAATAACGCAAATATCAATAAAAATATATATTATATAATATATTTTTATACATATTTAAAATATTTAATGTATATTTTGTATATATATATATTTTATCCAAATTTACGTGATTTTATATGTGTTTGTTTATATATTTTCATACAAATTTACATTATTTTATGTGAGTTTTGTATATGTATTTCAATACAAATTTGCCTAACTTTATGTGTATTTTGCATATCTATTTTCAAACAAATTTAAATTATTTTTGTGTATTTTTGTATATATTTTTATACAAATTTTAGTTATTTTATTTGTTTTTTGTATATATATTTTCCTACAAATATACATTCTTTTATTGGAATTTTGTGTATTTAATTTTTTACGAATTTACATTATTTTATGCTTATTTTGTATATATATTTTTCTACGTATTTAAACTATTTTATGTGTATTTTATATATACATTTTCATAAAAATTTACGTTATTTATTTGTGTGTATTCGTATATGTTTTGAAACATTTTATACAAATTCATGTTATTTTATGTGTATTTGTATATATATTTTCATACAAATTTATATTATTTTATGAGTATTCTTCCATATATTTTATTACAAATTTACCTTATTTTATGTTTATTTTGTATATTTATTTCATTCAATTTTAAATTATTTAATGTTTATATTTGTATTTGTATTTAGGTTATTTTATGTGTGTTTTCTATATATATTTTCATCCAAAATTACATTATTTTATTGTTATTTTCTTAATTTAACTCGATACGAGTTTAGATTATTTCATAGGTATTTTGTATACATATGTTTATACTCATTTACATTATCTAATGTGTGTTTCGTATATATTTTTTTTATGCAAACTAATTTTTTGTGCATTTTGTATATATTTTTATAGAAACTTAAAACGTTATTTTATGTGTATTTTGTATGTTTTCTCATACAAATTTACATTATTTAACTAGTTTTTTGTTTATTTATTTTGATACGAATGACTTGATTATTGGTGTATTTTGTAAATATTTTATTTATACGTATTTACATTACTTAATGTGTATTTTGTTTATATATTTTTTTTTACAAATTTACGTTATTATATATGTATTTGTTAAAAATATTTTGAAACGAATTTATTTTATTTTATGTATTTTGTATATATATTTCAATTCAAATTTAGCTTATTTTGTGTGTATTTTGTATATCTATTTCATGCAAATTGAATTACTTCTGTGTATTTTTGTATATAGTTTTATACAAATTTACGTTATTTTATGTGCATTTTGTATATTTATATTTATACAAATACATATTCTCTTATTGGTATTTTGTTTATTTATATTTATACGAATTTACATTATTTTATGTGTATTTTGTATACATTTTTGACTCGTATTTACTTAATTTTATTTGTATTTTGTATATATATATATATATATATATATATATATATATATATATATATATATATATATATATATATATATATATATATATATATATATATATATATATATATATATATATATATATATATATATATATATATATATATATATATATATATATATATATATATATATATATATATATAATCTACGATATTTTATATGTATTCGTATATATATTTTGAAACAAATTTACATTGTTTTATATGTTTTTTGCATATCTATTTCAATACAAATTTACCTTATTGTATCTGCATTTTGTATATTTATTTTAATACAAATTCAAATATTTTATGTGTATTTGGGTATATATAATTTTATAAAAAATGCGTTATTTTATAGGTATTTTGCATCTTAGTTTTCATACAAATGTACATTATTTTATTAATATGCTGTGTATATATTTTGATACGATTTTATATTATACTATTTGTGTTTTGTATATATTTGTTTATATATATTTTCATTATTTAATGTGTATTTTTTATATATATTTTATACAAATTAACGTCATTTTACGTGTATTTGTTTATATAATCTCATTCAAAGCTACATTATTTTAAGTGTATTTTGTATATGTATTTCAATACAAATTTACCTAATTTTGTGTATTTTGTATATTTATTTTCATACAAATTTAAATTATTTCTGTGTTTTTTTGTATATACATTTAGAGTAAATTTCTATGAAAATATATATTCAAAATACATATAAAATTATGTGAATAGGTATAAAAATATATATATCAAATACACCTTAAAAAATGAAAATTCGTATCAAAATAAATAAACAAAATTCCGATAAAAGAACGTATATTTGTAGGAAAATAAATATACAAAATACATATAAAATTACGAAAATTTGAATAAAAATATATACAAAAAAACAAAAAATAAATTTCAATTTGTATGAAAATAGATATACAAAATACACATGTAATTAGTTAAATTTGTTTTTAAATACATGTACAAAATACACATAAAATAATGTAAATTTGTATGAAATGAAATCAAATTCACATAAAATAACGTACATTTGTATAAAATAGATATACAAAATATACATAGAATAATGTAAAATCGTATCAAAATAAATACACAGAATATCGATAAAATAATGTAATTTTGTATGAAAATAAAGACGCAAAATACCCATAAAATAAAGCATATTTTTTTTAAAATACATATACAAGAACACACATAGAATAATTAAATTTGTATTAAAATTAATATACAAAATGCACGTACAATAAGGGAAATTTGTATTGAAAAAATATACAAAATGCACATAAAACAATGTATATTTGTTTCAAAATATATATACGAATACACATAAAATAACGTAAATTTCTATAGAAATGTATATAAAAAATACACATGAAATGACGTAAATACGTATAAAAATACATATACTCAATACACATTAAATATTGTAAATTCGCATCAAAATAAATAAACAAAATATCAGTAAAAGAATGTGTATTTGTATTAAAATAAAAATACAAAATGCACATAAAGCATTGTAAATTTGTATAAAACTCTATTAAAAAAATATTCAAAAATAATTTAAATTTGAATAAAAATATATATACAAAATACACATAAAACTAGTTAAATTTCTATTGAAATACATATACAAAATACACATAAAATAATGTAAATTTGAATGAAAATATATAAACAAATACACTTAAAATAACGTAAATATGTATGAAATATATATAGAAAATACACATTAAATAGTGTAAATATGTATAAAAAAATATATACAAAACACAAATAGAATAATGTAAAATAGTATCAAAATAAATATACAGAATATTAATAAAATAATGTAAATTTGTATGAAAATAAAGATGCAAAATACCCATAAAACAACGCACTTTTTATGAAAATATATATATCAGAATGCACATAAAATATTTAAATTTGTATTACAATAAATATACAAAATGCACATACAATAAGGTAAATTTGTATTGAAATAGATATGCAAAATACACATAAAACAATGTAAATTTGTTTGAAAATATATATACGAATACACATAAAATAACGTAGATTTCTATAAAATATATACAAAATATACATAAAATGAAGTAAATACGTGTCAGAAAATGTATACAAAATACACATAAAATAATTTAAATTCGTATCAAAATAAATAAACTAAATGCCAATAAAAGAATGTTTACTTGTATAATTATATATATACAAAATACACATAAAATAACGTAAAATTGTATAAAACTATATACAAAAATAAACAAAAATAATTAAATTTGTATGAAAATAGATATATAAAAGACACATAAAATAAGCTAAATTTGAATTGAAATAAATATAGAAAATACAACAAATAATGGAAATTTGTATCAAAATATATATTCAAATACACATATATTAAAATTAATATACAAAATGCGTATATAATAAGGTAAATATGTATTGAAAAAATATGCAACATACACGTTTACTCATACAATTTTATATTATTTTATTGGTATTTTGTTTATTTATTTTGATACGAATTACATGTTTATATGTGTATTTTGTGCATATTTCTTTATACGTATTTACATTATTTAATGTGTATTTTGTTTATATATTTTCATACAAAGTTACGTTATTATATGTTTATTTGTATAAATATTTTGATACAAATTTACTTTATTTCATGTATTTTGTATATATATTTCAATTCAAATTTAGCTTATTTTTTGTGTATTTTGTATATATTTTCATACAAATTTAATTACTTTTGTGTATTTTTGTATATAGTTTTATATAAATTTACGTTATTTTATGTGTATTTTGTATATTTATATTTATACAAATACACATTCTTTTATTGGTATTTTGTTTATTTATTTTGATACGAATTTACATTATTTTATGTATATATTTTATACATTTTTTTATACGTATTTACTTCATTTTATGTGTATTTTGTATATATATTTTTATAGAAATCTACGTTATTTTATGTGTATTCGTATATACATTTTGAAACAAATTTACATTGTTTTATATGTATTTTGCATATCTATTTCAATACAAATTTACCTTATTGTATGTGTTTTTTGTATATTTATTTTAATACAAATTTAATTTTTTGATGTGTGTTTTGGTATATATATTTTTATAAATAAAAAAATGCGTTATTTTATGGGTATTTTGCTTCTTTATTTTCATACAAATTTACATTATTTTATTAATATTCTGTGTATTTATTTTGATACGATTTTACATTATTCTATTTGTGTTTTGTACATATTTTTTTATACAAATTTACGTTTTTTTATAAAATTATTGATACCAAAATACACATAAGATATTTCAATTTGTATTAAAATAAATATACAAAATGCACATACAATAAGGTAAATTTGTATTGAAATAGATTATGCAAAATACATATAAAATAATGTAAATTTGTTTCAAAATAAATATACGAATGCACAAAATAACGTGGATTTCTATAAAAATACATATACAAAATACACATAACATTAAGAAATACGTATAAAAAAAATGTATACAAAATACACATAAAATAATGTAAATTCGTATAAATGTAAATAAACAATATACCAATAAAAGAATGTGTATTTGTATAAATATAAATATACAAAATGCACGTAAAATAACGTAAATTTATATAAAACTATATACATAAAATAACACAAATTTCTATAAAAACATATGTACAAAAATGAACATAAAATAAATTTGCATAAAAATATATATACAAAACACACATTAGATAATGTAAATTTTTTTATACGTATTTACTTAATTTTATGTGTATTTTGTATATATATTTTTATAGAAATCTACGTTATTTTATGTGTATTCGTATATATATTTTGAAACAAATCTACATTGTTTTATATGTATTTTGCATATCTATTTCAATACAGATTTACCTTATTGTATGTGTATTTTGTATATTTATTTTAATACAAATTAATTTTTTCATGTGTATTTTGGTATATATATTTTTATAAAAAAATGCGTTATTTAATGGGTATTTTGCATCTTTATTTTCATACAAATTTACATTGTTTTATTATAAAATAATATAAATTTGTATGAAAAGATATATAAAAATACACATAAAATAACATGAATTTGTATAAAATGTTTCAAAATATATACGAATACACACAATAAAATAATGTAAATTCGTAAAAAATTAAATACACAAAATTCCAATAAAAGAATGTATATATGTAGGAAAATATATATACAAAAAACAAATAAAATAACTAAAATTTGTATAAAAATATATACAAATATACACAAAAATAATTTAAATTTGTTTGAAAATAGATATGCAAAATACACATAAAGTTAGGCAAATATGTATTGAAATACATATACAAAACTCACATAAAATAATGTAAATTTGTATGAAAATATATAAACAAATACATATAAAATCACGTAAATTTGGATAAAATATATATATATATATATATATATATATATATATATATATATATATATATATATATATATATATATATATATATATATATATATATATATATATATATATATATATATATATATATATATATATATATATATATATATATATATATATACAAATATACATTAAATATTTTAAATATATAAAAATATATTATATTATATATATTTTATTGATATTTATGTTATTTATGTGTATTTTGTATATGTTTTCTCATAGAAATTTACATTATTTTATTGGTATTTTGTCTATTTATTTTGATACGAATTACATGATTATTTGTGTATTTTTTACATTTTTTTATACGTATTTACATTATTTAATGTGTATTTTGTTGATATATTTTTATACAAATTTACGTTATTATATGTGTATTTGTATAGGTATTTTGATACAAATTTACATTATTTCATGTATTTTGTATATATATTTCAATTCAAATTTAGCTTATTTTATGTGTATTTTGTATATCTATTTATTTTAATACAAAATCAAATATTTTATGTTTTTTCGTATTTATATTTTTATGAAAAATGCGTTATTTTATGGGTATTTTGCATCTTAATTTTCATACATATTTACATTATTTTATTAATATTTTCTGTATTTATTTTGATACGATTTTACATTATTTTATTTGTGATTTGTATATATTTTTTTTATACATATTTACATTATTTAATGTGTTTTTTGTATATATGTTTGATACAAATTTACGTTATTTTAAGTCTATATGTTTATATATTTTCATTCAAGTTTACATTATTTTATGTGTATTTTGTATACGTATTTCAATACAAATTTACCTATTTTTATATGTTTTTTGTATATTTATTTTCATACAAGTTTAAATTATTTTGTGTATTTTTGTATATAGTTTTATACAAATTTGGTTTATTTTATGTGTATTTTGTATATCTATTTTCATACAAATACACATTCTTTTCATGATATTTTGTTTCTTTATTTTGACACGAATTAACATTATTTAATGTGTATTTTGTATATATATTTTTATACGTATTTACATTATTTCAAGTGTATTTTGTATATATATTTCTATAGAAATCTGTGTTATTTTATGTGTATTCGTATATATATTTTGAAACAAATTTACAATATTTTATGTGTATTTTGCATATTTTTTCAATACAAATTTACCTTATTGTATGTGCATTTTGTATATTAATTTTAATACAAATTTGATTAATCGTTGTGTATTTTTGTATATGTATTTTTATAAAAATATGCATTATTTTATGGGTATTTTGCATCTTTATTTTCATACAAATTTACATTATTTTTTTGATATTCTGTGTATTTATTTTGATATGATTTTACATTATTCTATGTGTATTTTGTATATATATTTTATATAAAATGTATTTGTTTTCATTTCATACAAATCTACATTATTTTATGGGTTTTTTGTACATGTATTTAAATACAAATTTAACAAGTTATATGTGTATTTTGTATATCTATTTTGTATGTATATTTTCATAGAAATTTACTCTATTTTATGAGTATTCGTATATATATTTTGATACAAATTTACATTATTGATGTGTATTTTGCATATCTATTTCAATACAAATTTACTTTAATGTACGTGCATTTTGTATATTTATTTTAATACAAATTTAACTATTTTATATGTATTTTTGTATATATATTTTTATGCAAATATGCGTTATTATATGGATATTTTGCATCTTTATTATCATACAAGTTTTATTATTTTATTGATATTCTCTTTATTTATTTTGATACGATTTAACATTATTTTATGTGTATTTTGTATATTTTTTATACATATTTACGTTATTTAATGCTCATTTTGTATATATATTTTATCCAAAATTACATTATTTTATGTGTATTTGTTTATATATTTTCATACAAATTTATATTATTCTATGTGTTTTTTGTATATATATTTTTCTACGTATTTAAATTATTTTATGTGTATTTTGTATATACATTTTCAAAAAAAAATTACGTTATTTTTTGTGTGTATTCGTATATATTTTGATACAAATTTTATACAAATTCATGTTATTTAATGTGTATTTGTATATATATTTTCATACAAATTTATATTATTTTATGTGTATTTTTTCATATATTTCATTACAAATTTACCTTATTTTATGTTTATTTTGTATATTTATTTCATTCAATTTTAAATTATTTTATGTGTATATTTGTATTTGTATTTAGGTTATTTTATGTGTATTTTGTATATATATTTTCATCCAAAATTACATTATTATATTGGTATTTTCTTAATTTAATTCGATACGAGTTTAGATTATTTCATAGGAATTTTGTATACATATTTTTATACTCATTTACATTATCAAATGTGTGTTTTGTATATATATTTTTATGCAAATTTATTTTATGTTCATTTTTGTACATATATTTTTATAGAAATTTGCGTTATTTTATGTATAGTTTTATATAAATTTACGTTATTTTATGTGCATTTTTATATTTATATTTATACAAATACACATTCTTTTATTGGTATATTGTTTATTTATATTTATACGAATTTACATTATTTTATGTGTATTTTGTATACATTTTTTTTATACGTATTTACTTAATTTTATGTGTATTTTGAATATGTATTTTTATAGAAATCTACGTTATTTTATGTGTATCCGCATATATATTTTGAAACAAATTTATATTATTTTATATGTATTTTCCATATCTATTTCAATACAAATTTACCTTATAATATGTGCATTTTGTACATTTATTTTGATACAAATTCAAATATTTTATGTGTATTTTGGTATCAATAGTTTTATAAAAAATGCGTTATTTTATAGGTATTTTGCATCTTAATTTTCATACAAATTTACATTATTTTATTAATATTTCGTGTATATATTTTGATACGATTTTACATTATTCTATTTGTGTTTTGTATATTTTTTTTATACATATTTACATTATTTAATGTGTATTTTGTATATATATTTCATACAAATCTACGTTATTATATGTGTATTTGTTTATATATTTTCTTTCAAATTTACATTATTTTATGTGTATTTTTTATATGTATTTCAATAGAAATTAACCTAATTTTATGTGTATTTTGTATATTTCTTTTTATTCAAATTTAAATTATTTTTCTGTATTTTTGTATATAGTTTTATACAAATTTAGGTTATTTTATGTACGCATTTACATTATTTAATGTGTGTTTTTTATATATATTTTTATCCAAAGTTAATTTATTTTACGTTCATTTTTGGACATATATTTTTTATAGAAATTAGCGTTATTTTATATGTATTTGTATATGTTTTCTCATACAAATTTACTTTCTTTTATTGCTATTTTGTTTATTTAGTTTGATACGAATTACTTGATTATATGTGTATTTTGTACATATTTTTTATACGTATTTACATTACTTAATATGTATTTTGTTTGTATATTTTTAAACAAATTTACGTTATTATATGTATTTTTATAAATATTTTGATACAAATTTACATTATTTTATGTATTTTGTATATACATTTCAATTCAAATTTAGCTTATTTTATCTGTATTTTGTATATCTATTTTCATACGAATTTAATTACTTCTGTGTATTTTTGTATATAGTTTTATACAAATTTACGTTATTTTATGTGAATTTTGTATATTTATATTTATACAAATACACATTCTTTTATTGGTATTTTGTTTATTTATTTTGATACGAATTTACATTATTTTATGTGTATTTTGTACATTTTTTTATACGTATTTACTTCATTTCACGTGTATTTTGTATATATATTTTTATACAAATCTACGTTATTTTATGTGTATTCGTATATATATTTTGAAACAAATTTACATTGTTTTATATGTATTTTGCATATCTATTTCAATATAGATTTACCTTATTGTATGTGTATTTTGTATATTTATTTTAATACAAATAAATTTTTTTATGTGTATTTTTGTATATATATTTAAAAGAAAAAGCGTTATTTTATGGGTATTTTGCTTCTTTATTTTCATACAAATTTACATTATTTTATTAATATTCTGTGTATTTATTTTGATACGATTTTACATTATTCTATTTGTGTTTTGTATATATTTTTTTATACAAATTTACGATATTTTAAGTGTATTTGTTTATGTTTTTTCATTCAAATTTACAGTATTTTATGTGTATTTTGTATATGTATTTCAATACAATTTTACCTAATTTTATGAGTATTTTGTATATTTATTTTCATACAAATTTAAATTATTTTTGTGTATTTTTGTATATAGTGTTATACAAATTTATGTTATCTTATGTATATTTTGTATATTTATTTTCATACAAATACACATTCTTTTATTGACATTTTGTTTATTTATTTTGACGCGAATTTACATTATTTAATGTGTTTTTTGTATATATATTTTTATAGGTATTTACATCCTTTCATGTGTATTTTGTATATTTATAAAAAATGCGTTATTTTATGAGTATTTTGCATCTTTATTTTCATACAAATTTACATTATTTTATTTACATTCTGTGTATTTATTTTAATACGATTTTACATTATTCTACTTGTGTTTTGTATATATATTTTTTATACATATTCACATTATTTAATGAGTATTTTTTATATATATTTTATACAAATTTGTTAATTTAAGTGTATTTATTTATATATTTTCATTCAAATTTACATTATTTTATGTGTATTTTGTATATGTATTTCTGTACAAATTTACCTAATTTTATGTGTATTTTGTATATTTATTTTCATACAAATTTAACTTATTTTTGTGTATTTTTATATATAGTTTTATACAAATTTACGTTATTTTATGTGTATTTTGTATATGTATTTTCATACAAATACACATTCTTTTATTGATATTTTAATTATTTATTTTGACACGAATTTACATTATTTAATGTGTATTTTGTGTATATTTTTTTATACGTATTTACAACATTTCATGTGTATTTTGTATATATATATCTTCAGAAATCTACGTTATTTTATGTGTATTCGTATATATATTTTGAAACAAATCTACATTATTTTATGTGTATTTTGTATATATATTTCATTATAAATTTGCCTTATTTTAAGATTATTTTTATATCTATTTTCATTCAAATTCAAATCATTTTATGTTTATATATTTATTTGTATTTACGTTATTGTATGTATATTTTCTATATATATATATATATATTATCAATCAAAATTACATTATTTTATCGGTATTTTGTTCATTTATTTCGATACGAATTTAGATTATTTCATGTGTATTTTCTATACATATACATATAGAGTAAATTTCTATTAAAATATATATTCAAAATACATATAAAATTATGTAAATAAGTATAAAATTAAATATATCAAATACACCTAAAAAAAATGAAAATTCGTATCAAAATAAATAAATAAAATTCCGATAAAACAACGTATATTTGTAGGAAAATAAATATACAAAATACACATAAAATTACGAAAATTTGAATAAAAACATATACAAAAATACACACAATTAATTTCAATTTGTATGAAAATAGATATACAAAATATGCATATAATTAGTTAAATTTGTATTTAAATACATGTACAAAATTCACATAAAATAATGTAAATTTGTATGAAATGAAAACAAATTCACATAAAATAACGTACATTGCTATAAAGTAGATATACAAAATATACATAGAATAATGTAAAATCGTATCAAAATAAATACACAGAATATCAATAAAATAATGTAATTTTGTATGAAAAAAAAGATGCAAAATACCCATAAAATAAAGCATATTTTTATAAAAATACATATACAAAAATACACATAGAATAGCTAAATTTGTATTAAAATTAAAATACAAAATGCACGTACAATAAAGTAAATTTGTATTGAAAAAATATGCAAAATGCACATAAAACAATGTATATTTGTTTCAAAATATATATACGAATACACATAAAATAACGTATATTTCGATAGAAATATATATACAAAATACACATGAAATGACGTAAATACGTATAAAAATATATATACACAATACACATTAAATAATATAAATTCGCATCAAAATAAATAAACAAAATATCAATAAAAGAATGTGTATTTGTATGAAAATAGATATACAAAATTCACATAAAATATTGTAAATTTGTAAAAAACTCTATACAAAAATACACAAAAAATTATTTAAATTTGTATAAAATATATATACAAAATACACATGAAATTAGGTAAATTTCTATTGAAATACATATACAAAATACACATAAAATAATGTAAATTTGAATAAAAATATATAAACAAATACACTTAAATTAACGAAAATTTGTATGAAATATATATAGAAAATACACATTAAATAATGTAAATATGTATAAAAAAAAATATACAAAACACAAATAGAATAATGTAAAATAGTATCAAAATAAATACACAGAATATTAATAAAATAATGTAAATTTGTATGAAAATAAAGATGCAAAATACCCATAAACCAACGCATTTTTTATGAAAATATATATACCAAAATGCACATAAAATATTTAAATTTGTATTACAATAAATATACAAAATGCACATACAATAAGGTAAATTTGTATTGAAATAGATATGCAAAATACAAATAAAGCAATGTAAATTTGTTTCAAAATATGCATACAAATACACATAAAATAACGTAGATTTCTATAAAATATATATACAAAATACACATAAAATGAAGTAAATACGTATAAGAAAATGTATACAAAATACACATAAAATAATGTAAATTCGTATCAAAATAAATAAACTAAATGCCAATAAAAGAATGTTTACTTCTATAAATATAAATATACAAAATACACATAAAATAACGTAAAATTGTATAAAACAATATACAAAAATAAACAAAAATAATTAAATTTGTATGAAAATAGATATACAAAAGACACATAAAATAAGCTAAATTTGAATTGAAATAAATATAGAAAATACATAAAATAATGTAAACTTGTATCAAAATATATATTCAAATACACATATAATAACGTAAATTTGTATAAAAATATATAAACAAAATACACATTAAATAATGTAAATACGTATAAAAGATATGTACGTAATGTAAAAAAATTTAAAATTAAAGATGCAAAATACCCCTAAAACATCTCATATTTAAAAAAAAATATAAACAAAAATACACATCAAATAATTAAATTTGTATTAAAATAAATATACAAAATACACATACAATAAGGTAGATTTTAATTGAAATAGATATGCAAAAAACACAAAATAATGAAAATTTTTATCAAAATATATACGAATACACACAATAAAATTACTTAAATTTTTATGAAAATATATATACAAAATACACATAAAATAATGTAAATACATAGAAAAATATATAAACAAAATACACATAAAATAATGTAAATTCGTATCAAAATAAATAAACAAAATTTAATCTAAAAGAATGTATATGTGTAGGAAAATATATATACAAAATACAAATAAAAAAAAAATTGTATAGAAATAATACAAAAATACACAAAAATAATTTAAATTTGTTTGAAAATACATATGCAAAAAACTAACGAAATTAGGCAAATTTTTATTGAAATACATATACAAAATACACATAAAATAATGTAAATTTGTATGAAAATATATAAACAAATACACATAAGATAACGTAAATTTTCATAAAATATATGTACAAAATATACATTAAGTAATGTAAATATGTCTAAAAATATATATACAAAATACACAGAATAACGTAAAATCGTATCAAAATAAATAAACAAACATTCAATAAAATAATGTAAATTTGTATGAAAATAAAGATGCAAAATACCCATATAATAACGCATATTTGTTTAAAAATATATATACAAAAATACACATAAAATAATTAAATTTGCATCAAAATAAATATACAAAAGGCACATACAATAAAGAAAATTTGTATTGAAATAGATATGCGAAATACACATAAATAATGTAAATTTGTATCAAAATATATATACGAATACACATAAAATAGAGTAAATTTCTATGAAAATATATATTCAAAATACACATAAAATTATGTAAATAAGTATAAAAATATATATATCAAATACACCTAAAATAATGAAAACTCGTATCAAAATAAATAAACAAATTTCCGATAAAAGAACGTATATTTGTAGTTAAATAAATATACAAAATTCACATAAAATTACGAAAATTTGAATAAAAATATATACTAAAATACACAAAATTAATTTCAATTTGTATGAAAATAGATATACATAATACACATATAATTAGTTAAATTTGTATTTAAATACATGTACAAAATACACATAAAATAATGTAAATTTGTATGAAATGAAAACAAATTCACATAAAATAACGTTCATTTGTATGAAATATATATACAAAATATACATAGAATAATGTAAAATCGTATCAAAATAAATACACAGAATATCAATAAAATAATGTAAATTTGTATGAAAATAAAGATGCAAAATACCCATAAAATAAAGCATTTTTTATGAAAATACATATACAAAAATACACATAGAATAATTAAATTTGTATTAAAATTAATATTCAAAATGCACGTACAATAAGGTAAATTTATATTGAAAAAATATGCAAAATGCACATAAAACAATGTATATTTGTTTCAAAATATATATACGAATACACATAAAATAACATATATTTCTATAGAAATATATATACAAAATACACATGAAATGACGTAAATACGTATAAAAATACATATACACAATACACATTAAATAATGTGAATTCGCGTCAAAATAAATAAATTTACGTTATTATATGTATTTTTATAAATATTTTGATACAAATTTACATTATTTTATGTATTTTGTATATACATTTCAATTCAAATTTAGCTTATTTTATCTGTATTTTGTATATCTATTTTCATACGAATTTAATTACTTTTGTGTATTTTTGTATATAGTTTTATACAAATTTACGTTATTTTATGTGAATTTTGTATATTTATATTTATACAAATACACATTCTTTTATTGGTATTTTGTTTATTTATTTTGATACGAATTTACATTATTTTATGTGTATTTTGTATATTTTTTTTATACGTAATTACTTCATTTCACGGGTATTTTGTATATATATTTTTATACAAATCTACGTTATTTTATGAGTATTCGTATATATATTTTGAAACAAATTTACATTGTTTTATATGTATTTTGCATATCTATTTCAATACAGATTTACCTTATTGTATGTGTATTTTGTATATTTATTTTAAAACAAATAAATTTTTTTATGTGTATTTTTGTATATATATTTAAAAGAAAAAGCGTTATTTTATGGGTATTTTGCTTCTTTATTTTCATACAAATTTACATTATTTTATTAATATTCTGTGTATTTATTTTGATACGATTTTACATTATTCTATTTGTTTTTTGTATATATTTTTTATACAAATTTATGTTATTTTAAGTGTATTTGTTTATGTATTTTCATTCAAATTTACAGTACTTTATGTGTATTTTGTATATGTATTTCAATACAAATTTACCTAATTTTATGAGTATTTTGTATATTTTTTTCATACAAATTTAAATTATTTTTGTGTATTTTGTATATAGTGTTATACAAATTTATGTTATCCTATGTATATTTTGTATATTTATTTTCATACAAATACATATTCTTTTATTGACATTTTGTTTATTTATTTTGACGCGAATTTACATTATTTAATGTGTATTATGTATATATATTTTTATACGTATATACTTCCTTTCATGTGTATTTTGTATATTTATAAAAAATGCGTTATTTTATGGGTATTTTGCATCTTTATTTTCATACAAATTTACATTATTTTATTTACATTCTGTGTATTTATTTTAATACGATTTTACATTATTCTACTTGTGTTTTGTATATATATTTTTATACATATTTACATTATTTAATGAGTATTTTTTATATATATTTTATACAAATTTGTTAATTTAAGTGTATTTATTTATATATTTTCATTCAAATTTACATTATTTTATGTGTATTTTGTATATGTATTTCTGTACAAATTTACCTAATTTTATGTGTATTTTGTATATTTATTTTCATACGAATTTAACTTATTTTTGTGTATTTTTATATATAGTTTTATACAAATTTACGTTATTTTATGTGTATTTTGTATATGTATTTTCATACAAATACACATTCTTTTATTGATATTTTAATTATTTATTTTGACACGAATTTACATTATTTAATGTGTATTTTGTATATATATTTTTATACGTATTTACAACATTTCATGTGTATTTTGTATATATATTTCTACAGAAATCTACGTTATTTTATGTGTATTCGTATATATATTTTGAAACAAATCTACATTATTTTATGTGTATTTTGTATATATATTTCATTATAAATTTGCCTTATTTAAAAAAAAAATTGTATAAAAATAATACAAAAATACACAAAAATAATTTAAATTTGTTTGAAAATAGATATGCAAAAAACAAATGAAATTAGGCAAATTTTTATTGAAATACATATACAAAATACACATAAAATAATGTAAATTTATATGAAAATATATAAACAAATACACATAAGATAATGTAAATTTTCATAAAATATAAGTACAAAATATACATTAAGTAATGTAAATATGTCTAAAAATATATATACAAAATACTCAGAATAACGTAAAATTGTATCAAAATAAATAAACAGATAATCAATAAAATAATGTAAATTTGTATGAAAATAAAGATGCAAAATACCCATAAAATAAAGCATTTTTTTATGAAAATACATATACAAAAATACACATAGAATAATTAAATTTGTATTAAAATTAATATACAAAATGCACGTACAATAAGGTAAATTTATATTGAAAAAATATGCAAAATGCACATAAAACAATGTATATTTGTTTCAAAATATATATACGAATACACATTAAATAACATATATTTCTATAGAAATATATATACAAAATACACATGAAATGACGTAAATACATATAAAAATACATATACACAATACACATTAAATAATGTGAATTCGCGTCAAAATAAATAAACAAAAAATCAATAAAAAATGTGTATTTGTATGAAAATAGATATACAAAATACACATAAAATATTTTAAATTTATATCAAACTCTTTTTATAAAAATATATGTACCAAAATAATATTTTTTTTTAAAATTGTATTACAATAAATATACAAAATGCACATACAATAAGGTAGATTTATATTGAAATAGATATGATAAATACATATAAAACAATGTAAATTTGCTTCAAAATATATATACCAATGCACATAAAATAACGTAGATTACTATAAAAATATATATACAAAATACTCATTAAATGAAGTAAATACGTATAAGAAAATGTATACAAAGTACACATAAAATAATTAAATTTGTATTAAAATAAATATACAAAATACACATACAATAAGGTAAATTTATATTGAAATAGATATGCAAAATAAACATAAAATAATGTAAATTTGTATCAAATCATATACGAATACACACAATAAAATAACGTAAATTTTTATGAAAATATATATAAAAAAATAAGCTAAATTTGAATTGAAATATATATAGAAAATACATGAACTAAAGTAAATTTGTATCAAAATATTTATACAAATACACATATAATAACGTAAATTTGTATGAAAATATATAAACAAAATACACATTAAATAATGTAAATACGTATACAAAAATGTGTACAAAATACACATATAATCATGTAATTCGTATCAAAATAAATAAACAAAATACCAATAAAATAATATAAATTTGTATGAGAAAACGTGTATAAATATAAATGTACAAAATACACATACAAAGTAAACATAAAATAAGGTAAATTTGTAATGAAATATATGTACAAAATACACATAAAATAATGTAAATTTATATGAAAATATATATACAAATACACATAAAATACCATGAATTTGTATAAAATTATATATTCAAAATAAATATAAAATAATGTAAATGCGTATAAAAATATATATAAAAAGTACAAATAAAATAATGTAAATTCGTATCAATATAAATCAACAAAATACCAATAAAATAATATATATTTGAATGAAAATAGATTTAGAAAAAACACATAACATAACTAAAATTTGTATTGAAATATATACAAAAATACATGTAAATAATTTGAGTTTGTATGAAAATAGATATTCAAAATACACATAAAACTAGGTAAATTTCTTTAGAAATATATATACAAAATACCCATCAAATATTGTAAATTTGTGTCAAAATATATAAACAAATACACATAAAATAACGTAAATTTGTATGAAAAATATATACAACATACACATAGAATAATGTCAAATCGTATCAAAATGAATGAGCAGAATATCAATAAAATAACGTAAATTTGTATGAAAATAACGATGCAAAATACCCATAAAATAAAGCATATTTTTATAAAAATACATATACAAAAATACACATAGAGTAATTAAATTTGTATTAAAATTAATATACAAAATGCATATACAATAAGGTAAATTTGTATTGAAAAAATATGCAAAATACACATAAAAGTGTAAATTTGTTTAAAAATCTATATACGAATACACATAATATAACGTAGATTTCAATAAAAATATATATACAAAAAACACATGAAATGATGTAAATACGTATAAAAATATATATACAAAATACACATTAAATAATTTAAATTCTCGTCAAAATAAATAAACAAAATATCAATAAAAGAATGTGTATTTGTATGAAAATAGATATACAAAATACTCATAAAATAACCTAAGTTTGTATAAAGCTACATACAAAAATACACAAAAATAATTTAAATTTGTATGAAAATAAATATACAAAATACACATAAAATTAGGTAAATTTGTATTGAAATACATATACAAAATACACATAAAATAATGAAAATTTGAATGAAAATATATAAACATATACACTTAAAATAACGTAAATTTGTATGAAATATATATACAAAATACTAATTAAATAATGTAAATATGTATAAAAAAATATATACAAAACACAAATAGAATAATGTAAAATCGTATCAACAATAAATACACAGAATATTAATTAAATAATGTAAATTTGTATGAAAATAAAGATGCAAAATAGCCATAAAATAACGCATTTTTTATAAAAATATATATACCAAAATACACATAAAATATTAAAATTTGTATTAAAATATATATAAAAAATGCACATACTGTAAGGTAAATTTGTATTGAAATAGATATGGAAAATACATATAAAACAATGTAAATTTGTTTCAAAATATATATACGAATACACATAAAATAACGTTGATTTCTATAAAAATATATTCAAAATACACATAAAATGAAGTAAATACGTATAAAAAAATGAATACAAAATACACTTGAAAATCGTATCAAAATAAATAAACAAAATACCAGTAAAAGAATGTGTATTTGTATAAATATAAATATACAAAATACACATAAAATATCGTAAATTTGTATAAAACTATATACAAAAATACCCAGAACAAATACACATTCTTTTATTGGTATTTTGTTTATTTATTTTGTTTCGAGTTTATATTATTTTATGTGTATTTTGTGTATATACGTATTTACCTAATTTTATGTGTATTTTGTATATATATTTTTATAGAAATCTACGTTATTTTATGTGTATTCGTATATATATATTTTGAAACAAATTTACATTGTTTTATATGTATTTTTGCATATCTCTTTCAATAGAAGTTTACCTTATTGTATGTGCATTTTGTATATTTATTTCAATACAAATTTAAATATTTTATGTGAATTTTGGTATATATATTTTTATAAGAAATGCATTTTGTATATATTTTTCATTTAAATTTACGCTATTTTATGTGTGTTTGTTTATATATTTTGACACAAATTTACAATATTTTATGGGTATTTTGTATATTTATTTCAAAAGAAATTTACCTAGTTTTATGTGTATTTTGAATATCTATTTTCATACAAACTAAAATTATTTTTATGTATTTTTGTATATATTTCAATACAAATTTTAGTTAGGTTATGTGTTTTTTGTAAATCTATTTTCATTCAAATATATATATTATTTTATTGGTACTTTGTACATATAAAATAATGTAAATTCGAATCAATATAAATCAACAAAAACCAATAAAATAATATATATTTGAATGAAAATTGATTTACAAAATACACATAATCTAACTAAAATTTGTATTGAGATATATACAAAAATACATAAAAAAATTTTGAGTTTGTATGAAAATAGATATACAAAATACACATAAAACTAGGTAAATTTCTTTTGCAATATATATACAAAATACCCATAAAATATTGTAAATTTGTGTCAAAATATATAAACAAATACACAGAAAATAACGTAAATTTGTATGAAATATATATACTAAATACACATAGAATACTGTCAAATCGTATCAAAATGAATGAGCAGAATATCAATAAAATAACGTAAATTTGTATGAAAATAAAGATTCAAAATACCCATAAAATAAAGCATATTTTTATAAAAATACATATAGAAAAATACACATAGAATAATTAAATTTGTATTAAAATTAATATACAAAATGAATATACAATAAATTTAAATTTGATTATATTGAATGGGATAAATATACAAAATAAACATAAAATAAGGTAAATTTGTAATAAAATATATGTAAGAATACACATAAAATAATATCAATTTTTATGAAAATATATATACAAATACACATAAAATAACATGAATTTGTATAAAATTTGTTTCAAAATATATACGAATACACACAATAAAATAACGTAAATTTTTATGAAAATGTATATATAAAATGCACATAAAATAATTTAAATACGTAGAAAAATATATATACAAAATACACATAAAAAAATGTAAATTCGTAAAAAATTAAATACACAAAATTCCAATAAAAGAATGTATATTTGTAGGAAAATATATATACAAAAAACAAATAAAATAACTAAAATTTGTATAAAAATATATACAAAAATACACCAAAATAATTGAAATTTGTTTGAAAATAGATATGCAAAATACACATAAAGTTAGGCAAATTTGTATTGAAATACATATACAAAACTCACATAAAATAATGTAAATTTGTATGAAAATATATAAACAAATATATATAAAATAACGTAAATTTGGATAAAATATATATACAAAATATACATTAAATATTTTAAATATGTATAAAAATATATAATATTATATATATTTTTATTGATATTTGCGTTATTTATGTGTATTTTGTATATGTTTTCTTATAGAAATTTATATTATTTTATTGGTATTAATATATACTAAATACACATAGAATACTGTCAAATCGTATCAAAATGAATGAGCAGAATATCAATAAAATAACGTAAATTTGTATGAAAATAAAGATTCAAAATACCCATAAAATAAAGCATATTTTTATAAAAATACATATAGAAAAATACACATAGAATAATTAAATTTGTATTAAAATTAATATACAAAATGAATATACAATAAATTTAAATTTGATTATATTGAATGGGATAAATATACAAAATAAACATAAAATAAGGTAAATTTGTAATAAAATATATGTAAGAATACACATAAAATAATATCAATTTTTATGAAAATATATATACAAATACACATAAAATAACATGAATTTGTATAAAATTTGTTTCAAAATATATACGAATACACACAATAAAATAACGTAAATTTTTATGAAAATGTATATAAAATGCACATAAAATAATTTAAATACGTAGAAAATATATATACAAAATACACATAAAAAAGGTAAATTCGTAAAAATTAAATACACAAAATTCCAATAAAATAATGTATATTTGTAGAAAATATATATACAAAAACAAATAAAATAACTAAATTTGTATAAAATATATACAAATACATCAAAATAATTGAAATTTGTTTGAAAATAGATATGCAAAATACACATAAAGTTAGGCAAATTTGTATTGAAATACATATACAAAACTCACATAAAATAATGTAAATTTGTATGAAAATATATAAACAAATATATATAAAATAACGTAAATTTGGATAAAATATATATACAAAATATACATTAAATATTTTAAATATGTATAAAAATATATAATATTATATATATTTTTATTGATATTTGCGTTATTTATGTGTATTTTGTATATGTTTTCTTATAGAAATTTTTATTATTTTATTGGTATTTTGTCTATTTATTTTGATACGAATTACATGATTATTTGTGTATTTTGTGCATTTTTTTATACGTATTTACATTATTTAATGTGTATTTTGTTTATATATTTTTATACAAACTTACGTTATTATATGTGTATTTGTATAAGTATTTTGATACAAATTTACATTATTTTATGTATTTTGTATATATATTTCAATTCAAATTTAGCTTATTTTATGTGTATTTTGTATATCTATTTATTTTAATACAAAATGAAATATTTTATGTTTTTTCGTATATATATTTTTATAAAAAATGCGTTATTTTATGAGTATTTTGCATCTTAATTTTCATACAAATTTACATTATTTTATTAATATTTTCTGTATTTATTTTGATACGATTTTACATTATTTTATTTGTGTTTTGTATATATTTTTTTATACATATTTACATTATTTAAAGTGTTTTTTGTATATATATTTGATACAAATTTACGTTATTTTAAGTCTATATGTTTATATATTTTCATTCAAATTTACATTATTTTACGTGTATTTTGTATACGTATTTCAATACAAATTTACCTGGTTTTATATGTTTTTTGTATATTTATTTTCATACAAGTTTAAATTGTTTTTGTGTATTTTTGTTTATAGTTTTATACAAATTTAGGCTATTTTATGTGTATTTTGTATATCTATTTTCATACAAATACACATTCTTTTCATGATATTTTGTTTATTTATTTTGACACGAATTAACATTATTTAATGTGTATTTTGTATATATATTTTTATACGTATTTATATTATTTCAAGTGTATTTTGTATATATATTTCTATAGAAATCTGCGTTATTTTATGTGTATTCGTATATATATTTTTAAACAAATTTACATTGTTTTATGTGTATTTTGCATATTTTTTCAATACAAATTTACCTTATTGTATGTGGATTTTGTATATTAATTTTAATACAAATTTGATTAATCTATGTGTATTTTTGTATATGTATTTTTATAAAAATATGCTTTATTTTATGGATATTTTGCATCTTTATTTTCATACAAATTTACATTATTTTATTGATATTTTGTGTATTTATTTTGATATGATTTTACATTATTCTATGTGTATTTTGTATATATTTTATATAAAATGTATTTGTTTTCATTTCATTCAAATCTACATTATTTTATGTGTTTTTTGTACATGTATTTAAATACAAATTTAACTAGTTATATGTGTATTTTGTATATCTATTTTGTATGTATATTTTCATAGAAATTTACTCTATTTTATGAGTATTCGTATATATATTTTGATACAAATTTACATTATTAATGTGTATTTTGCATATCTATTTTAATACAAATTTACTTTATTGTACGTGCATTTTGTATATTTATTTTAATACAAATTTAACTATTTTATATGTATTTTTGTATATATATATTTTTATGCAAATATGCGTTATTATATGGATATTTTGCATCTTTATTTTCATACAAATTTACATTATTTTATTGATACTCTCTTTATTTATTTTGATACGATTTAACATTATTCTATGTGTTTTTTGTATATATATTTTTTATACATATAGGGGTAGGCGGTGGCTGAACTGGTAGCGTAGTGGGCCCACATTCACCGCGTGATGGACGACGCGGGCTCGAATCCCCACGCTACCACCTCGGATTTTTCAGTCACCGCCGAGTGGCTTAAAACTACCCACATGGTGTCCTGAAGACCACCGATCAACCCGGACTCGAGAGGAGACCGTCCAAGCGAATCAAGAACGAGTTCCGGGGGGCAGCATGAGCCAATGCAAGATGGCGCCACTATAAACACTCGCCTGCGCCAGAACGGGCTGGGCCGACCATCAGCCCCACCTGGAAGAAGCCTTTGGCCGACCATCAGGCCCCACCGGGAAGATGCCTACCGGCGCAATAGGCAGCAACGAAAAAAAAAAAAAAAAAAAAGTTAATGTTCATTTTGTATATATATTTTATCCAAATTTACATTATTTTATGTGTATTTGTTTATATATTTTCATACATATTTACATTATTTTATGTGTTTTTTGTATATATATTTTTCTACGTATTAAAATTATTTTATGTGTGTTTTGTATATACATTTTCATAAAAAAATTACGTTATTTTATTGTGTGTATAAGTATATATTTTGATACAAATTTTATACAGATTCATGTTATTTAATGTGTATTTGTATATATATTTTCATACAAATTTATATTATTTTATGTGAATTTTTTCATATATTTCATTACAAATGTACCTTATTTTATATTTATTTTGTATATTTATTTCATTCATTTTAAATTATTTTATGTGTATATTTGTATTTGTATTTAGGTTATTTTATGTGTATTGTGTATATATATTTTCATCCAAAATTACATTATTTTATCGGTATTTTCTTAATTTAATTCGATACGAATTTAGATTAATTCATAGGTATTTTGTATACATACTTTTATACTCATTTACATTATCTAATGTGTGTTTTGTATATATATTTTTATGCAAATTTATTTAATGTTCATTTTTGTACATATATTTTTATAGAAATTTGCGTTATTTTATGTATATAGTTTTATATAAATTTACGTTATTTTATGTGCATTTTGTATATTTATATTTATACAAATACACATTCTTTTATTGGTATATTGTTTATTTACATTTATACGAATTTACATTATTTTATGTGTATTTTGTATACATTTTTTTATACGTATTTACTTAATTTTATGTGTATTTTGTATATGTATTTTTATAGAAATCTACGTTATTTTATGTGTATTCGTATATAAATTTTGAAACAAATTTACATTATTTTATATGAATTTTGCAATTCTATTTCAATACAAATTTATCTTATTGTATGTGCATTTTGTATATTTATTTTAATACAAGTTCAAATATTTTATGTGTATTTTGGTATCAATAATTTAAAAAAAAATGCGTTATTTTATAGGTATTTTGCATCTTAATTTTCATTTTATATGTACTTTGTATATATATTTTCATATAAACTTACATTATTTTATGTGTATTTTGTACATATATTTTATTACAAATCTACCTTATCTTATGTTTATTTTGTATGTGTATTTTGTATATTTATATTTATCCAAATACACATTCTTTTATTGGTATTTTGTTTATCTATTTTAATTCCAATTTACATTATTTTATGTGTATTTTGTATACATTTTTTTATACGTATTTACTTAATTTTATGTGTATTTTGTATATATATTTTTATAGAAATCTACGTTTTTTTATTTGTATTCGTATATATATTTTGAAACAAATTTACATTGTTTTATATGTATTTTTGCATATCTCTTTTAATACAAATTTACCTTATTGTATTTGCATTTTCTATATGTATTTCAATACAAATTTAAATATTTTATGTGTATTTTGGTATATATATTTTTATAAGAAATGCGCTATTTTATGGGAATTTTGCATCTTTATTTTCATACAAATTTACATTATTTAATTAATATTCGGTGTATTTATTTTGATACGATTTTACATTATTCTATTTGTTTTTTGTATATACTTTTTTATACATATTTGCATTATTTAATGTGTATTTTGCATATATATTTTATACAAATTTATTATCTATTATCTATTTTCATACAAATACACATTCTTTTCATGATATTTTGTTTATTTATTTTGACACGAATTTACATTATTTGATATGTATTTTGTATATATAGTTTTATACGTATTTACATAATTTCATATTTATTTTGAATATATATTTTTATACGAATACTTTATTTTATGTGTATTCGTATATATATTTTGAAACAAATTTACATAGTTTTATATGTATTTTTGAATATCTCTTTCAATACAAATTTACCTTACTGTATATGCATTTTGTATATTTATTTCAATACAAATTTAAATATTTTATGTGTATTTTGGTATATATATTTTATAAAAAATGCGATAATTTTTGGGAATTTTGCATCTTTATTTTTACACAAACTTACATTATTTTATTGATATTCTGTGTATTTATTTTGATACGATTTTACATTATTCTTTTTGTTTTTTGTATATATTTTTTTATACACATTTACATTATTTAATGTGTATCTTGCATATATATTTTATACAAATTTACGTTATTTTAAGTGTATTTGTTTATATATTTTCATTCAAATTTACATTATTTGATGTGTATTTTGTATATGTATTTCAATACAAATTTACCTAATTTTATATGTATTTTGTATATTTCTTTTCAAACAAATTTAAATTATTTCTGTGTATTTTTGTATATAGCTTTATACAAATTTAGGTTATTTTATGTACGCATTTACATTATTTAGTGTGTTTTGTATATATATTTTATGGAAATTTACTTTATTTTATGTGCATTTTTGTACATATATTTTTATAGAAATTTGCGTTATTTGTATATGTTTTCTCATACAAATTTACATTAATTTATTGCTATTTTGTTTATTTATTTTGATACGAATTACCTGATTATATGTGTATTTTGTACATATTTCTTATACGTATTTACATTACTTAATGTGTATTTTGTTTATATATTTTTAAACAAATCTACGTTATTATATGTATTTGTATAAATATTTTGATACAGATTTACATTATTTTATGTATTTTGTATGTACATTTCAATTCAAATTTAGCTTATTTTAGCTGTATTTTGTATATATATTTTCATACAAATTTAATAACTTCTGTGTATTTTTGTATATAGTTTTATACAAATTTACGATATTTTATGTGTATTTTGTATATTTATATTTATACAAATACACTTTCTTTTACTGGTATTTTGTTTATTTATTTTGATACGATTTTTTTGTGTATTTTGTATTCATTTTTTTAAACGTATTTACTTCATTTTATGTGTATTTTGTATATATTTTTATAGAAATCAACGTTATTTTATGTGTATTCGTATATATATTTTGAAACAAATTTACATTGTTTTATATGTATTTTGCATATCTATTTCAATACAAGTATTTTGAATATCTATTTTCATACAAACTCAAATTATTTATATGTATTTTTATATATATTTCAATACAAATTTTAGTTATGTTATGTGTATTTTGTAAATCTATTTTCATTCAAATATATATTATTTTATTGGTATTTTGTTGATTTATATTGATACGAATTTACATTATTTTATATGTACTTTTTATATATATTTTTATACGCATTTACAGTATTTAATATTTATTTTGAATATATAATTTTATACAAATTCATGGTATTTTATGTGTATTTGTATATATATTTTCATATAAATTTACATTATTTTATGTGTATTTTGTACATATATTTCATTACAAATTTACCTTATTTTATGTTTATTTTGTATGTGTATTTTGTACATTTATATTTATACACGTTTACTCATACAAATTTATATTATTTTATTGGTATTTTGTTTATTTATTTTGATACGAATTACATGATTATATGTGTATTTTGTATTTATTTTATTAATATTCGGTGTATTTATTTTGATACGATGTTACATTATTCTATTTGTTTTTTGTATATACTTTTTTATACATATTTACATTATTTAATGTGTATCTTGCATATATATTTTATTCAGATTTATTATCTATTATCTATTTTCATACAAATACACATTCTTTTCATGATATTTTGTTTATTTATTTTGACACGAATTTACATTATTTGATATGTATTTTGAATATATATTTTTATACGTATTTACATAATTTCATATGTATTTTATATATATATTTCTATAGAAATCTACTTTATTTTATGTGTATTCGTATATATATTTTGAAACAAATTTACATTGTTTTATATGTATTTTTGAATATCTCTTTCAATACAAATTTACCTTACTGTATATGCATTTTGTATATTTATTTCAATACAAATTTAAATATTTTATATGTATTTTGGTAAATATATTTTTATAAAAAATGCGATAATTTTTGGGAATTTTGCATCTTTATTTTCATACAAATTTACATTATTTTATTGATATTCTGTGTATTTATTTTGATACGATTTTACATTATTCTATTTGTTTTTTTAATATATTTTTTTATACACATTTACATAATTTAATGTGTATCTTGCATATATATTTTATACAAATTTACGTTTTTTTAAGTGTATTTGTTTATATATTTTCATTCAAATTTACATTATTTGATGTGTATTTTGTATATGTATTTCAATACAAATTTACCTAATTTTATGGGTATTTTGTATATTTCTTTTGAAACAAATTTAAATTATTTGTGTGTATTTTTGTATATAATTTTATACAAATTTAGGTTATTTTATGTACGCATTTACATTATTTAGTGTGTGTTTTGTATATATATTTTTATGCAAATTTACTTTATTTTATGTGCATTTTTGTACATATATTTTTATAGAAATTTGCGTTATTTGTATATGTTTTCTCATACAAATTTACATTATTTTATTGCTATTTTGTTTATTTATTTTGATACGAGTTACTTGATTATATATGTATTTTGTAGATATTTTTTATACGTATTTACATTACTTAATGTGTATTTTGTTTATATATTTTTAAACAAATCTACGTTATTATATGTATTTGTATAAATATTTTGATACAGATTTACATTATTTTATGTATTTTGTATGTACATTTCAATTCAAATTTAGATTATTTTAGCCGTATTTTGTATATATATTTTCATACAAATTTAATAACTTCTGTGTATTTTTGTATATAGTTTTAAACAAATTTACGATATTTTTTGTGTATTTTGTATATTTATATTTATACAAATACACATTCTTTTACTGGTATTTTGTTTATTAATTTTGATACGATTTTTATGTGTATTTTGTATTCATTTTTTTATACGTATTTACTTCATTTTATGTGTATTTTGTATATATTTTTATAGAAATCTACGTTATTTTATGTGTATTCGTATATATATTTTGAAACAACTTTACATTTTTTTATATGTATTTTTGAATATCTCTTTCAATACAAATTTACCTTACTGTATATGCATTTTGTATATTTATTTCAATACAAATTTAAATATTTTATGTGTATTTTGGTATATATATTTTTTATAAAAAATGCGATATTTTTTGGGAATTTTGCATCTTTATTTTCATACAAATTTACATTATTGTATTGATATTCTGTGTATTTATTTTGATACGATTTTACATAATTCTATTTGGTTTTGTATATATTTTTTTATACAAATTTACATTATTTAGTGTGTATCTTCCATATATATTTTATACAAATTTACGTTATTTTAAGTGTGTTTGTTTATATATTTTCATTCAAATTTACATTATTTGATGTGTATTTTGTATATGTATTTCAATACAAATTTACCTATTTTTACATGTATTTTGTATATTTCTTTTCATACAAATTTAAATTATTTTTGTGTATTTTTGTATATAGTTTTATACAAATTTAGGTTATTTTATGTACTCATTTACATTATTCAATGTGTGTTTTGTATATATATTTTTATGCAAATTTACTTTATCTTATGTGCATTTTTGTACATATATTTTTATAGAAATATGCGTTATTTGTATATGTTTTCTCATACAAATTTACATTATTTTATTGTTATTTTGTTTATTTATTTTGATACGACTCACATGATTATATATGTATTTTGTATATATTTTTTATACGTATTTATATTACTTAATGTGTATTTTGTTTATATATTTTTAAACAAATCTACGTTATTATATGTATTTGTATAAATATTTTTATATAAATTTACATTATTTTATGTATTTTGTATATATATTTCAATTCAAATTTAGTTTATTTTAGCTGTATTTTATATATCTACTTTCCTACAACTTTAATTACTTCTGTGTATTTTTGTATATAGTTTTATACAAATTTACGATATTTTATGTATTTTGTTTATTTATATTGATACAAATTCACATTCTTTTATTGGTATTTTGTTTATTTATTTTGATACGATTTTACATTATTTTTTTGTATTTTGTATTCATTTTTTTATACGTATTTACCTCATTTTATGTGTATTTTGTGTATATTTTTATAGAAATCAACGTTATTTTATGTGTATTCGTATATATATTTTGAAACAAATTTACATTGTTTTATATGTATTTTCCACATCTATTTCAATAGAAACTTACAAAAATGCACATAAAATAAAGTAAATTTGCATAAAAATATATATACAAAACACACATTAAATAATGTAAATGCGTACATAAAATAACCTAAATTTGTATAAAACTATATACAAAAATACACAAAAATAATTAAAATTTGTATGAAAAGAAATATACAAAATACACATAAAATTAGGTAAATTTGTATTGAAATACATATACAAAATACACATAAAATAATGTAAATTTGAATGAAAATATATAAACAAATACACTTAAATAACGTAAATTTGTATAAAATATATATGCAAGATACACATTAAATAATGTAAATGTGTATAAAAAGAATATATATACAAAAAAGAAATAGAATAATGTAAAATCGTATCAAAATAAATACAGAGAATATCAACAAAATAATGTAAATTTGTATGAAAAGAAAGATGCAAAATTCCCATAAAATAGGGCGTTTATTTTAAAAATATATATACCAAAATACACATAAAATATTTAAATTTGTATTGAAATAAAAATACAAAATGCATATACAGTAAGGTAAATTTGTATTGAAAGAGATATTCAAAAATACATAAAAAACAACGTAAATTTGTTTCAAAATATATATACGAATACACATAAAATAACGTAGATTTCTATAGAAATATATATACAAAATACACATGAAATTATGTAAATACGTATAAAAATATATATACAAAATACATATTAAGTTATGTAAACTCGAGTCAAAATAAATAAACAAAATATCATGAAAAGAATGTGTATTTGTATGAAAATAAATAATAGATAATAAATTTGTATGAAATATATATGCAAGATACACATTAAATAATGTAAATATGTATAAAAAAAATATATACCAAAAACAAATAGAATAATATAAAATCGTATCAAAATAAATACACCGAATATTAATAAAATAATGTAAATTTGTATGAAAATAAGGATGCAAAGTTCCCATCAAATAGCGCATTTCTTATAAAAATATATATACCAAAATACACATAAAATATTTAAATTTGTATTGAAATAAATATACAAAATGCACATACAATAAGGTAAACTTCTATTGAAAGAGATATGCAAAAATACATATAAAACAATGTAAATTTGTTTCAAAATATATATACGAATACACATAAAATAACGTAGATTTCTATAAAAATATATATACAAAATACACATAAAATTAAGTAAATACGTATAAAAAAATGTAAACAAAATACACATAAAATAATGTAAATTCGAGTCAAAATAAATAAACAAAATACAAATAAAAGAATGTGTATTTGTATAAATATAAATGTACAAAATACACATACAAAATAAACATAAAATAAGGTAAATTTGTAATGAAATATATGTACAAAATACACATAGAATAATGTAAATTTATTTGAAAATATATATACAAATACACATAAAATACCATGAATTTGTATAAATTATATATTCAAAATAAATATTAAATAATGTAAATGCGTATAAAAATATATATACAAAGTACATATAAAATAATACAAATTTAATTATACTATGTGTATTTTTGTATATGTATTTTCATAAAAAAAATGCTTTATTTTATGAGTATTTTGCATCTTTATTTTCATACAAATTTACATTATTTTATTGATATTCTGCGTATTTATTTTGATACGATTTTACATTATTCTATGTATATTTTGTATATATATTTCATACAAATGAACGTTATTTTATGTAAATTTGTTTTCATTTCATACAAATTTATTTTTATGTGTATTTTGTACATGTATTTAAATGCAAATTTAACTAATTATATGTGTATTATGTATATCTATTTTCATACAAATCGAAATTAATTTTGTGTATTTTAGTATATATTTTTATTCAAATTTTCGTAATTTTATGTGTATTTTGTATATTTATTTTCCTACAAATATACTTTTTTTATCGGAATTTTGTTTATTTATTTTGATACGAATTTTCATTATTTTAGGTGTATTTGATATATATATTTTTATACTTATTTACATAATTTTATATCTATTTTGAATATATATTTTCATAGATATTTACTCTTCATGTATATACAAAAAAACACAAAAATTATTTAAATTTGTATGAAAATAAATATACAAAATACACATAAAATTAGGTAAATTTGTATTTAAATACATAAACAAAATACACTTAAAATAATAGAAATTTGAATGAAATTACATAAGCAAATACACTTAAAATAACGTTAATTGGTATTAAATATATATAAAAAATACACATTAAATAATGAAAATATGTATAAAAAAATATATACAAAACACAAATAGTATAATAAAAAATCGTATCAAAATATATACACAGAATATTAATAAAATAATATACATTTGTATGAAAACTAAGATGCAAAATACCTATAAAATAACGCATTTTTTATAAAATTATATATACCAAAATACACATAAAATATTTGAATTTGTATTAAAATAAATATACAAAATGCACATACAATAAGGTAAATTTGTATTGAAATAGATATGCAAAATACATATAAAACAATGTAAATTTGTTTCAAAATATATATACGAATACACATAAAATTTGTATTAAAATTAGTATTTTCATACAAATTTATATTATTTTATATGTATTTTTGTATATATTTCATTACAAATCTACCTTATTTTATGTTTATTTTGTATATTTATTTCATTCAATTTTAAATTAGAATTATGTGTATATTTGTATTTGTATTTAGGTTATTTTATGTGTATTTTCTATATACAATTTCATCGAAAATTACATTATTTTATTGGAATTTTGTTAATTTAATTCGATACGAATCTAGATTATTTCATAGGTCTTTTGTATATATATTTTTATACGCATTTACATTATTTAATGTGTGTTTTGGATATATATGTTTATTCAAATTTACTTTATTTTATGTGCATTTTTGTACATATATTTTTATAGAAATTTGCGTTATTTTTTATACGTATTTACATTATTTAATGTGTATTTTGTTTATATATTTTTATACAAATCTACGTTATTATATGTGTATTTGTATAAATATTTTGATACAAATTTACATTATTTTATGTATTTTGTATATATATTTCAATTCAAATTTATCCTATTTTGTGTGTATTTTGTATATCTATTTTCATACATATTTTATTACTTTTGTGTATTTTTGTATATCGTTTTATATGAATTTACGTTATTTTATGTGTATTTTGTATATTTATGTTTATACAAATACACATTCTTTTATTGGTATTTTGTTGATTTATTTTGATACGAAATTACATTGTTTTATGTGTATTTTGTATACATTTTTTTATATGTATTTCCTTCATTTTATGTGTATTTTGTATATATATTTTTATAGAAATCTACGTTATTTTATGTGTATTCGTATATATTTTGAAACATATTTATATTGTTTTATATGTATTTTGCATATCTATTTCGATACAAATTTACCTTATTGTATGTTCATTTTGTATATTTATTTTAATACAAATTCAAATATTTTATGTGTATTTTGGTAATATATTTTAATAAAAAGTGCGTTATTTTATGGCTATTTTGCATATTAATTTTCATACAAATTTACATTATTTTATTAATATTCTGTGTATTTATTATGATACGATTTTACATTATTCTATTTGTGTTTTGTATATATTTTTTTATATATATTTACATCATTTAATGTATATTTTGTATATATATTTCATACAAATTTACGTTATTTTAAGTATACAAAATACACATAAAATAAAGTAGATTCGTATCAAAATAAATAAACGAAATACCAATAAAAGAATGTGTATTTATATAAATATAAATATAGAAAATACATATAAAATAACGTAAATTTGTATAAAACTATATACAAAAATACACAAAAGTAACTAAATTTGTATGAAAATAGATATACAAAATACACATAAAATAAGCAAAATTTGAATTAAAATATATATACAAAATACATAAAATAATGTAAATTTGTATCAAAATATTTATACAAATACACATATAATAACGTAAATTTTTATAAAAATATGTAAACAAAATACTCATTAAATAATGTAAATACGTATAAAAAATATGTACAAAATACACATATAATAATATAATTCGTATCAAAATAAATGAACAAAATACCAATGAAATAATGTAATTTTGTATGAGAAAACATAAGCAAAATACACATAAAATAACCCAAATTTCTTTAAAAATATATGTACAAAAATGGACATAAAATAAAGTAAATTTGCATAAAAATATATATACAAAACACACATTAAATAATGCAAATACGTATATAATATGTATACAAAATACCTATCAATTAATCTAAATTCGTATCGAATTAAATTAACAAAATACCAATAAAATAGTGTAATTTTGGATGAAAATATATATAGAAAATACACATAAAATAACCTAAATCCAAATACAGATATACACATAAAATAATTTAAAATTGAATGAAATTAATATACAAAATAAATATAAAATAATGTAAATTTGTAATGAAATATATGTACAAAGTACACATAAAATAATGTAAATCTGTATGAAAATATATATACAAATACACATAAAATAACATGAATTTGTATAAAAATACATATTCAAAATAAACATTAAATAAATAAGTATAATATATATCTATATATATATGTATATATATATATATATATATATATATATATATATATATATATATATATATATATATATATATATATATATATATATATATATATATATATATATATATATATATATATATATATATATATATATATATATATATATATATATATATATATATATATAGAAAATTCACATTAAATGATATAAATATGTAAAATAAAATATATACAAAATACACATAGAACAATGTTAAATCGTATCAAAATAAATACACAGAATATCAATAAAATAATGTAAAATTGTAAGAAAATAAAGATCCAAAATAATCATAAAAAAGCACATTTTTTTAAAAAATATATATACAAAAATACACATCAAATAATTAAATTTGTATTAAAATAAATATACAAAAAACACATTCAATATGGTAAATTTGTATTGAAATAGATATGCAAAACACATCAAACAATGTAAATTTGTTGCAAAATATATATACGAATAACCATAAAAAAACGTAGATTTCTATAAAAATATATATATATATATATATATATATATATATATATATATATATATATATATATATATATATATATATATATATATATATATATAAAATACACATAAAATGATGTAAATACGTATAAAAATATATATACAAATTACACATAAAATAATGTAAACTCGTACCAAAATAAATAAACAAAATACCAATAGAAGAATGTGAATTTGTATGAAAATAAATATACAAAATACACATAAAATAACGTAAATTTGTATAAAACTCTTTACAAAAAGACACAAAAGTAATTTAAATTTGAATGAAAATAGATATACAAAATATATATAAAATAAACTAAATTTGTATTGAAATATATATCAAAAATACATAAAATAATGTATATTTGTATCAAAATAATTAAACAAATACGCATAAAATCTGTTTTAAAATATATAATTAAAATACATATTAAATTATGAAAATACGTATACAAAATATATACAAAATACACATATAATAATGTAAATTCGTATCAAAATACATAAACAAAATAATAATAGAAAAATGTAAATTTGAATGAAAAAATATATACAAAATACACAAAATAACGCAGATTTCTATAAAAATATATGTACAAAAACGCACATCAAATACTTAAAATTTGTATGAAAATAAATAAACAAAATACACATAAAATAAGACAAATTTATAATAAAAAAAGTACAAAATACAATTAAAATAATGTAAATTTGAATAAAAACAACAACACAAATGTACACAAAATGAAGTTAAATTGTATAAATAATATATATACAAAACACATATTAAATAATGTAAATGCGTATAAAAATATGTATAAAACATACACATGAAATAATCTAAATTCGTATCGAAATAAATGAACAAAATACCGATAAAATAATGTAATTTTTAATGAAAATATATATAGAAAATACACATAAAATAACGTAAATACAAATAAATATATAAACATAAAATAATTTGAATTTGAATGAAAATAGATATAAATATAAACATAAAATAAGGCAAATTTGTTATGAAAAATATATACAAAATACACATAAAATAATGTAGATTTGTTTCAAAATATATATACGAATGCACATAAAATATCGTAGATTTCTATAGAAATATATATAAAAAATACACTTGAAATGATGTAAATACGTATAAAAATATATATACAAAATACACATTAAATAATGTAAATTCGTGTCAAAATAAATAAAGAAAATATCAATAAAAGAATGTGTATTTGTATGAAAATACTTATACAAAATACACATAAAATAACGTAAATTTGTATAAAACTATATACAAAAATACACAAAAATAATTTAAATTTCTATGAAAATAAATATACAAAATACACATAAAATTAGGTAAATTTGTATTGAAATACAGATACAAAATACACTTAAAATAATGTAAATTTGAATGAAAATATATAAACAAATACAATTAAATTAACGTAAATTTGTATAAAATATATATACAAAATACTCATTAAGTAATTTAAATATGTATAAAAAAAATATATACAAAACACAAAAAGAATAATGTAAAATCTTATCAAAATAAATACACACAATGTTAATAAAATAATATAAATTTGTATGAAAATTAAGATGTAAAATACCCATAAAATAACGCATTTTTTATTAAAATATATTAACAAAATACACATAAAATATTTAAATTTGTATTAAAATAAATATACAAAATGAACATACAATAACGTAAATTTGTATTGAAATAGATATGCAAAATACATATAAAACAATATAAATTTGTTTCAAAATATATATACGAATACATATAAAATAACGTAGATTTCTATAAAAATATATATACAAAATACACATAAAATGAAGGATACATATAAAAAAATGTATACAAAATACACATAATAAATCAAAAAAATACCAATAAAAGAATGTGTATTTGTATAAATATAAATATACAAAATACACATAAAATAACGTAAATTTATATAAAACTATATACAAATATACACAAAAGTAATAAAATTTGTATGAAAATAGATTTACAAAATATACACAAAATAAGCTAAATTTGAATTGAAATATATATACAAAATACATAAAATAATGTAAATTTGTATCAAAATATTTATACAAATACACACATAATAATGTAAATTTGTATAAAAATATATAAACAAAATACACATTAAATAATATAAATACGTATAAAAAATAGGTACAAAATACATATATAATCATGTAATTCGTATGAAAATAAATAAACAAAATACCAATAAATTAATGTAAATTTGTATGAGAAAACATCTACAAAATACACATAAAATAACGGAAATTTCTATAAAAATATATGTACAAAAATGCACATAAAATAAAGTAAATTTGCATAAAAATATATATACAAAACAAATGCGTATAAAAATATGTATACAAAATACATATGAAATAATCAAAATTCGTATCGAATTAAATTAACAAAATACCAATAAAATAATGTAATTTTGGATGAAATTGTATATAGAAAATACACATAAAATAATAATGTATATTTGTATCAAAATATATACGAATACACACAATAAAATAACGTAAATTTTTTTGAAAATATATATACAAAATACACAATAAATAATGTAAATACGTAAAAAAATATATATACAAAATACACATAAAATAATGTAAGTTCGTATCAAAATAAATAAACAAAATTCCACTAAAGGAATATATATTTGAAAAAATATATATACAAAATACAAATAAAATAACTAAAATTTGTATAAAAATATATACAAAAATACACAAAAAATAATTTAAATTTGTTTGAAAATAGATATGCAAAATACACATAATATTAGGCAAATTTGTATTGTAATACATATACAAAATACACATAAAATAATGTAAATTTGTATGAAAATATATAAACAAATACACATAAAATAAAGTAGATTTCCATAAAATATATATACATAATATATATTAAATAATGTAAATATGTATGAAATATATGTACAAAGTGCACATTGAATATTGTAAAATCGTATCAAAATAAATAAACAGAATATCAATAAAATAATGTAAATGTGTATATGAAAATAAGGATGCAAAATACCGATAAAATAAAGCATATTTTAATAAAAATACATATACAAAAATACACATTGAATAATTAAATTTGTATTAAAATTAATATACGAAATGAATATACAATAAGGTAAATTTGTATTAAAAAAATATGCAAAATACACATAAAACTGTAAATTTGTTTCAAATATATATACGAATACACATAAAATAAAGTAGATTTCTCAAGAAACATATGTACAAAATACACCTGAAATTATGTAAATACGTATAAAAATATATATACAAAATACACATTAAATAATGTAAATTCGCCTCAAAATAAATAAAAAAATATCAATAAAAGAATGTGTATTTGTATGAAAATAGATATACAAAATACACATAAAATAACCTAAATTTGTATAAAACTATATACAAAAATACACAAAAATAATTTAAATTTGTATGATAATAAATATACAAAATACACATAAAATTAGGTAAATTTGTATTGAAATACATATACAAAATACACATAAAATAATGTAAATTTGAATGAAAATATATAAACAAATACACTTAAAATAACGTAAATTTGTATAAAATATATATACAAAATACACATTAAATAATGTAAATATGCATAAAAAAATATATACAAAACACAAATAGAATAATACAAAATCGTATCAAAATATATACACAGAATATTAATAAAATAATATAAATTTGTATGAAAATTAGGATACAAAATACCTATAAAATAACGCATTTTTTTTAAAATTATATATACCAAAATACACATAAATATTTGAATTTGTATTAAAATAGATATACAAAATGCACATACAATAAGGTAAATTTGTATTGAAATATATATGCAAAATACATATAAAACAATGTAAATTTGTTTCAAAATATATATACGAATACACATAAAATAACGTAGATTTCTATAAAAAAATATATACAAAATACATATAAAAGAATGTGTATTTGTATAAATATAAATATACAAAATGCTTATAAAATAACGTAAATTTATTTAAAACTATATACAAATATACACAGAATTAATAAAATATATTTTATGAATTTTGATATACAAAATACAAATTTAATTACTTTTGTGTATTTTTGTATATAGTTTTATACAAATTTACGTTATTTTATGTGTATTTTGTATATTTATATTTATACAAATACACATTCTTTTATTGGTATTTTGTTTATTTATTTTGATTCAAATTTACATTATTTTATGCGTATTTTGTATACATTTTTTTATACGTATTTATTATGTGTATTTTGTATATATATATATATATATATATATATATATATATATATATATATATATATATATATATATATATATATATATATATATATATATATATATATATATATATATATATATTTTTTATTGAAATCATCGTTATTTTATGTGTATTCGTATTTATATTTTGAAATAAATTTACATTGTTTTATATGTATTTTGCATATCTATTTGAATATAAATTTACCTTATTATATGTGCATTTTGTATATTTATTTTAATACATATTTAATTTTTTTATATGTATTTTGGTATATACATTTTTATAAAAAAAATGCTTTATTTTATGGGTATTTTGCCTCTTTATTTCCATACAAATTTACATTATTTTATTAATATTCTGTGTATTTATTTTGATACGATTTTACATTATTCTATTTGGGTTTTGTATATATTTTTTTATACATATTTACATTATTTAATGTGTATTTTGTATTTAAATTTACGTTATTTTAAGTGTATTTGTTTATGTATTTGCATTCAAATTTACATTATTTTATGTGTATTTTGTAAATGTATTTCAATACAAATTTACCTAATTTTATGTGTATTTTGTATATTTATTTTCAAACAAATTTAAATTATTTTTGTGTATTTTTGTATATAGTTTTAAAGAAATTTACATTATTTTATGTGTATTTTGTATATCTATTTTCATACAAATACACATTCTTTTATTTATATTTTGTTTATTTATTTTGACGCGAATTTATATTATTTAATGTGTATTTTGTATATATATTTTTATACGTATTTACATCATTTCATGTGTATTTTGTATATATATTTCTATAGAAATCTAAGTTATTTTATGTGTATTCGTATATAGATTTTGAAACAAATTTACACTTTTATGTGTATGTTGCATATTTTTTCAATACAAATTTACCTTATTGTATATGCATTTTGTATATTAATTTATAACAAATTTAATTATTGAATGTGTGTTTTTGTATATGTATTTTTATAAAAATATGCTTTATTTTATGGGTATTTTGCATCTTTATTTTCATACAAATTTACATTATTTTATTGATATTCTGTGTATTTATTTTGATCCGATTTTACATTATTCTATGTGTATTTTATAAATATATTTTATACAAATGTACGTTATTTTATGTGAATTTGTTTTCATTTCATACAAATTAACATTATTTTATGTGCATTTTGTACATGTATTTAAAGACAAATTTAACTAATTATATGTGTATTTTGTATATCTATTTTCATACAAATTGAGATTATTATTTTTTTTTGTATATATTTTTATACAAATTTTCGTTATTTTATGTGTATTTTGTATATTTATTTTCCTACAAATATACGTTCTTTTATCGGAATTTTGTTTGTTTATTTTGATACGAATTTACATTATTTTAAGTGTATTTGGTATATTTATTTTTATACTAGCTACATCATTTTATATGTATTTTGTATGTATATTTTCATAGAAATTTACCCTATTTAATAAGTATTCGTATATATTGTGATACAAATTTATATTATTGATGTGTATTTTGTATATCTATTTCAATACAAATTTATTTTACTGTATGTGCATTTTGTGTATTTATTTCAATACAAATTTAATTGTTTAATGTGTATTTTTGCAAATATATTTTTATGCATATATGCGTTATTATATGGGTATTTTGCATCTTTATTTTCATAAAAATTTACATTATTTTATTGATATTCTGTTTATTTATTTTGATACAATTTAATATTATTCTATGTGTATTTTGTATATATATTTTTATACATATTTACATTATTTAATGTATATTTTGTATATATTTTTTATCCAAATTTACGTTATTTTATGTGTATTTGATTATATATTTTCATACAAATTTACATTATTTTATGTGTATTTTGCATATGTATTTCAATGCAAATTTGCCTAACTTTATGTGTATTTTGCATATGTATTTTCAAACAAATTTAAATAATTTCTGTGTATTTTTGAATTTATTTTTATACAAATTTTAGTTATTTTATTTGTATTTTTTATATATATTTTCCTACAAATATACATTCTTTTATTGGAATTTTGTTTATTTATTTTGATACGAGTTTGCATTATTTTATATGTATTTTGTATATATAATTTTCTACGTATTTACATTATTTTGTATATATATTTTAATAAAAATTTACATTATTTTATTGTGTGCATTCGTATTTATTTTGATACAAATTTTATACAAATTCATGTTATTTTATGTGTATTTGTATATATATTTCTTTCAATCAATCTTTAATTATTTAATTATTCTTTTATTATTTAATTATTTTTTCTATATATATTTTCATCCAAAATTGCATTATTTTATTGGTATTTTCTTAATTTAACTCGATATGAATTTAGATTTTTTCATAGGTATTTTGTATACATATTTTTATACTCATTTACATTATCTAATGTGTGTTTTGTATATATATTTTTTATGCAAATTTACTTTATTTTATGTCAATTTTTGTACATATAATTTTATAAAAATTTGCGTTATTTTATGAGTATTTTGAATATGTTTTCTCATACAAATTTACATTATTTTTTTGGTATTTTATTCATTTATTTTGATACGAAATGCATGATTATATGTGTATTTTCTACATATTTTTTATACGTATTTACATTATTTAATGTGTATTTTGTTTATATATTTTTATACAAACTTACGTTATTATATGTGTATTTGTATAAATATTTTGATAGAAATTTACATTGTTTTATGTATTTTGTATATATATTTCAATTCAAATTTACCTTATTTTATGTGTATTTTGTATATCTATTTTCACCCAAATTTAATTACTTCTGTGTATTTTTGCATATAGTTTTATATAAATTTACGTTATTTTATGTGTCTTTTGTATATTTATATTTATACAAATACACATTCTTTTATTAGTATTTTGTTTATTTATTTTGATACGAGTTTACATTAGTTTATGTGTATTTTGTATACCTTTTTTATACGTATTTACTTCATTTTATGTGTATTTTGTATATATATTTTCATAGAAATCTGCGTTATTTTATGTGTATTCGTATATATATTTTGAAACAAATTTACATTGTTTTATATGTATTTTGCATATCTATTTCAATACAAATTTACCTTATTATGTGTGCATTTTGTATATTTATTTTAAAACAAATTCAAATATTTTATGTGTCTTGGTATATATATTTTTATAAAAAATGCGTTAATTTATGGGTATTTTGCATCTGAATTTTCATATAAATTTAAATTATTTTATTAATATTCTGTGTATTTATTTTGAAACGATTTTACATTATTTTATTTGTGTTTTGTTTATATTTTTTTATACATATTTACATTATTTAATGCATATTTTGTATATATATTTTATACAAATTTACGTTATTTTAAGTGTATTTGTTTATATATTTTCATTCAAATTTACATTATTTTATGTGTATTTTGTAAATGTATCTCAATACAAATTTACCTAATTTTATGTGTATTTTGTATATTTATTTTCATACAAATTTAAATTATTTTTGTGTATTTTTGTATATAGTTTTATACAAATTTAGGTGATTTTATGTGTATATTGTATATCTATTTTCATACAAATACACATTCTTTTATTGATATTTTGTTTATTTATTTTAACCCGAGCTTACATTATTTAATGTGTATTATATATATATATATATATATATATATATATATATATATATATATATATATATATATATATATATATATATATATATATATATATATATATATATATATATATATATATATATATATATATATATATATATATATATATATATATATATATATATATATATATATATATATATATATATATATATATATATATATATATATATATATATATATATATATATATATATATATATATATATATATATATATATATATATATATATATATATATATATATATATATATATATATATATATATATATATATATATATATATATATATATATATATATATATATATATATATATATATATATATATATATATATATATATATATATATATATATATATATATATATATATATATTTCTACGTGTTTACATCTTTTCATGTGTATTTTGTATATATATTTCTATAGATATATACGTTGATTTATGGGTATTCGTATATAGATTTTGAAACAATTTTACACTGTTTTATGTGTATTTTGCATATTTTTTCAATACAAATCTACCTTATTGTATATGCATTTTGTATATTAATTTTAAAAAAATTAATTATTCTATGTGTATTTTTGTATATGTAATTTTTAAAAAAATATGCTTGATTTTATTGGCATTATGCATCTTTATTTTCATTCAAATTTACATTATTTTATTGATATTCTCTGTATTGATTTTGATACGATTTTACGTTATTCTATGTGTATTTTTGTATATATATTTTATACAAATTTACATTACTCTATGTGTGTTTGTTTTCATTTCATACAAAATTACATTATATTATGTGTATTTTGAACATCTATTTAAATACAAATTTAACTAATTATATATGTATTTTGTATATCTATTTTCATACAAATTGAAATTTATTTTGTGTATTTTTTATATATTTTTATATAAATTTTCGTTATTTTATGTGTATTTTGAGTATTTATTTTCCTACAAATATACGTTCTTTTATCGGACTTTTGTTTAATTATTTTGACACCAATTTACATTATTTGAGGTATATTTGGTATTCATATTTTTATACTTATCTACATCATTTTATATGTATTTTGTATGAATATTTTCATAGAAATTTACTCTATTTTATGAGTATTCGTATATATATTTTGATACAAATTTACATTATTGATGTGAATTTTCTATATCTATTTCAATACAAATTTACTTTATTGTATGTGCATTTTGTATATTTATTTTAATACAAATTCAATTATTTTATATGTATTTTTGTATATATATTTTTATACAATTATAATTTTTTTATGCGTTATTATATATTTTGCAAATTTATATTCATACAAATTTTCATTTTTTTATTTATATTCTGTTTATTTATTTTGATAAGATTTAAAAATATTTTATGTGTTTTTTATATATATATATATATATATATATATATATATATATATATATATATATATATATATATATATATATATATATATATATATATATGTTTATACATATTTATAACATTTAATGTATATTTTGTATATATATTTTATCCAAATTTACATTATTTTATGTGTATATGTTTATATATTTTCATACAAATTTACATTGTTTTATGTGTGTTTTGTATATGTATTTCAATACAAATTTGCCTACTTTTAGGTGTAATATGCATATCTATTTTCAAACAAATTTAAATTATTTATGTGTATTTTTGTATATATTTTTATACAAATTTTAGTTATTTTATTTGTATTTTGTACATATATTTTCCTACAAATATACATTCTTTTATTGGAATTTTGTTGATTGATTTTGATACGAATTTACATTATTTTATGTGTATTTTGTATATAAATTTTTCTACGTATTTACATTATTTTATATGTATTTTGCATATATATTTTCATAAAAATTTACGTTATTTTATTGTGTATATTCGTATATATTTTGATACAAATTTCATACAAATTCATGTTATTTGATGTGTATTTGAATATATATTTTCATATAAATTTTCATTACTTTATATGTATTTTTACATATATTTCATTACAAATTTACTATATTTTATGTTTATTTTATATATTCATTTCATGCAATTTTAAATTATTTTATGTGTATATTTGTATTTGTATTTAGGTTATTTTATGTGTATTTTTTATATATATTTTCATCCAAAATTACATTATTTTATTGTTATTTTGTTAATTTAATTCGATACGAATTTAGATTATTTCAAAGGTATTTTGTATACATGTTTTTATACGTTTTTTCATTATTTAATGTGTGTTTTGTATATATATTTTTTTGCAAATTTACTTTATTTTATATGCATTTTTGTACATATATTTTTAAAGAAATTAGCGTTATTTTATGTGTATTTTTTATATGTTTTCTCATACAAATTAACATTACATTATTAGTATTTTTTTTATTTAATTTGAT
>NC_066539.1:535870-540870 GCF_024679095.1 Eriocheir sinensis
CACAGCCGATAAATCATATATGGGAAAAAGATACGCTTGAGGCGGCTTACACACAAAAAATAGGAAGGATTGTAAGCGAGCGCAGACCCCACCCCTAAACACACACACAATATTTCTTTAACAATCTCACAATAAAAAAACTTCCTTTGTGATGATATATAACAGTGATGACGATAGTGCTAATACTCGAATGTTTGGTTGTGTGGTGTTGTCGGTGATGTTGGTGTTGGTTATTAAGGTCATAGTGGTGGTGGTAGTGATGGTAGTGGTGGTGGTGGTGGTGGTGGCTGTGCGAAGGAGGGGGCTGGGGGAGGCAATGTTGAGACTGTTGTGACGGTTGAAATTTGAGACCTGATTGCTTGTGGTGCTTGTGGCAGTGATAGTGGTGATGGTGTTGGTGGTGATTGTGGTGATTTTGGCGGAAGTGGTGGTGATCGCGGAGGCAGTTCAGTTCGTCAGTGGTTCAGGTCGTCTTGCTGACTTAAACAAAGGTCGTCATTAGGGGTAACGACTTAAATTTTCTTGTCTCCTGACTGTATCTTCGTTCCACAGTGTCTCTCTCTCTCTCTCTCTCTCTCTCTCTCTCTCTCTCTCTCTCTCTCTCTCTCTCTCTCTCTCTCTCTCTCTCTCTCTCTCTCTCTCTCTCTCTCTCTCTCTCTCTCTCTCTCTCTCTCTCTCTCTCTCTCTCTCTCTCTCTCTCTCTCTCTCTTAGAAGACAAAAATAAGACTACAGACTCTACGGATGTGATGTGCCATATTTTAATACCTTCCTCCCCCTTCTCTCTCTCTCTCTCTCTCTCTCTCTCTCTCTCTCTCTCTCTCTCTCTCTCTCTCTCTCTCTCTCTCTCTCTCTCTCTCTCTCTCTCTCTCTCTCTCTCTCTCTCTCTTAGACAAAAAAATAAGACTACAGGCTCTACGGATGTGATGTGCCATATTTAATACCTTCCTCCCCTTCTCTCTCTCTCTCTCTCTCTCTCTCTCTCTCTCTCTCTCTCTCTCTCTCTCTCTCTCTCTCTCTCTCTCTCTCTCTCTCTCTCTCTCTCTCTCTCTCTCTCTCTCTCTCTCTCTCTCTCTCTCTCTCTCTCTCTCTCTCTCTCTCTCTCTCTCTCTCTCTCTCTCTCTCTCTCTCTCTCTCTCTCTCTCTCTCTCTCTCTCTCTCTCTCTCTCTCTCTCTCTCTCTCTCTCTCTCTCTCTCTCTCTCTCTCTCTCTCTCTCTCTCTCTCTCTCTCTCTCTCTCTCTCTCTCTCTCTCTCTCTCTCTCTCTCTCTCTCTCTCTCTCTCTCTCTCTCTCTCTCTCTCTCTCTCTCTCTCTCTCTCTCTCTCTCTCTCTCTCTCTCTCTCTCTCTCTCTCTCTCTCTCTCTCTCTCTCTCTCTCTCTCTCTCTCTCTCTCTCTCTCTCTCTCTCTCTCTCTCTCTCTCTCTCTCTCTCTCTCTCTCTCTCTCTCTCTCTCTCTCTATCTCTCTCTCTCTCTCTCTCTCTCTCTCTCTCTCTCTCTCTCTCTCTCTCTCTCTCTCTCTCTCTCTCTCTCTCTCTCTCTCTCTCTCTCTCTCTCACGTCCCTCTGCCCTACGAAAAAAAAAAAGCAAAGCAAATATAGATACCTCCTCCTTACCAAGATGGCGCTAAAGAAATGTTCGACTTGCAGGGAAACTTCTCTGGTCATTTCTTCTCAGGACGATCGACCGTCTGCAAGATCTGCCTGTTGACTCAGCAGATGGAAACGAGACTCCTTCAACAGGACGAAAGGTTGACGGCTGGCGAAGAAGATCACCGAACTAACAAGTACTGTTGATACCTTGCAGCAGTTGAGCCAGGCCAACATCGTCGCCCCTCCTGCAATTGACGCCTCATCACCCGCCTCACCTGCACTCGATGCCCAGCCACCTTCCGAAGAAGGCACGTCACAGGGAACCGGTAGAGCTGACGCTGAATGCTTCACCCCGTGAGAGGAGGAGCCAGACCCCGCCCTAGAGCCATTTATCCTACTCATTGCTACAACAGATTTGCCATACTGGAGGAGGAGGACGAGGAACAGAGCACCTTCTTGGTCGGTGACTCTATGATTCGCCATCAGGTGGTTGAATTCTGTGGCAGAGTCCCCGTCGTAGGCGTAACTACTGTTATCCTGGAGCTGGTGTTGACGACATCACAGCTGCACTGGACGAGTCTCCGCTGTGGCCTCTAATGACTCACTCTTTGTTCTCCACACAGGTACAAACGACGTCACCACGACCTGGTCTGAGGAACTGCTGGACAAGTACCGTAGGCTCATCCAGCAGTATAAGACTAAATCCCCTAATATTTTGATTTCAGGAATTCTACCACGGACATGGGATGAGGGCGACTTCTACAGTAAGGCCTTCAGCGGTCCAAAGGAACGGCATACACCTGTCCCCCATCGGGGCAGCCAGATTTGGAAGGCTCCTCAACAACGCCGTACGTAACGCCCGAACAACAAAAAACGACTCTCAGCCACGTCCTTCCATCCCGCCCGTGTAAATAGACACCTCACACCGCACCAGACTCGTAACATTGAACCCTCCAGTACCTCTATTACCAAGCTTCAAGATAACCTAAGAGTCCTTAGTTTCAATGCGCGTAGCCTAAGAAACAAATTTGATGAACTGCGATGTCTTGCTCTGACAGAAAACTTTGACGTAATTGCTATAACCGAAACATTTATCGACACCACTAATATTGATTTAAGTTCCGAATACAACATAGATGGCTACAGATTCTTCAACAATGATCGTGTAAACCGTAGAGGGGGTGGTGTCGCCCTTTTTGTCAAAAGCTACTTGCAACCTACTGACAAAACACCAAGAAACAGTAACGTTGAACATTTGTGCGTGCGAGTAAACATTGCAAAAGTCAATTTAAATATATCTGTCACTTACAGGCCTCCGGGGCAATCATGATGGCGATCTTGAAATGTACAGCGTCTTAAGGCAGTCACTTAATAACAGCGACTCACTGATACTAGGAGACTTTAACCTCCCCCATATCGACTGGGCGACACTGTCGGGTACAGAAGGTGAGTCCCATAGAATGATCGAATTTCTAGAGGAAAATTATCTAAGCCAAATGGTTTCTGAGCCAACTCGACAAAATAACATACTTGACCTTGTTATAGTGACCCAAGATAACCTAGTCAGTAATGTCACGGTAGGAGAACACCTCGGTTCCTGCGATCATAAACTAGTGCGCGTTGACATTAGAGCTCAAACATCGGTGACTGAAAATAAAGTTAAGGTGCCCAATTTCAAAAGAGCCAACTTCGTAGAAATCCGACGAAAACTAATAGATATGCAACTATCAGATGACGGCAATGCAGAGGACGCCTGGCTAAACTTTAAAAATCACTTACTCACTCAGCAGGACACATTTGTCCCCTTGTGCGAGAAGCTAATTAACACTAATAAAAGTCCACCTTGGTTTAATAGCGAAATTAAACACTCAGTCAAGGAGAGAAAATTGTCTTACAGGTTAAAGAAAGACCAAAGCACGCCCGAAAACATTAGACTTTACAATGATGCAAGGCGACGAGTAAAAAGATTAGTGCATCAGGCAAAGCGTAGACATGAAGAAAATATTGCAGCCAACTGTAAAAATAATCCGAAATCCTTCTTCAGTTACATAAACAACAGAAAGGCGATCAGAAGTGGAATTGGACCTTTAACAAACAGCGACGGTGCACTAGTGACTGACAGCCAACACGTTGCAAACCTATTAAATAATTACTTTTCCTCGGTGTTTAATAATAACAGTCCTCACACCACCACCACCAAATCCAGTACTAATGTAAATCCCTTGCATGCATTTTCTAACTTTGAAATAAAAACCGATTAAGTCCTTAAAGCCCTCATATCACTTAAAACAAATAAAGTCCTGGACCTGATAAAGTATATCCAACTCTGCTGAAAGAAACAAGAGCGAAATACTCTCCTCCCTCACAACCGTATTCAATATGTCCTTGCGACAAGACATTGTCCTTCAGATTGGAAAAAGGCTAACGTCACACCGATTTTAAAGAAAGGAGACAAAAAAGAACCAGGTAATTACAGGCCCAATATTCTAACTACGGTTGTAGGTAAGCTACTTGAGGCATAATTAGAGACAAAATTGTGAGTTACCTTGAAAGCCACTCATTAATTGGGGACTCACAACATGGCTTCCGAAACAAAGATCCTGCCTATCAAATCTATTAACCTTTTATAACGACCTCTTCACTGTTTATGACGTAACCAAATCACTGGACGTAGTCTATCTTGATTTCAGAAAGCGTTTGATAAAGTCCCGCATCATAAATTACTTTACAAATTAAAGCAAATAGGTATTGACGGTCAGGTAAACCAATGGATCGCGAATTGGTTGAGCAACAGACAACAAAGAGTAGTGATTGACGGATTTAACTCAGAGTGGGCGCCTGTCACTAGTGGCGTCCCTCAGGGCTCTGTTCTTGGCCCAGTGCTCTTCATTATTTACATCAACGACGTGGATGTTGGACTCAATAACCGCATTAGTAAATTTGCAGACGACACAAAGATTGGTAACTCGGTTCTCACTGACGAAGACAGGCAAAGCCTCCAAGAGGATTTGCACAAAATTTCAACTTGGTCGGATAGATGGGAGATGCCCTTTAACGTAGACAAGTGCCAGGTCCTTCAAGTTGGAACGAGGAATAAAAAGTTTGATTACGAAATGCGCGGCGTTAAACTCAAAAGCGTTCAATGCGTCAAGGACTTGGGGTCAAAATCGCGTCAAACCTCAAATTCTCACAGCAATGCATCGATGCAGCAAATAAAGCGAACAGAATGTTGGGCTTCATTAAAAGAAACTTTTATTTAAGAATAAAGATGTAATACTCGCTCTACAACAGTTTAGTCAGACCCCACTTGGAATATGCGGTACAGTTTTGGTCTCCCCACCATGCAAGGATATTGCTAAATTAGAAGGTGTTCAGCGTCGGGCAACGAAATTATCCCTTCCTTGCGCAACAA
>NC_066539.1:548370-744781 GCF_024679095.1 Eriocheir sinensis
GTGTAAAATTCTTAAAAATGTTGGTTTGGTGGTGGTAATGGTGGTGGTGGTGGTGGTGGTGGTGGTGATTACCCAAGTAAAGGTGGTGCCGGTGGTGATGGTGGTGGTGACTTAGCTGTAATGGTGGTAGTGGTGGTGGGGGGGAGGGTGTTGGTAGTGGTAGTTACTATTGTAAAGGCGTTGGGGTGGTGATGGTGGTGACTTAGCTGTGATGGTGGTAGTGGTGGTGGTCGTAGTGGTATCTGTGGTGCTGGTAGTTGTAGGAGGTGACTGCCATTTGTGGAAGTGCCAGTGGTGGTGATAGTGGTGGTTGTGGTTGTGGTGCTGGTGGTGGTGGTGGTAGTGGACGTTGGTGACTGTCATTTGTGAAAGTAGTGGTGATGGTAATTGTGGTGGAGGTTGTGGTGGTAGTGGTAGGGCTGGTGGCAGGGGTGGTGGTGGTTGTAGTGGTGGTGGTGGTGGTGGTGGAGGTAGAAGCAGGTGAGTGTCATTTTTGTAAGCATTGGTGGTGGTAATGGTGGTGGATTTGGCGGTGGCTGTGGTGGTGGTATTGGTGGTCGTGGTGTGCTGGTTATTATGGTGGTGGTCAAGGATGGATGAGGCCCTGGGTCGCGCGGCTTGAGGTCTCGCTGGCACCCTGTCCGCCAACATTGAAGGGGCAAGAAGGAGGCTGACGGCCGGGAGGAATGTTTAATTTAACCTCCTTGGGATTGGCCGGATTGAAATGTTTTGTCCTTGGTTTTTAGTCTTTCCTCTGTATGTAGGTGACCAAGCTGAACAAACAACCACACCAAATCAGGCAGGTAGGCAGGTACTTAAATAGTTAGTTAATAGCTAGTCAGACAGCTAGGAAGAGTTTGCTGGCTAGATATTCAGTTAGATAGTTACTTAGTTTTTTTTTTCAGTATTTTGTGTTTATCATATTTTGTTGTGTTGATCCCTTTTTTGTTTTGTTTATTATTAGTTCCTTCTCTTTAGTCGTCTGTTTTACGATTCATTTATTTGTTATTTCGCTCGTATTAAATAGATGAATGAGAGGAAATGTCCGGAGACGGAAATGTTCATAAGGGAATATGTTAAGGGGGGAGTATGTCCGGCACCCACTAGTACTACTACTACTTCTACTACTACTACTACTACTACTACTACTACTACTTCTACTATTACTTTTACTACCACTACCACTGTACTACTATACTACTACTACTACTACTGCTTCTACTACTACTATTACTAAACTATTTGCTACATGGTAAAGCCAACATTTGATATCGTTTGTCTTATGTAAAATCTGAAGCGGTCTTCGTAGCCACGCATGAAGGCAGGGCCGTATACCTCACAGTCCATCGGGGACCCTCCACTAATACCGAGGGTCCCCGTTAAATGTCAATGTTCGTGGGTCTTGTAAGCGGAAAAAGCTTCATAAAACTACATGCATTCATCTAAAACAGTATATTCCAAAATAGAGCATAAAATTTAGTAAGTTTTCAACTCGGTCAAACATGCGCCCATTTGCTTAACTATAAAGGAATAGATAAAATATTCTTAATTCTTTTGAATGGCAACTATTCGCAAATAAATCTTGATAAGTAAGAAAATATAATGCACTCTTAGCCATGGGTCGTTAGATCAATATTGATTTGTTAAACATGCAGGCAGGAATTGGTTTGCTAATAGAATGGTAGACGAATGGAAGAGACTTGGCAGTCGTGCATGTGGTGAATTTCACTGTGATAGGCACACTATTATTAATAGGTAAGGTAAATTCATTAATAGGATAATAGTTTTATTGTAAAGGTTTTCATTGATAAGATAAGAAATACAGCTGGAGCTCCTCCCCTGAAGGTGAAATAAGAGCGACGGTCACTAAAGGGAGTCTCGCTCCCCGGGAGTGTGGCTCACGATGTGGCTCGCGCCTGCGCCGGGGGTCACTGGTGAGTGTGTTACCAGGCTGCTTAGTGAAGCAAGACAATGTACACAACGACAGCACAGATGGCCGTGACGTCCAGGAAGGCATCATCCTCATCAGACCAGTCATTACCGGTTATCAATTCGAGGGCTTCCCATGGATCCTCATCCTCATCAGACCAGTCATCACTGGTTATCAATTCGAGGGCTTCCCATGAATCATCATCCTCATCAGACCAGTCATTACTGGTTATCAATTCGAGAGCTTCCCATGGATCATCATCCTCATCAGACCAGTCATTACTGGTTATCAATTCGAGGGCATCCCATGGATCATCACCCTCATCAGACCAGTCATTACTGGTTATCAATTCGAGGGCATCCCATGGATCATCCTCCTCATCGGTGATGGCGGCCACCGATTCGGCGGATGCCCATGGATCATCATCCTCATCAGACCAGTCATTACTGGTTATCAATTCGAGGGCATCCCATGGATCATCATCCTCATCAGACCAGTCATTACTGGTTATCAATTCGAGGGCATCCCATGGATCATCATCTTCATCAGACCAGTCATTACTGGTTATCAATTCGAGGGCATCCCATGGATCATCATCCTCATCAGACCAGTCATTACTGGTTATCAATTCGAGGGCTTCCCATGCAGCATCATCCTCATCAGACCAGTCATTACTGGTTATCAATTCGAGGGCGTCCCATGCAGCATCATCCTCATCAGACCAGTCATTACTGGTTATCAATTCGAGGGCGTCCCATGCAGCATCATCCTCATCGGTGATGGCGGTCACCGATTCGGCGGATGCCAATGGATCATCACCCTCATCAGACGAGTCATCACGGGTCATTGCTTCAAAGGCTGGCCATGGATCATCACCCTCATCAGACGAGTCATCACGGGTCGTCACTTCAAAGAGTGCCAATGGAACATCACCCTCATCAGACGAGTCATTACGGGTCATTGCTTCAAAGGCTGGCCATGGATCATCACCCTCATCAGACGAGTCATCACGGGTCGTCACTTCAAAGGCTGGCCATGGATCATCACCCTCATCAGACGAGTCATTACGGGTCATTGCTTCAAAGGCTGGCCATGGATCATCAGCTTCATCAGACGAGTCATCACGGGTCGTCACTTCAAGGAGTGCCAATGGAACATCACCCTCATCAGACGAGTCATTACGGGTCATTGCTTCAAAGGCTGGCCATGGATCATCAGCTTCATCAGACGAGTCATCACGGGTCGTCACTTCAAGGAGTGCCAATGGAACATCACCCTCATCAGACGAGTCATTACGGGTCATTGCTTCAAAGGCTGGCCATGGATCATCAGCTTCATCAGACGAGTCATCACGGGTCGTCACTTCAAGGAGTGCCATTGGAACATCACCCTCATCAGACGAGTCATCACGGGTCATTGCTTCAAAGGCTGGCCATGGATCATCAGCTTCATCAGACGAGTCATCACGGGTCGTCACTTCAAGGAGTGCCATTGGAACACCAGCCTCATCGGTGATGGCGGTCACCAATTCGGCGGGTGCCCATGGATCATCAGCCTCCACGGACCAGTCATCACGGGTCATTGCTTCAAAGGCTGCCCATGAATCATCAGCCTCATCGGTGATGGCGGTCACCAATTCGGCGGGTGCCCATGGATCATCAGCCTCCACGAACCAGTCATCACGGGTCATTGCTTCAAAGGCTGCCCATGAATCATCAGCCTCATCGGTGATGGCGGTCACCAATTCGGCGGGTGCCCATGGATCATCAGCCTCCACGGACCAGTCATCACGGGTCATTGCTTCAAAGGCTGCCCATGAATCATCAGCCTCATCGGTGATGGCGGTCACCAATTCGGCGGGTGCCCATGGATCATCAGCCTCCACGGACCAGTCATCACGGGTCATTGCTTCAAAGGCTGCCCATGAATCATCAGCCTCGACCACAGCAGCAGAGGTCACCAAGTCTGGGGCTGCCCATGAATCATCAGCCTCCACGGACCAGTCACCACGGGTCATTGCTTCAAAGGCTGCCCATGAATCATCAGCCTCGACCATAGCAACGGAGGTCACCAAGTCTGGGGCTGCCCATGAATCATCAACCTCCACGGACCAGTCATCATGGGTCGTCACTTCAAAGGCTGCCCATGCATCAGCCTCATTGGTCCTGGCCATCCCGTCAGTGGCCGCACGCGGTGCAGGGCTCACCGCCCGGATGGGCTCGCCACACCGCCTCCCGTTGCACCGGAGGCTGGTGAAGGCGGGCCCGTCGTCTGAAGAGAGAGAAGTGGAGGCCGCTGATGTTGTCCAGCAGCCAGGCCAGCGGCATGGAAGAGGTGAAGACTGGCTTCCCAAGCGAGGCGCATTGCACCCTGACGGCCGCGTTGCCGTCTTTCTTGCACAGCTTCGCCAAGGGCACACGCAGCTCACCCTCGGCGTGGCAGCCTTGAATCCCTGCGACGCAAGACCAACCTTCCACGGGGAACTTGACGGAGGCGACCGTACGCCTCCTCTTCAGGCAGCAGGTGGAGTCCTTGCACGAGAGCTTGATGGAGTCCACCAAGGAGGAGCCTCGCTCCAGGGTTACCCACACGTTTAATTTCTGTCGAGATGCAGAGTTTCCCATCGTTGTTTCGATGTGATATAAAAAAATTATCCGAATATTTAGGAAATCGGTGTTCGGTAATAAAAGGAGGTGCTATGTCCATGAAGACCGACTGGCCTCCAGCAAATTCTTTCTGCTGTAATCTTGCCCAGTCGGCTAAGTAGTGCAGTTCACGCGCCGGATGGCGGGTGACAGGGCTGTTGCTAAACTATAAAGGAATAGATTAAATATTCTTAATTCTTTTGAATGGCACCTATTTCCAAATAAATCTTGATAAGTAAGAAAAAATAACCTTGCTTAACTTTTATTTCATGCATAATGCGTGGATAACATGCCTTGGGTTCTTTACACATTAGTTATTTCCCAGTGTGTCGCGTAGGTACTCTTTCCCTCCATATCTGTTCCCTTTATCCCGTGTCCGTGCATTGCGATTTCTTAATTTTAGTTGCCTTTCTGCCTACTACACCCTGGATTGTTACTAATGAGACCAGAGGACATCCAATACCTACTTGCTCTCTACTAGGCTCTTGCCTAGTCGGCTAAATAGTGCAGTTCACGCGTCGGATGGCGGGTGACAGGGCTGCAACAACACGCTTCTTCATGTTGTTTAATAAGAACAAACCAAATAAAGGAAAATTCTAATTTTCGAGAGAGAGAGAGAGAGAGAGAGAGAGAGAGAGAGAGAGAGAGAGAGAGAGAGAGAGAGAGAGAGAGAGAGAGAGAGAGAGAGAGAGAGAGAGAGAGAGAGAGAGAGAGAGAGAGAGAGAGGGGAACCACAGTAACAAAGAAATGTAAGGAGACAGCAGTGCAAGTGGGAATAGGGATTATCGGTAGGTGGCAAAACGACCATCTCAGGGCGCCTCCAAGCACTCACTCACACACACACACACACACACACACACACACACACACACACACACACACACACACACAGCCACATCTATGCGCCCTGAGGGGAGGATGAGGGGGCCCCCATTCCGCCATTTAATCGTGCGGCGAGTATATTTACTTATAATTAGCAAGTTAAATGGTTAGTTTAAGATAGTCAAACAATTATAGTTAATTTGTTAGATCGTTAGATGGTTAATTACTCGAAGTTAGTTAGTTAGTTAGTTAGCTAGTTAGGTAGGGAGGCACAAGGTTGTGGTGGTGGTGGTGGTGGTGGTGGTGTTGGTGGTGATGGCGGCGGCGGTGGCGGGGGTGACAGAGGACATGCAGGTGGCGGCAGGTGACTGTCTGAAATCGCCTGGCATCACACGAATTTTCTGCCATGCACCGAGCAATTTCAGGCTGAACTGCAATGAAACTCAATAGAGTGTAGAGCCGTTTCTTTTTCTTCAAATGGCCAATTACCGCCACCGCCGCCGCCACAACTGCTCCCAGGATATCATGGTTTGCCTCGTCACCGCTGCTATTACGGGTCGTCTCTGCCGCAGCTGTCACTGTCGCCGCCACGGATGTCATGTTTGCATCGCCGCCGCCGCCTGAACACCACTTACAGCCCCGCCTCGCTCCATCATGTATCGCTGGCTTCGTTCGGAGTGTCTGATACCACAAGCAAGCTTTCACCAGTTGTCTCATATTGTCATGCTCGGGGGTGACTGCGGAAACTCGTGCGACACTTGTGACAGAGACAACACATTAAAGAAAATGGATGGTATTTTCCTTCAACTTAGTGGCGACAAGAGCTGATTATTTTGCTTGATCTTATATGGATGGGTACAAAAGGCAGAAAAGAAGACTACAAGAGGCCAGTGAATTGACACATGCCGCAGTTCCAAGTTATTGACCATCTGCTTTCCAAGTCTATAATCTTTTCGTAGAGTATTTCGGCAGCACGTGATAAACATCCATTCAACACAGGGAAAAACAGCGGGACAGCCTTGAATGACGATGCTATTACTTCCCCCAAGGCAAGATGAAGCTTGGATAATGATGAGGTCTAACACACGGCCGCGAATGTTACACGAGAACGTCACGAGGACACTATTCCCTTGCACAACATTATATAGCGCAGTCGACCCTTCGTACCGCCGTCCCATCGTGATTGAGCCCCGACACTTTCCCCTGACCTCACGGCGCCACCACTTACCTCTGCCGTCAAAACATGTGGTGCGTGTAATTACAACGTTGGGAAAGTTGGGCAAATATGCATAATGGCTTTGTCGGGCCATGATATTTGTGTTCCTGACCTGATGAACGTGTGTGTGTGTGTGTGTGTGTGTGTGTGGAGAGAGAGAGAGAGAGAGAGAGAGAGAGAGAGAGAGAGAGAGAGAGAGAGAGAGAGAGAGAGAGAGAGGTGAATTACATTATACCCATTTGAAGTTTCGCAACAGCGCATAAAATTCTTAAAATGTTGGTTTGGTGGTGGTAATGGTGATGGTGGTGGTGGTGGTGGTGATTACCCAAGTAAAGGTGGTGCCGGTGGTGATGGTGGTGGTGACTTAGCTGTAATGGTGGTAGTGGTGGTGGGGGGGAGGGTGTTGGTAGTGGTAGTTACTCTGGTAAAGGCGTTGGGGGTGGTGATGGTGGTGACTTAGCTGTGATGGTGGTAGTGGTGGTGGTCGTAGTGGTATCTGTGGTGCTGGTAGTTGTAGGAGGTGACTGCCATTTGTGGAAGTGCCAGTGGTGGTGATAGTGGTGGTTGTGGTTGTGGTGCTGGTGGTGGTGGTGGTAGTGGACGTTGGTGACTGTCATTTGTGAAAGTAGTGGTGATGGTAATTGTGGTGGAGGTTGTGGTGGTAGTGGTAGGGCTGGTGGCAGGGGTGGTGGTGGTTGTAGTGGTGGTGGTGGTGGTGGTGGAGGTAGAAGCAGGTGAGTGTCATTTTTGTAAGCATTGGTGGTGGTAATGGTGGTGGATTTGGCGGTGGCTGTGGTGGTGGTATTGGTGGTCGTGGTGTGCTGGTTATTATGGTGGTGGTCAAGGATGGATGAGGCCCTGGGTCGCGCGGCTTGAGGTCTCGCTGGCACCCTGTCCGCCAACATTGAAGGGCAAGAAGGAGGCTGACGGCCGGGAGGAATGTTTAATTTAACCTCCTTGGGATTGGCCGGATTGAAATGTTTTGTCCTTGGTTTTTAGTCTTTCCTCTGTATGTAGGTGACCAAGCTGAACAAACAACCACACCAAATCAGGCAGGTAGGCAGGTACTTAAATAGTTAGTTAATAGCTAGTCAGACAGCTAGGAAGAGTTAGCTGGTTAGATATTCAGTTAGATAGTTACTTAGTTTTTTTTTCAGTATTTTGTGTTTATCATATTTTGTTGTGTTGATCCCTTTTTTTTTTGTTTATTATTAGTTCATTCTCTTTAGTCGTCTGTTTTACGATTCATTTATTTGTTATTTCGCTCGTATTAAATAGATGAATGAGAGGAAATGTCCGGAGGGGGAAATGTTCAAAAGGGAATATGTTAAGGGGGGAGTATGTCCGGCACCCACTACTACTACTACTACTACTACTACTACTACTACTACTACTACTACTACTTCTACTATTACTTTTACTACCACTACCACTGTACTACTATACTACTACTACCACTACTGCTACTACTACTACTATTACTAAACTATTTGCTACATGGTAAAGCCAACATTTGATATCGTTTGTCTTATGTAAAATCTGAAGCGGTCTTCGTAGCCACGCATGAAGGCAGGGCCGTATACCTCACAGTCCATCGGGGATCCTCCACTAATACCCGAGGGGTCCCCGTTAAATGTCAATGTTCGTGGGTCTTGTAAGCGGGAAAAAGCTTCATAAAACTACATGCATTCATCTAAAACAGTATATTCCAAAATAGAGCATAAAATTTAGTAAGTTTTTCAACTCGGTCAAACATGCGCCCATTTGCTTAACTATAAAGGAATAGATAAAATATTCTTAATTCTTTTGAATGGCAACTATTCGCAAATAAATCTTGATAAGTAAGAAAATATAATGCACTCTTAGCCATGGGTCGTTAGATCAATATTGATTTGTTAAACATGCAGGCAGGAATTGGTTTGCTAATAGAATGGTAGACGAATGGAAGAGACTTGGCAGTCGTGCATGTGGTGAATTTCACTGTGATAGGCACACTATTATTAATAGGTAAGGTAAATTCATTAATAGGATAATAGTTTTATTGTAAAGGTTTTCATTGATAAGATAAGAAATACAGCTGGAGCTCCTCCCCTGAAGGTGAAATAAGAGCGACGGTCACTAAAGGGAGTCTCGCTCCCCGGGAGTGTGGCTCACGATGTGGCTCGCGCCTGCGCCGGGGCTCACTGGTGAGTGTGTTACCAGGCTGCTTAGTGAAGCAAGACAATGTACACAACGACAGCACAGATGGCCGTGACGTCCAGGAAGGCATCATCCTCATCAGACCAGTCATTACCGGTTATCAATTCGAGGGCTTCCCATGGATCCTCATCCTCATCAGACCAGTCATCACTGGTTATCAATTCGAGGGCTTCCCATGAATCATCATCCTCATCAGACCAGTCATTACTGGTTATCAATTCGAGAGCTTCCCATGGATCATCATCCTCATCAGACCAGTCATTACTGGTTATCAATTCGAGGGCATCCCATGGATCATCAACCTCATCAGACCAGTCATTACTGGTTATCAATTCGAGGGCATCCCATGGATCATCCTCCTCATCGGTGATGGCGGCCACCGATTCGGCGGATGCCCATGGATCATCATCCTCATCAGACCAGTCATTACTGGTTATCAATTCGAGGGCATCCCATGGATCATCATCCTCATCAGACCAGTCATTACTGGTTATCAATTCGAGGGCATCCCATGGATCATCATCTTCATCAGACCAGTCATTACTGGTTATCAATTCGAGGGCATCCCATGGATCCTCATCCTCATCAGACCAGTCATTACTGGTTATCAATTCGAGGGCTTCCCATGCAGCAGCATCCTCATCAGACCAGCATCCTCATCAGACCAGTCATTACTGGTTATCAATTCGAGGGCGTCCCATGCAGCATCATCCTCATCGGTGATGGCGGTCACCGATTCGGCGGATGCCAATGGATCATCACCCTCATCAGACGAGTCATCACGGGTCATTGCTTCAAAGGCTGGCCATGGATCATCACCCTCATCAGACGAGTCATCACGGGTCGTCACTTCAAGGAGTGCCAATGGAACATCACCCTCATCAGACGAGTCATTACGGGTCATTGCTTCAAAGGCTGGCCATGGATCATCACCCTCATCAGACGAGTCATCACGGGTCGTCACTTCAAGGAGTGCCAATGGAACATCACCCTCATCAGACGAGTCATTACGGGTCATTGCTTCAAAGGCTGGCCATGGATCATCACCCTCATCAGACGAGTCATCACGGGTCGTCACTTCAAGGAGTGCCAATGGAACATCACCCTCATCAGACGAGTCATCACGGGTCATTGCTTCAAAGGCTGGCCATGGATCATCAGCTTCATCAGACGAGTCATCACGGGTCGTCACTTCAAGGAGTGCCAATGGAACATCACCCTCATCAGACGAGTCATTACGGGTCATTGCTTCAAAGGCTGGCCATGGATCATCAGCTTCATCAGACGAGTCATCACGGGTCGTCACTTCAAAGAGTGTCAATGGAACAACACCCTCATCAGACGAGTCATTACGGGTCATTGCTTCAAAGGCTGGCCATGGATCATCAGCTTCATCAGACGAGTCATCACGGGTCGTCACTTCAAGGAGTGCCATTGGAACACCAGCCTCATCGGTGATGGCGGTCACCAATTCGGCGGGTGCCCATGGATCATCAGCCTCCACGGACCAGTCATCACGGGTCATTGCTTCAAAGGCTGCCCATGAATCATCAGCCTCATCGGTGATGGCGGTCACCAATTCGGCGGGTGCCCATGGATCATCAGCCTCCACGGACCAGTCATCACGGGTCATTGCTTCAAAGGCTGCCCATGAATCATCAGCCTCATCGGTGATGGCGGTCACCAATTCGGCGGGTGCCCATGGATCATCAGCCTCCACGGACCAGTCATCACGGGTCATTGCTTCAAAGGCTGCCCATGAATCATCAGCCTCATCGGTGATGGCGGTCACCAATTCGGCGGGTGCCCATGGATCATCAGCCTCCACGGACCAGTCATCACGGGTCATTGCTTCAAAGGCTGCCCATGAATCATCAGCCTCGACCACAGCAACAGAGGTCACCAAGTCTGGGGCTGCCCATGAATCATCAGCCTCCACGGACCAGTCACCACGGGTCATTGCTTCAAAGGCTGCCCATGAATCATCAGCCTCGACCATAGCAACGGAGGTCACCAAGTCTGGGGCTGCCCATGAATCATCAACCTCCACGGACCAGTCATCATGGGTCGTCACTTCAAAGGCTGCCCATGCATCAGCCTCATTGGTCCTGGCCATCCCTTCAGTGGCCGCACGCGGTGCAGGGCTCACCGCCCGGATGGGCTCGCCACACCGCCTCCCGTTGCACCGGAGGCTGGTGAAGGCGGGCCAGTCGTCAGCTAAGAGAGAGAAGTGGAGGCCGCTGATGTTGTCCAGCAGCCAGGCCAGCGGCATGGAAGAGGTGAAGACTGGCTTCCCAAGCGAGGCGCATTGCACCCTGACGGCCGCGTTGCCGTCTTTCTTGCACAGCTTCGCCAAGGGCACACGCAGCTCACCCTCGGCGTGGCAGCCTTGAATCCCTGCGACGCAAGACCAACCTTCCACGGGGAACTTGACGGAGGCGACCGTACGCCTCCTCTTCAGGCAGCAGGTGGAGTCCTTGCACGAGAGCTTGATGGAGTCCACCAAGGAGGAGCCTCGCTCCAGGGTTACCACACGTTTAATTTCTGTCGAGATGCAGAATTTCCCATCGTTGTTTCGATGTGATATAAAAAAATTATCCGAATATTTAGGAAATCGGTGTTCGGTAATAAAAGGAGGTGCTATGTCCATGAAGACCGACTGGCCTCCAGCAAATTCTTTCTGCTATAATCTTGCCCAGTCGGCTAAGTAGTGCAGTTCACGCGCCGGATGGCGGGTGACAGGGCTGTTGCTAAACTATAAAGGAATAGATTAAATATTCTTAATTCTTTTGAATGGCAACTATTTCCAAATAAATCTTGATAAGTAAGAAAAAATAACCTTGCTTAACTTTTATTTCATGCATAATGCGTGGATAACATGCCTTGGGTTCTTTACACATTAGTTATTTCCCAGTGTGTCGCGTAGGTACTCTTTCCTCCATATCTGTTCCCTTTATCCCGTGTCCGTGCATTGCGATTTCTTAATTTTAGTTGCCTTTCTGCCTACTACACCCTGGATTGTTACTAATGAGACCAGAGGACATCCAATACCTACTTGCTCTCTACTAGGCTCTTGCCTAGTCGGCTAAATAGTGCAGTTCACGCGTCGGATGGCGGGTGACAGGGCTGCAGCAACACGCTTCTTCATGTTGTTTAATAAGAACAAACCAAATAAAGGAAAATTCTAATTTTCGAGAGAGAGAGAGAGAGTTAGAAAGAGGTAGAAGGGAACCACAGTAACAAAGAAATGTAAGGAGACAGCAGTGCAAGTGGGAATAGGGATTATCGGTCGGTGGCAAAACGGCCATCTCAGGGCGCCTCCAAGCACTCACTCACACACACACACACACACACACACACACACACACACACACACACACACAGCCACATCTATGCGCCCTGAGGGGAGGATGAGGGGGCCCCCATTCCGCCATTTAATCGTGCGGCGAGTATATTTACTTATAATTAGGAAGTTAAATGGTTAGTTTAAGATAGTCAAACAATTATAGTTAATTTGTTAGATCGTTAGATGGTTAATTACTCGAAGTTAGTTAGTTAGTTAGTTAGCTAGTTAGGTAGGGAGGCACAAGGTTGTGGTGGTGGTGGTGGTGGTGGTGGTGGTGTTGGTGGTGATGGCGGCGGTGGCGGGGGTGACAGAGGACATGCAGGTGGCGGCAGGTGACTGTCTGAAATCGCCTGGCATCACACGAATTTTCTGCCATGCACCGAGCAATTTCAGGCTGAACTGCAATGAAACTCAATAGAGTGTAGAGCCGTTTCTTTTTCTTCAAATGGCCAATTCCCGCCACGGCCGCCGCCACAACTGCTCCCCGGGATATCATGGTTTGCCTCGTCACCGCTGCCATTACGGGTCGTCTCTGCCGCAGCTGTCACTGTCGCCGCCACGGATGTCATGTTTGCATCGCCGCCGCCGCCTGAACACCACTTACAGCCCCGCCTCGCTCCATCATGTATCGCTGGCTTCGTTCGGAGTGTCTGATACCACAAGCAAGCTTTCACCAGTTGTCTCATATTGTCATGCTCGGGGGTGACTGCGGAAACTCGTGCGACACTTGTGACAGAGACAACACGAGTGACAGTTTCATCTGACGCGAGTATTAAAGAGAATGGATGGTATTTTCCTTCAACTTAGTGGCGACAAGAGCTGATTATTTTGCTTGATCTTATATGGATGGGTACAAAAGGCAGAAAAGAAGACTACAAGAGGCCAGTGAATTGACACATGCCGCAGTTCCAAGTTATTGACCATCTGCTTTCCAAGTCTATAATCTTTTCGTAGAGTATTTCGGCAGCACGTGATAAACATCCATTCAACACAGGGAAAAACAGCGGGACAGCCTTGAATGACGATGCTATTACTTCCCCCAAGGCAAGATGAAGCTTGGATAATGATGAGGTCTAACACACGGCCGCGAATGTTACACGAGAACGTCACGAGGACACTATTCCCTTGCACAACATTATATAGCGCAGTCGACCCTTCGTACCGCCGTCCCATCGTGATTGAGCCCCGACACTTTCCCCTGACCTCACGGCGCCACCACTTACCTCTGCCGTCAAAACATGTGGTGCGTGTAATTACAACGTTGGGAAAGTTGGGCAAATATGCATAATGGCTTTGTCGGGCCATGATATTTGTGTTCCTGACCTGATGAACGTGTGTGTGTGTGTGTGTGTGTGTGTGTGTGTGTGTGTGGAGAGAGAGAGAGAGAGATATACAGGTGAATTACATTATACCCACTTGAGGTTTCGCAACAGCGCATAAAATTCTTAAAAATGTTGGTTTGGTGGTGGTAATGGTGGTGGTGGTGGTGGTGGTGGTGATTACCCAAGTAAAGGTGGTGCCGGTGGTGATGGTGGTGGTGACTTAGCTGTAATGGTGGTAGTGGTGGTGGGGGGGAGGGTGTTGGTAGTGGTAGTTACTCTGGTAAAGGCGTTGGGGGTGGTGATGGTGGTGACTTAGCTGTGATGGTGGTAGTGGTGGTGGTCGTAGTGGTATCTGTGGTGCTGGTAGTTGTAGGAGGTGACTGCCATTTGTGGAAGTGCCAGTGGTGGTGATAGTGGTGGTTGTGGTTGTGGTGCTGGTGGTGGTGGTGGTAGTGGACGTTGGTGACTGTCATTTGTGAAAGTAGTGGTGATGGTAATTGTGGTGGAGGTTGTGGTGGTAGTGGTAGGGCTGGTGGCAGGGGTGGTGGTGGTTGTAGTGGTGGTGGTGGTGGTGGTGGTGGAGGTAGAAGCAGGTGAGTGTCATTTTTGTAAGCATTGGTGGTGGTAATGGTGGTGGATTTGGCGGTGGCTGTGGTGGTGGTATTGGTGGTCGTGGTGTGCTGGTTATTATGGTGGTGGTCAAGGATGGATGAGGCCCTGGGTCGCGCGGCTTGAGGTCTCGCTGGCACCCTGTCCGCCAACATTGAAGGGGCAAGAAGGAGGCTGAAGTCCGGGAGGAATGTTTAATTTAACCTCCTTGGGATTGGCCGGATTGAAATGTTTTGTCCTTGGTTTTTAGTCTTTCCTCTGTATGTAAGTGACCAAGCTGAACAAGCAACCACACCAAATCAGGCAGGTAGGCAGGTACTTAAATAGTTAGTTAATAGCTAGTCAGACAGCTAGGAAGAGTTAGCTGGTTAGATATTCAGTTAGATAGTTACTTAGTTTTTTTCAGTATTTTGTTTTTATCATATTTTGCTGTGTTGATCCCTTTTTTTTGTTTATTATTAGTTCATTCTCTTTAGTCGTCTGTTTTACGATTCATTTATTTGTTATTTCGCTCGTATTAAATAGATGAATGAGAGGAAATGTCCGGAGGGGAAATGTTCAAAGGGAATATGTTAAGGGGGGAGTGTCCGGCACCCACTACTACTACTACTACTACTACTACTACTACTACTACTTCTACTATTACTTTTACTACCACTACCACTGTACTACTATACTACTACTACTACTACCACTACTACTATTACTAAACTATTTGCTACATGGTAAAGCCAACATTTGATATAGTTTGTCTTATGTAAAATCTGAAGCTGTCTTCGTAGCCAATCATGAAGGCAGTGACGTATACATCACAGTCCATCAGGGACCCTCCACTAATACCGAGGGTCCCCGTTAAATGTAAATGTTCGTGGGTCTTGTAAGCGGAAAAAGCTTCATAAAACTACATGCATTCATCTAAAACAGTATATTCCAAAATAGAGCATAAAATTTAGTAAGTTTTTCAACTCGGTCAAACATGCGCCCATTTGCTTAACTATAAAGGAATAGATAAAATATTCTTAATTCTTTTGAATTGCAACTATCCGCAAATAAATCTTGATAAGTAAGAAAATATAATGCACTCTTAGCCATGGGTCGTTAGATCAATATTGATTTGTTAAACATGCAGGCAGGAATTGGTTTGCTAATAGAATGGTAGACGAATGGAAGAGACTTGGCAGTCGTGCATGTGGTGAATTTCACTGTGATAGGCACACTATTATTAATAGGTAAGGTAAATTCATTAATAGGATAATAGTTTTATTGTAAAGGTTTTCATTGATAAGATAAGAAATACATTATTTTATATGTACTTTTTATATATATTTTTATACGCATTTACATTATTTAATATTTATTTTGAATATATAATTTTATACAAATTCATGGTATTTTATGTGTATTTGTATATATATTTTCATATAAATTTACATTATTCTATGTGTATTTTGTTCATATATTTCATTACAAATTTACCTTATTTTATGTTTATTTTGTATGTGTATTTTGTACATTTATATTTATACACGTTTACTCATACAAATTTATATTATTTTATTGGTATTTTGTTTATTTATTTTGATACGAATTACATGATTATATGTGTATTTTGTACACATTTTTTTATCCGTATTTACATTATTTAATGTGTATTTTGTTTATATATTTTCATACAAATTTACGTTATTATATGTGTATTTGTATAAATATTTTGATACCAATTTACTTTATTTCATGTATTTTGTATATATATTTCAATTCAAATTTAGCTTATTTTGTGTGTGTTTTGTATATATTTTCATACAAATTTAATTACTTCTGTGTATTTTTGTATATAGTTTTATATAAATTTACGTTATTTTATGTGTATTTTGTATATTTATATTTATACAAATACACATTCTTTTATTGGTATTTTGTTTATTTATTTTGATACGAATTTACATTATTTTATGTGTATTTTGTATACATTTTTATACGTATTTACTTCATTTTATGTGTATTTTGTATATATTTTTTATAGAAATCTACGTTATTTTATGTGTATTCGTATACATATTTTGAAACAAATTTACATTGCTTTATATGTATTTTGCATATCTATTTCAATACAAATTTACCTTATTGTACATATAAAACAATGTAAATTTGTTTCAAAATATATGTACGAATACACATAAAATAACGTAGATTTCTATAAAAATATATATACAAAATACACATAAAATTAAGTAAATACGTATAAAAAATGTAAACAAAATACACATAAAATAATGTAAATTCGAAACAAAATAAATAAACAAAATACCAATAAAAGAATGTGTATTTGTATAAATATAAATGTACAAAATACACATACAAAATAAACATAAAATAAGGTAAATTTGTAATGAAATATATGTACAAAATACACATAAAATAATGTAAATTTATATGAAAATATATATAAAAATACACATAAAATACCATGAATTTGTATAAAATTATATACTCAAAATAAATATTAAATAATGTAAATGCGTATAAAAATATATATACAAAGTACATATAAAATAATGTAAATTCGTATCAATATAAATCAACAAAATACCAATAAAATAATATATATTTGAATGAAAATAGATTTACAAAATACACATAACCTAACTAAAATTTGTATTGAAATATATACAAAAATACATAAAAATAATTTGAGTTTGAATGAAAATAGATATTCAAAATACACATAAAACTAGGTAAATTTCTTTTGAAATATATATACAAAATACCCATAAAATATTGTAAATTTGTGTCAAAATATATAAACAAATACACATAAAATAACGTAAATTTGTATGAAAAATATATACAAAATACACATAGAATAATGTCAAATCGTATCAAAATGAATGAGCAGAATATCAATAAAATAACGTAAATTTGTATGAAAATAAAGATGCAAAATACCCATAAAATAAAGCATATTTTTATAAAAATACATATAGAAAAATACACATAGAATAATTAAATTTGTATTAAAATTAATATACAAAATGCATATACAATAAATTTAAATTTGATTATATTAAATGAAATAAATATACAAAATAAACATAAAATAAGGTAAATTTGTAATAAAATATATGTAAGAATACACATAAAATAATATAAATTTGTATGAAAATATATATACAAATACACATAAAATAACATGAATTTGTATAAAATTTGTTTCAAAATATATACGAATACACAATAAAATAACGTAAATTTTTATGAAAATGTATATATAAAATACACAAAATAATTTAAATACGTAGAAAAATATATATACAAAATACACATAAAATAATGTAAATTCGTAAAAAAATATATACACAAAATTCCAATAAAAGAATGTATATTTGTAGGAAAATATATATACAAAAAACAAATAAAATAACTAAAATTTGTATAAAAATATATACAAAAATACACAAAAATAATTTAAATTTGTTTGAAAATAGATATGCAAAATACACATAAAGTTAGGCAAATTTGTATTGAAATACATATACAAAACTCACATAAAATAATGTAAATTTGTATGAAAATATATAAACAAATACATATAAAATAACGTAAATTTGGATAAAATATATATACAAAATATACATTAAATATTTTAAATATGTATAAAAATATATTATATTATATATATTTTTATTGATATTTGCGTTATTTATGTGTATTTTGTATGTTTTCTCATAGAAATTTACATTTTTTTATTGGTATTTTGTCTATTTATTTTGATACGAATTACATGATTATTTGTGTATTTTGTACATTTTTTTTATAAGTATTTACATTATTTAATGTGTATTTTGTTTATATATTTTTATACAAATTTACGTTATTATATGTGTATTTGTATAAGTATTTTGATACAAATTTACATTATTTTATGTATTTTGTATATATATTTCAATTCAAATTTAGCTTATTTTATGTGTATTTTGTATATCTATTTATTTTAATACAAAATCAAATATTTTATGTTTTTTGGTATATATATTTTTATAAAAAATGCGTTATTTTATGGGTATTTTCCATCTTAATTTTCATACAAATTTACATTATTTTATTAATATTTTCTGTATTTATTTTGATACGATTTACATTATTTTATTTGTGTTTTGTATATATTTTTTTTATACATATTTACATTATTTAATGTGTTTTTTGTATATATTTGATACAAATTTACGTTATTTTAAGTCTATATGTTTATATATTTTCATTCAAATTTACATTATTTTATGTGTATTTTGTATATGTATTTCAATACAAATTTACCTAATTTTATATGTTTTTTGTATATTTATTTTCATACAAGATTAAATTATTTTTGTGTATTTTTGTATATAGTTTTATACAAATTTAGGTTATTTTATGTGTATTTTCTATATCTATTTTCATACAAATACACCTTCTTTTCATGATATTTTGTTTATTTATTTTGACACGAATTAACATTATTTAATGTGTATTTTGTATATATATTTTTATACGTATTTACATTATTTCAAGTGTATTTTGTATATATATTTCTATAGAAATCTGCGTTATTTTATGTGTATTCGTATATATATTTTGAAACAAATTTACATTGTTTTATGTGTATTTTGCATATTTTTTTAATACAAATTTACCTTATTGTATGTGCATTTTGTATATTAATTTTAATACAAATTTGATTAATCTATGTGTATTTTTGTATATGTATTTTTATAAAAATATCCTTTATTTTATGGGTATTTTGCATCTTTATTTTCATACAAATTTACATTATTTTATTGATATTCTGTGTATTTATTTTGATATGATTTTACATTATTCTATGTGTATTTTGTATATATATTTTATATAAAATGTATTTCTTTTCATTTCATACAAATCTACATTATTTTATGTGTTTTTTGTACATGTATTTAAATACAAATTTAACTAGTTATATGTGTATTTTGTATATCTATTTTGTATGTATATTTTCATAGAAATTTACTCTATTTTATGAGTATTCGTATATATATTTTGATACAAATTTACATTATTAATGTGTATTTTGCATATCTATTTCAATACAAATTTACTTTATTGTACGTGCATTTTGTATATTTATTTTAATACAAATTTAATTATTTTATATGTATTTTTGTATATATATTTTTATGCAAATATGCGTTATTATATGGATATTTTGCATCTTTATTTTCATACAAATTTACATTATTTTATTGATATTCTCTTTATTTATTTTGATACGATTTAACATTATTCTATGTGTTTTTTGTATATATTTTTTTATATATATTTACATTATTTAATGTTAATTTTGTATATTTTTTATCCAAATTTATATTATTTTATGTGTATTTGTTTATATATTTTCATACATATTTACACTATTTTATGTGTTTTTTGTATATATATTTTTCTACGTATTTAAATTATTTTATGTGTATTTTGTATATACATTTTCATAAAAAAATTACGTTATTTTATTGTGTGTATAAGTATATATTTTGATACAAATTTTATACAAATTCATGTTATTTAATGTGTATTTGTATATATATTTTCATACAAATTTATATTATTTTATGTGTATTTTTTCATATATTTCATTACAAATTTACCTTATTTTATGTTTATTTTGTATATTTATTTCATTCAATTTTAAATTATTTTATGTGTATATTTGTATTTGTATTTAGGTTATTTTATGTGTATTTTGTATATATATTTTCATCCAAAATTACATTATTTTATTGGTATTTCTTAATTTAATTCGATACGAATTTAGATTATTTCATAGGTATTTTGTATACATATTTTATACTCATTTACATTATCTAATGTGTGTTTTGTATATATATTTTTATGCAAATTTATCTAATGTTCATTTTTGTACATATATTTTTATAGAAATTTGCGTTATTTTATGTATATAGTTTTATATAAATTTACGTTATTTTATGTGCATTTTGTATATTTATATTTATACAAATACACATTCTTTTATTGGTATATTGTTTATTTACATTTATACGAATTTACATTATTTTATGTGTATTTTGTATACATTTTTTTATACGTATTTACTTTATTTTATGTGTATTTTGTATATGTATTTTTATAGAAATCTACGTTATTTTATGTGTATTCGTATATATATTTTGAAACAAATTTACATTATTTTATATGTATTTTCCATATCTATTTCAATACAAATTTACCTTATTGTATGTGCATTTTGTATATTTATTTTAATACAAGTTCAAATATTTTATGTGTATTTTGGTATCAATAATTTTATAAAAAATGCGTTATTTTATAGGTATTTTGCATCTTAATTTTCATTTTATATGTACTTTGTATATATAATTTAAACGCTCTTACATTATTTAATATTTATTTTGAATATATATTTTTATACAAATTCATGGTATTTTATGTGTATTTGTATATATATTTTCATATAAATTTACATTATTGTATGTGTATTTTGTACATATATTTTATTACAAATCTTCCTTATTTTATGTTTATTTTGTATGTGTATTTTGTATATTTATATTTATCCAAATACACATTCTTTTATTGGTATTTTGTTTATTTATTTTAATTCGAGTTTACATTATTTTATGTGTATTTTGAATACATTTTTTTATACGTATTTACTTAATTTTATGTGTATTTTGTATATATATTTTTTATAGAAATCTACGTTTTTTTATTTGTATTCGTATATATATTTTGAAACAAATTTACATTGTTTTATATGTATTTTTGCATATCTCTTTCAATACAAATTTACCTTATTGTATATGCATTTTGTATATTTATTTCAATACAAATTTAAAAATTTATGTGTATTTTGGTATATATATTTTTATAAGAAATGCGCTATTTTATAGGAATTTTGCATCTTTATTTTCATACAAATTTACATTATTTTATTAATATTCGGTGTATTTATTTTGATACGATTTTACATTATTCTATTTGTTTTTTGTATATACTTTTTTATACATGTTTACATTATTTAATGTGTATCATGCATATATATTTTATACAAATTTATTATCTATTATCTATTTTCATACAAATAGACATTCTTTTCATGATATTTTGTTTATTTATTTTGACACGAATTTACATTATTTGATATGTATTTTGTATATATATTTTTATACGTATTTACATAATTTCATTTGTATTTTGTATATATATTTAATAGATATTCAAAATACACATAAAATAACCTAAATTTGTATCAAACTATATACAAAAATACACAAAAATATTTTAAATTTGTATGAAAATAAATATACAAAATACACATAAAATTAGGTAAATTTGTATGGAAATACATATACAAAATACACATAAAATAATGTAAATTTGAATGAAAATACATAAACAAATACACTTAAAATAACGTAAATTTGTATAAAAAAATATATACAAAACACAAATACAATAATGTAAAATCGTATCAAAATAAATACACAGAATATTAATAAAATAATGTAAATTTGTATGAAAATAAAGACAAAATACCCATAAAATAACGCATTTTTTTTATTTATAAAAATATATATACCAAAATACACATACAAAAATTAGATTTGTATTAAAATAAATATATAAAAAACATACAATAAGGTAAATTTGAATTGAAATAGATACGCAAAATACATATAAAGCAATGTAAATTTGTTTCAAAATATGTATACGAATACACATAAAATAACGTAGATTTCTATAAATATATATATACAAAATACACATAACATGAAGTAAATACGTATAAAAAATTGTATACAAAATACACATAAAATAATGTAAATTCGTATCAAAATAAATAAACAAAATACCAATAAAAGAATGTGTATTTGTATAAATATAAATATACAAAATACACATAAAATAACGTAAATTTATATAAAACTATATACATATATACACAGAAGTAATTAAATTTGTATGAAAATATATACAAAATACACACAAAATAAGCTAAATTTGAATTGAAATATATATACAAAATACATGAAATAAAGTAAATTTGTATCAAAATATTTATACAAATACACATATAATAACGTAAATTTGTATGAAAATATATAAACAAAATACACATTAAATAATGTAAATACGTATAAAAAAATGTGTACAAAATACACATATAATCATGTAATTCGTATCAAAATAAATAAACAAAATACCAATAAAATAATATAAATTTGTATGAGTAAACGTGTGTTGCATATTTTTTCAATACAAATTTACCTTATTATATACGCATTTTGTATATTAATTTTAATACAAATTTAATTATTCGATGTGTATTTTTGTATCTGTATTTTTATAAACATATGCTTTATTTTTTGGGTATTTTGCATCTTTATTTTCATAAAAATTTACATTATTTTATTGATATTCTGCTCATTCATTTTGATACGAATTGACATTATTCTATGTGTATTTTGTATATATTTTTCATACAAATTTACGTTATTTTATGTGTATTTGTTTATATATTTTGACACAAATTTACAATATTTTATGGCTATTTTGTATATACATTTCAAAAGAAATTTACCTAGTTTTATGTGTATTTTGTATATCTATTTTCATACAAACTCAAATTATTTCTATGTATTTTTGTATATATTTTAATACAAATTTTAGTTAAGTTACGTGTATTTTGTAAATTTATTTTCATTCATATATATATTATTTTATTGGTGTGTTGTTGATTTATATTGATACGAATTTACATTATTTTATATGTACTTTGTATATATATTTTTATACGCTTTTACATTATTTAATATTTATTTTGTATATATATTTTTATACAAATTCATGGCATTTTATGTGTATTTGTATATATATTTTCATATAAATTTACATTATTTTATGTGTATTTTGTACATATATTTTATTACAAATCTACCTTATTTTATGTTTATTTTGTATATGTATTTTGTATATTTATATTTATCCAAATACACATTCTTTTATTGGTATTTTGTTTATTTATTTTAAATCGAATTTACATTATTTTATGTGTATTTTGTATACATTTTTTTATACGTATTTACTTAATTTTATGTGTATTTTGTATATATATTTTTATAGAAATCTACGTTTTTTTATTTGTATTCGTATATATATTTTGAAACAAATTTACATTGTTTTATATGTATTTTTGCATATCTCTTTCAATACAAATTTACCTTATTGTATATGCATTTTGTATATTTATTTCAATACAAATTTAAAAATTTTATGTGTATTTTGGTATATATATTTTATAAGAAATGCGCTATTTTATGAATTTTGCATCTTTATTTTCATACAAATTTACATTATTTTATTAATATTCGGTGTATTTATTTTGATACGAATTTACATTATTCTATTTTTTTTGTATATACTTTTTTATACATATTTACATTATTTAATGAGTATCTTGCATATATATTTTATACAAATTTATCATCTATTATTTATTTTTATACAAATACACATTCTTTACATGATATTTTGTTTATTTATTTTGACACGAATTTACATTATTTGATATGTATTTTGTATATATATTTTTATACGTATTTACATAATTTCATATGTATTTTGTCTATATATTTCTATAGAAATCTACTTTATTTTATGTGTATTCGTATATATATTTTGAAACAAATTTACATTGTTTTATATGTATTTTTGAATATCTCTTTTAATACAAATTTACCTTACTGTATATGCATTTTGTATATTTATTTCAATACAAATTTAAATATTTTATGTGTATTTTGGTATATATATTTTTATAAAAAATGCGAAAATTTTTGGGAATTTTGCATCTTTATTTTCATACAAATTTACATTATTTTATTGATATTCTGTGTATTTATTTTGATACGATTTTACATTATTCTATTTGTTTTTTGTATATATATTTTTTATACACATTTACATTATTTAATGTGTATCTTGCATATATATTTTATACAAATTTACGTTATTTTAAGTGTATTTGTTTTTATATTTTCATTCAAATTTACATTTATTTTAATTCGAAATTACATTATTTTATGTGTATTTTGTATACATTTTTTATACGTATTTACTTAATTTTATGTGTATTTTGTATATATATTTTTATAGAAATCTACGTTTTTTTATTTGTATTCGTATATATATTTTGAAACAAATTTACATTGTTTTATATATATTTTTGCATATCTCTTTCAATACAAATTTACCTTATTGTATGTGCATTTTGTATATTTATTTCAATGCAAATTTAAATATTTTATGTGTATTTTGGTATATATATTTTTTAAGAAATGCGCTATTTTATGGGAATTTTGCATCTTTATTTTCATACAAATTTACATTATTTTATTAATATTCGGTGTATTTATTTTGATACGATGTTACATTATTCTATTTGTTTTTTGTATATACTTTTTTATACATATTTACATTATTTAATGTGTATCTTGCATATATATTTTATACAAATTTATTATCTATTATCTATTTTCATACAAATACACATTCTTTTCATGATATTTTGTTTATTTATTATGACACGAATTTACATTATTTGATATGTATTTTGTATATATATTTTTATACGTATTTACATAATTTCATATGTATTTTGTATATATATTTCTATAGAAATCTACTTTATTTTATGTGTATTCGTATATATATTTTGAAACAAATTTACATTGTTTTATATGTATTTTTGAATATCTCTTTCAATACAAATTTACCTTACTGTATATGCATTTTGTATATTTATTTCAATACAAATTTAAATATTTTATGTGTATTTTGGTAAATATATTTTTATAAAAAATGCGATAATTTTTGGGAATTTTGCATCTTTATTTTCATACAAATTTACATTATTTTATTGATATTCTGTGTATTTATTTTGATACGATTTTACATTATTCTATTTGTTTTTTGTATATATATTTTTTATACACATTTACATTATTTAATGTGTATCTTGCATATATATTTTATACAAATTTACGTTATTTTAAGTGTATTTGTTTATATATTTTCATTCAAATTTACATTATTTGATGTGTATTTTGTATATGTATTTCAATACAAATTTACCTAATTTTATGTGTATTTTGTATATTTCTTTTCAAACAAATTTAAATTATTTTTGTGTATTTTTGTATATAGTTTTATACAAATTTAGGTTATTTTATGTACGCATTTACATTATTTAGTGTGTGTTTTGTATATATATTTTTTTGCAAATTTACTTTATTTTATGTGCATTTTTGTACATATATTTTTATAGAAATTTGCGTTATTTGTATATGTTTTCTCATACAAATTTACATTATTTTATTGCTATTTTGTTTATTTATTTTGATACGAATTACATGATTATATGTGTATTTTGTACATATTTTTTATACGTATTTACATTACTTAATGTGTATTTTGTTTATATATTTTTAAACAAATCTACGTTATTATATGTATTTGTATAAATATTTTGATACAGATTTACATTATTTTATGTATTTTGTATGTACATTTCAAATCAAATTTAGCTTATTTTAGCTGTATTTTGTATATATATTTTCATACAAATTTAATTACTTCTGTGTATTTTTGTATATAGTTTTATACAAATTTACGATATTTTATGAGTATTTTGTATATTTATATTTATACAAATACACATTCTTTTACTGGTATTTTGTTTATTTATTTTGATACGATTTTTATGTATTTTTTGTATTCATTTTTTTATACGTATTTACTTCATTTTATGTGTATATATTTTTATAGAAATCTACGTTATTTTATGTGTATTCGTATATATATTTTGAAACAAATTTACATTGTTTTATATGTATTTTGTATATCTATTTCAATACAAATTTACCTTATAGTATGTGCATTTTTTATATTTATTTTAATACAAATTTTAATATTTTATGTGTATTTTGGTATATATATTTTTATAGAAAATGCGTTATTTTATGGCTATTTTGCATCTTTATTTTCATACAAATTTACATTATTTTATTAATATTCTGTGTATTTATTGTTGATACGATTTTACATTATTCTATTTGTGTTTTGTATATATTTTTTTATACATATTTACATTATTTAATGTGTATTTTGTATATATATTTGATACAAATTTACGTTATTTTAAGTGTACATGTTTATATATTTTCATTCAAATTTCCATTATTTTGTGTGTATTTTGTATATGTATTTCAATACAAATTTACCTAATTTTATGTGTATTTTGTATATTTATTTTCATACAGATTTAAATTATTTTTGTGTATTTTTGTATATAGTTTTATACAAACTTAGGTTATTTTATGAGTATTTTGTATATTTATTTTCATACAAATACACATTCTTTTATTGATATTTTGTTTATTTATTTTGACGAGAATTTAAATTATTTAATGTGTATTTTGTATATATATATATATATATATATATATATATATATATATATATATATATATATATATATATATATATATATATATATATATATATATATATATATATATATATATATATATATATATATATATATATATATTTTGTATATATATTTCTATAGAAATCTACGTTATTTTATGTGTATTCGTATATATATTTTGAAACAAATTTACACTTTTATGTGCATTTTGTATATTTTTTCAATACAAATTTACCTTCTTGTACGTGCATTTTGTATATTAATTTTAATACACATTTAATTATTCTATGTGTATTTTTTGTATATGTATTTTTTAAAAAAATATGCTTTATTTTATGGGTATTTTGCATCTTTATTTTCATACAAAATTACATTATTTTATTAATATTCTGTGTATTTATTTTGATACGATTTTACATTATTCTATGTATATTTTGTATATCTATTTTATACAAATGTACGTTATTTTATGTGAATTTGTTTTCATTTCATACAAATTTACATTATTTTATGTGTATTTTGTACATGTATTTAAATACAAATTTAACTAATTATATGTGTATTTTGTATATCTATTTTCATACAAATTGAAATTTATTTTTTTGTTTTTTTGTATATATTTTTATTCAAATTTTCGTAATTTTATGTGTATTTTGTATATTTATTTTCCTACAAATATACGTTCTTTTCTCGGAATTTTGTTTATTTATTTTGATACGAATTTAATTTTTTTTAGGTGTATTTGATATATATATTTTTATACTTATTTACATAATTTTATATGTATTTTGAATATATATAATCATAGAAATTTACTCTATATGTTTATACAAAAAAACACAAAAATAATTTAAATTTGTATGAAAATAAATATACAAAATACACATAAAATTAGGTAAGTTTGTATTTAAATACATATACAAAATACACTTAAAATAATGTAAATTTGAATGAAATTATATAAACAAATACACTTAAAATAACGTTAATTTGTATAAAATATATATAAAAAATACACATTAAATAATGAAAATATGTATAAAAAAATATATACCAAACACAAATAGTATAATATAAAATCGTATCAAAATATATACACAGAATATTAATAAAATAATGTACATTTGTATGAAAACTAAGATGCAAAATACCTATAAAATAACGCATTTTTTATAAAATTATATATACCAAAATACACATAAAATATTTGAATTTGTATTAAAATAAATATACAAAATGCAAATACAATAAGGTAAATTTAAATTTAAAATATTTTTGTGTATTTTTGTATATAGTTTGATACAAATTTAGGTTATTTTATGTGTATTTTGTATATCTATTTTCATACAAATACACATTCTTTTATTGATATTTTGTTTATTTATTTTGACGCGAATTTACATTATTTAATGTGTATTTTGTATATATATTTTTATACGTATTTACATCATTTCATGTGTATTTTGTATAGTTTTAAACAAATTTATATTATTTAATGTGTATTTTGTATATATATTTATACAAATACACATTCTTTTATTGGTATTTTGTTTATTTATTTTGATACTAATTTACATTATTTTATGTTAATTTTTGTATACATTTTTTATACGTATTTACTTAGTTTTATGTGTATTTTGTATATATATTTTTATAGAAATCTACCTTATTTCATGTGTATTCGTATATATATTTTGAAACAAATTTACATTGTTTATATGTATTTTGCATATCTATTTTTGTGTATTCTGTATTTATTTTTGTTATACATAGAATAATGTAAAATCGTATCAAAATAAGTACACAGAATATCAATAAAATAATTTAAATTTGTATGAAAATAAAGATGCAAAATACCCATAAGATAAAGCATTTTTTTTAAATACATATACAAAAATACACATAGAATAATTAAATTTGTATTAAAATTAATATACAAAATGCACACATACAATAAGGTAAATTTGTATTAAAAAAAACGCAAAATACAAATAAAACATTGTAAATTTGTTTCAAAATATATATACGAATACATATAAAATAACGTAGATTTCTATAGAAATATATATACAAAATACACATGAAATTATGTAAATACGTATAAAAATATATATATAAAATACATATTAAGTAATGTAAATTCGTGTCAAAATAAATGAACAAAATATCATGAAAAGAATGTGTATTTGTATGAAAATAAATAATAGATAATAAATTTGTATGAAATATATATGCAAGATATACATTAAATAATGTAAATATGTATAAAAAATATATATACAAAAAACAAATAGAATAATGTAAGATCGTATCAAAATAAATACACCGAATATTAATAAAATAATGTAAATTTGTATGAAAATAAAGATGCAAAATTCCCATCAAATAGCGCATTTCTTATAAAAATATATATACCAAAATACACATAAAATATTTAAATTTGTATTGAAATAAATATACAAAATGCACATACAATAAGGTAAACTTCTATTGAAAGAGATATGCAAAAATACATATAAAACAATGTAAATTTGTTTCAAAATATATATACGAATACACATAAAATAACGTAGATATCTTTAAAAATATATATACAAAATACACATAAAATTAGGTAAATACGTATAAAAAAATGTAAACAAAATACACATAAAATAATATAAATTCGAAACAAAATAAATAAACAAAATACCAATAAAAGAATGTGTATTTGTATAAATATAAATGTACAAAATACACATACAAAATAAACATAAAATAAGGTAAATTTGTAATGAAATATATGTACAAAATACACATAAAATAATGTAAATTTATATGAAAATATATATACAAATACACATAAAATACCATGAATTTGTATAAAATTATATATTCAAAATAAATATTAAATAATGTAAATGCGTATAAAAATATATATAAAAAGTACATATAAAATAATGTAAATTCGTATCAATATAAATCAACAAAATACCAATAAAATAATATATATTTGAATGAAAATAGATTTACAAAATACACATAACATAACTAAAATTTGTATTGAAATATATACAAAAATACATAAAAATAATTTGAGTTTGTATGAAAATAGATATTCAAAATACACATCAAACTAGGTAAATTTCTTTTGAAATATATATACAAAATACCCATAAAATATTGTAAATTTGTGTCAAAATATATAAACAAATACACATAAAATAACGTAACTTTGTTTGAAAAATATATACAAAATACACATAGAATAATGTCAAATCATATCAAAATGAATGAGCAGAATATCAATAAAATAACGTAAATTTGTATGAAAATAAAGATGGAAAATACCCATAAAATAAAGCATATTTTTATAAAAATACATATACAAAAATACACATAGAATAATTAAATTTGTATTAAAATTAATATACAAAATGCATATACAATAAGGTAAATTTGTATTGAAAAAATATGCAAAATACACATAAAACTGTAAATTTGTAAAAAATCTATATACGAATACACATAATATAACGTAGATTTCAATAGAAATATATATACAAAATACACATAAAATGATGTAAATACGTATAAAAATATATATATACAAAATACACATTAAATAATTTAAATTCTCGTCAAAATAAATAAACAAAATATCAATAAACGAATGTGTATTTGTATGAAAATAGATATACAAAATACTCATAAAATAACCTAAGTTTGTATAAAACTATATACAAAAATACACAAAAATAATTTAAATTTGTATGAAAATAAATATACAAAATACACATAAAATTATTTTGTATATCTATTTTATACAAATGTACGTTATTTTATGTGAATTTGTTTTCATTTCATACAAATTTACATTATTTTATGTGTATTTTGTACATGTAATTAAATACAAATTTAACTACTTATAGTTGTATTTTGTATATCTATTTTCATATAAATTGAAATTTATTTTTTTGTTTTTTTGTATATATTTTTATTCAAATTTTCGTAATCTTATAAAAATATATATACCAAAATACACATAAAATTTTTAAATTTGCATTGAAATAAATATACAAAATGCACATACAATAAGGTAAATTTGTATTGAAAGAGATATGCAAAAATACATATAAAACAATGTAAATTTGTTTCAAAATATATATACGAATACAAAAAAAAACGTAGATTTCTATAAATATATATATACAAAATACACATAAAATTAAGTAAATACGTATAAAAAAATGTATACAAAATACACATAAAATAATGTAAATTCGAATTAAAATAAATAAACAAAATACCAATAAAAGAATGTGTATTTGGATAAATATAAATATACAAAATACACACACAAAATAAACATAAAATAAGGTAGATTTGTAATAAAATATATGTACAAAATACACATAAAATAATGTAAATTTATATGAAAATATATATACAAATACATAAAATACCATGAATTTGTATAAAATATATATTCAAAATAAATATTAAATAATGGAAAAGCGTATAAAATATATACCCAAAGTACATATAAAATAATGTAAATTCGTATCAATATATATCAACAAAACACCAATAAAATAATATATATTTGAATGAAAATAAATTTACAAAATACACATAACATAACTAAAATTTGTATTAAAATATATACAAAAATACATAGAAATAATTTGAGTTTGTATGAAAATAGATATACAAAATACACATAAAACTAGGTAAATTTCTTTTGAAATGTATATACAAATTACCCATAAAATATTGTAAATTTGTGTCAAAATATATAAACAAATACACATAAAATAACGTAAATTTGTATGAAAAATATATACAAAATACACATAGAATAATGTCAATTCCTATCAAAATGAATGAGCAGAATATCAATAAAATAATGTAAATTTGTATGAAAATAAAGATGCAAAATACCCAAAAAATAAAGAATATATTTATAAAAATAGATACAAAAATACACATCGAATAATTAAATTTGTATTAAAATTAATATACAAAATGCGTATATAATAAGGTAAATTTGAACTGAAAAAATATGCAACATACACGTTTACTCATACAAATTTATATTATTTTATTGGTATTTTGTTTATTTATTTTGATACGAATTACATGATTATATGTGTATTTTGTACATATTTTTTTATACGTATTTACATTATTTAATGTGTATTTTGTTTATATATTTTCATACAAATTTACGTTATTATATGTGTATTTGTATAAATATTTTGATACAAATTTACTTTATTTCATGTATTTTGTATATATATTTCAATTCAAATTTAGCTTATTTCGTGTGTATTTTGTATATATTTTCATACAAATTTAATTACTTCTGTGTATTTTTGTATATAGTTTTATATAAATTTACGTTATTTTATGTGTATTTTGTATATTTATATTCATACAAATACACATTCTTTTATTGGTATTTTGTTTATTTATTTTGATACGAATTTACATTATTTTATGTGTATTTTGTATACATTTTTTTATACGTATTTACTTCATTTTATGTGTATTTTGGTATATATATTTTTATAAATAAAAAAAATGCGTTATTTTATGGGTATTTTGCTTCTTTATTTTCATACAAATTTACATTATTTTATTAATATTCTGTGTATTTATTTTGATACGATTTTACATTATTCTATTTGTGTTTTGTACATATTTTTTTATACAAATTTACGTTATTTTAAGTGTATTTGTTTATGTATTTTCATTCAAATTTACATTATTTTATGTGTATTTTGTGTATGTATTTCAATACAAATTTACCTAATTTTATGTGTATTTTGTATATTTATTTTCATACAAATTTAAAATATTTTTGTGTATTTTTGTATATAGTTTGGTACAAATTTAGGTTATTTTATGTGTATTTTGTATATCTATTTTCATACAAATACACATTCTTTTATTGATATTTTGTTTATTTATTTTGACACGAATTTACCTAGATATGTATTTTGTATATATATTTTTATACGTATTTACATAATTTCATGTGTATTTTGTATATATATTTCTATAGAAATCTACGTTATTTTATGTGTATTCGTATATATATTTTGAAACAAATTTACTTTGTTTTATATGTATTATTGAATATCTCTTTCAATACATATTTACCTTACTGTATATGCATTTTGTATATTTATTTCAATACAAATTTAAATATTTTATGTGTATTTTGGTATATATATTTTTATAAAAAATGCGCTATTTTATGGGAATTTTGCATCTTTCTTTTCATACAAATTTACATTATTTTATTGATATTCTGTGTATTTATATTGATAGGATTTTACATTATTCTATTTCTTTTTTGTATATATTTTTTATACACATTTACATTATTTAATGTGTATCTTGCATATATTTTATACAAATTTACGTTATTTTAAGTGTATTTGTTTATATATTTTCATTCAAATTTACATTATTCTATGTGTATTTTGTATATGTATTTCAATACAAATTTACCTAATTTTATGTGTATTTTGTATATTTCTTTTCAAACAAATTTTTAATATTTTTGTGTATTTTTGTATATAGTTTTATACAAATTTAGGTTATTTTATGTACGCATTTACTTTATTTAATGTGTGTTTTGTATATATATTTTTATGCAAATTTACTTTATTTTATGTGCATTTTTGTACATATATTTTTTTAGAAATTTGCGTTAATTTATGTGTATTTGTATATGTTTTCTCATACAAATTTACATTATTTGATTGCTATTTTCTTTATTTATTTTGATACGAATGAAAATAGATATACAAAATATACATAAAATAAACTAAATTTGTATTGATATATATATACAAAATACATAAAATAATGTAAATTTGTATCAAAATATTTTAACAGATGCGCATAAAATAACGTAAATTTGTTTTAAAATATACAAAATACACATTAAATAATGTAAATATGTATAAAAAAATATACAAAACACAAATAGAATAATGTAAAATCGTATCAAAATAAATACACAGAATATTAATAAAACAATGTAAATTTGTATGAAAATAAAGATGCAAAATACCCATTAAATAACGCATTTTTTATAAAAATATATATACCAAAATACACATGAAAAAATTAATTTGTATTAAAATAAATATACAAAATACACACACAATAAGGTAAATCTGTATTGAAATAGATATGCAAAATACATATAAAACAATGTAAATTTGTTTCAAAATATATATACGAATACACATAAAATAGCGTAGATTTGTATAAAAATACATATACAAAATATACATAAAATGAAGTAAATACGTATAAGAAAATGTATACAAAATACACATAAAATAATGTAAATTCGTATCAAAATAAATAAACAAAATACCAATAAAAGAATGTGTATTTGTATAAATATAAATATACAAAATACACATAAAATAACGTAAATTTGTATAAAACTATACAAAATGCATATACAGTAAGGTAAATATGTATTGAAAGAGATATTCAAAAATACATATAAAACAAAGTTAATTTGTTTCAAAATATATATACGAATACACATAAAATAACGTAGATTTCTATAGAAATATATATACAAAATACTCATGAAATTATGTAAATACGTATAAAAATATATATACAAAATACATATCTAGGTAAATTCGTGTCAAAATAAATAAACAAAATATCATGAAAAGAATGTGTATTTGCATGAAAATAAATAATAGATAATAAATTTGTATGAAATATATATGCAAGATACACATTAAATAATGTAAATATGTAAAAAAAATATATATATACAAAAAACAAATAGAATAATGTGAAATCGTAACTAAATAAATACACCGAATATTAATAAAATAATGTAAATTTGTATGAAAATAAAGATGCAAAATTCCCATCAAATAGCGCATTTCTTATAAAAATATATATACCAAAATACACATAAAATATTTAAATTTGTATTGAAATAAATATACAAAATGCACATTCAATAAGGTAAACTTGTATTGAAAGAGATATGCAAAAATACATATAAAACAATGTAAATTTGTTTCAAAATAAATATACGAATACACATAAAATAACGTAGATTTCTATAAAAATATATATACAAAATACACATAAAATTAAGTAAATACGTATAAAATAGATATACAAAATACACATAGAATAATGTAAAATTGTTTAAAAAAAAATAAACAGAATATAAATAAAATAATGTAAATTTGTATGAAAATAAAAATGCAAAATACCCATAAAATAAAGCATATTTTATAAAATACATATACAAAAATACACATAGCATAATTAAATTTGTATTAAAATTAATATACAAAATGCATATACAATAAGGTAAATTTGTATTGAAAAAATATGCAAAATACACATAAAACAGTGTAAATTTATTTCAAAATCTATATACGAATACTCATAAATCAACGTAGATTTCTATAGAAATATATATACAAAATACACATCAAATGATGTAAACACGTATAAAAATATATATATAAAATACACATTAAATAATGTAAATTCGCGTCAAAATAAATAAACAAAATATCAATAAAAGAATGTGTATTTGTATGAAAATAGATATACAATATACACGTTATTTTATGTGTATTCGTATATATATTTTGAAACAAATTTACACTGTTTTATTTGTATTTTGCGTTTTTTTTCAATACAAATTTACCTTTTTGTATGTGTGCATTATGTATATTAATTTTAATACAGATTTAATTATTCTATGTGTATTTTTGTATATGTATTTTTAAAAAAAAATATGCTTTATCTTATGGGTATTTTGCATCTTTATTTTAATACAAATTTAAATTATTTTATTGATATTCTGTGTACTTATTTTGATACGATTTTACATTATTCTATGTATAACAAAAATAAATATATACAAAAATACACAAAAAATAATTTAAATTTGTTTGAAAATAGATATGCAAAATATGTGTATTTTGTATATATATTTCAATTCAAATTTAGCTTATTTTGTGTGTATTTTGTATATATTTTCATACAAATTTAATTACTTCTGTGTATTTTTGTATATATTTTTATATAAATTTACGTTATTTTATGTGTATTTTGTATATTTATATTTATACAAATACACATTCTTTTATTGGTATTTTGTTTATTTATTTTGATACGAATTTATATTATTTTATGTGTATTTTGTATACATTTTTTTATACGTATTTACTTCATTTTATGTGTATTTTGTATATATATTTTCATAGAAATCTACGTTATTTTATGTGTATTCGTATATATATTTTGAAACAAATTGACATTGTTTTATATGTATTTTGCATATCTATTTCAATACAAATTTACCTTATTGTATGTGTTTTTTTGTATATTTATTTTAATACAAATTTAATTTTTTGATGTGTATTTTGGTATATATATTTTTATAAATAAAAAAAATGCGTTATTTTATGGGTATTTTGCTTCTTTATTTTCATACAAATTTACATTATTTTATTAATATTCTGTGTATTTATTTTGATATAATTTTACATTATTCTATTTGTGTTTTGTACATATTTTTTTATACAAATTGACGTTTTTTTATAAAATTATTGATACCAAAATACACATAAAATATTTCAATTTGTATTAAAATAAATATACAAAATGCACATACAATAAGGTAAATTTGTATTGAAATAGATATGAAAATACATATAAAATAATGTAAATTTGTTTCAAAATATATATACGAATACACATAAAATAACGTAGATTTCTATAAAAATACATATACAAAATACATATAAAATTAAGTAAATACGTATAGAAAAATGTATACAAAATACACATAAAATAATGTAAATTCGTATAAATGTAATTAAACAATATACCAATAAAAGAATGTGTATTTGTATAAATATAAATATACAAAATGCACAAAAAATAACGTAAATTTATATAAAACTATATACATAAAATAACGCAAATTTCTATAAAAATATATGTACAAAAATGAACATAAAATAAATTTGCATAAAAATATATATACAAAACACACATTAGATAATGTAAATGAGTATAAAAATATGTATAGAAAATACCTATGAAATAATCTAAATTCGTATCGAATTAAATTAAGAAAATACCAATAAAATAATGTAATTTTGGATGAAAATATATATACAAATACAAATAAAATAACCTAAATACAAATACAAATATACACATAAAATATTGTATTTTGTATATACATTTCAATTCAAATTTAGCTTATTTTATCTGTATTTTGTATATCTATTTTCATACGAATTTAATTACTTCTGTGTATTTTTCGTATATATATTTTGAAACAAATTTACATTGTTTTATATGTATTTTGCATATCTATTTCAATACAAATTTACCTTATTGTATGTGTTTTTTGTATATTTATTTTAATACAAATTTAATTTTTTGATGTGTATTTTGGTATATATATTTTTATAAATAAAAAAAATGCGTTATTTTATGGGTATTTTGCTTCTTTATTTTCATACAAATTTACATTATTTTATTAATATTCTGTGTATTTATTTTGATACGATTTTACATTATTCTATTTGTGTTTTGTACATATTTTTTATACAAATTTACGTTATTTTAAGTGTATTTGTTTATGTATTTTCATTCAAATTTACATTATTTTATGTGTATTTTGTGTATGTATTTCAATAAAAATTTACCTAATTTTATGTGTATTTTGTATATTTATTTTCATACAAATTTAAAATATTTTTGTGTATTTTTGTATATAGTTTGATACAAATTTAGGTTATTTTATGTGTATTTTGTATATCTATTTTCATACAAATACACATTCTTTTATTGATATTTTGTTTATTTATTTTGACGCGAATTTACATTATTTAATGTGTATTTTGTATATATATTTTTATACGTATTTACATCATTTCATGTGTATTTTGTATAGTTTTAAACAAATTTATATTATTTAATGTGTATTTTGTAAATATATATTTATACAAATACACATTCTTTTATTGGTATTTTGTTTATTTATTTTGATACTAGTTTACATTATTTTATGTGTATTTTTTGTACATTTTTTATACGTATTTACTTAATTTTATGTGTATTTTGTATATATATTTTTATAGAAATCTACCTTATTTCATGTGTATTCGTATATATATTTTGAAACAAATTTACATTGTTTATAGGTATTTTGCATATCTATTTTTGTGTATTCTGTATTTATTTTTGTTATACATAGAATAATGTAAAATCGTATCAAAATAAGTACACAGAACATCAATGAAATAATTTAAATTTGTATGAAAATAAAGATGCAAAATACCCATAAGATAAAGCATATTTTTTTAAAAAAATACATATACAAAAATACACATAGAATAATTAAATTTGTATTAAAATTAATATACAAAATGCACACATAAAATAAGGTAAATTTGTATTGAAAAAAAAACGCAAAATACAAATAAAACCGTGTAAATTTGTTTCAAAATATATATACGAATACACATAAAATAACGTAGATTTCTATAGAAATATATATACAAAATACACATGAAATTATGTAAATACGTATAAAAAAAAAAAAAATATATATATATATATATATATATATATATATATATATATATATATATATATATATATATATATATATATATATATATATATATATATATATATATATATATATATATATATATAATACATATTAAGTAATGTAAATTCGTGTCAAAATAAATAAACAAAATATCATGAAAAGAATGTGTATTTGTATGAAAAAATAATAGATAATAAATTTGTATGAAATATATAAGCAAGATACACATTAAATAATGTAAATATGTATAAAAAAAATATATACAAAAAACAAATAGAATAATGTAGAATCGTATCAAAATAAATACACCGAATATTAATAAAATAATGTAAATTTGTATGAAAATAAAGATGCAAAATTCCCATCAAATAGCGCATTTCTTATAAAAATATATATACCAAAATACACATAAAATATTTAAATTTGTATTGAAATAAATATAGAAAATGCTCATACAATAAGGTAAACTTCTATTGAAAGAGATATGCAAAAATACATATAAAACAATGTAAATTTGTTTCAAAATATATATACGAATACACATAAAATAACGTAGATTTCTATAAAAATATATATACAAAATACATAAAATTAGGTAAATACGTATAAAAAAATGTAAACAAAATACACATAAAATAATATAAATTCGAAACTAAATAAATAAACAAAATACCAATAAAAGAATGTGTATTTGTTCTGTGTATTTTTGTATATAGTTTTATACAAATTTACGATATTTTATGTGTATTTTGTATATTTATATTTATACAAATACACATTCTTTTACTGGTATTTTGTTTATTTATTTTGATACGATTTTTATGTGTATTTTGTATTCATTTTTTTATACGTATTTACTTCATTTTATGTGTATTTTGTATATATTTTTATAGAAATCAACGTTATTTTATGTGTATTCGTATATATATTTTGAAACAAATTTACATTGTTTTATATGTATTTTGCATATCTATTTCAATAGAAATTTACCTTACAGTATGTGCATTTTTTATATTTATTTTAATACAAATTTTAATGTTTTATGTGTATTTTGGTATATATATATTTTTATAAAAATTGCGTTATTTTATGGCTATTTTGCATCTTTATTTTCATACAAATTTACAGTATTTAATTAATATTCTGTGTATTTATTTTGATACGATTTTACATTATTCTATTTGTGTTTTGTATATATTTTTTTATACATATTTACATTATTTAATTAGTATTTTGTATATATATTTGATACAAATTTACGTTATTTTAAGTGTATATGTTTATATATTTTCATTCAAATTTCCATTATTTTATGTGTATTTTGTATATGTATTTCAATACAAATTTACCTAATTTTATGTGTATTTTGTATATTTATTTTCATACAAATTTAAATTATTTTTGTGTATTTTTGTATATAGTTTTATACAAACTTAAGTTATTTTATGTGTATTTTGTATATCTATTTTCATACAAATACACATTCTTTTATTGATATTTTGTTTATTTATTTTGACGAGAATTTAAATTATTTAATATGTATTTTGTATATATATTTTTATACGTAATTACATCATTTCATGTGTATTTTGTATATATATTTCTATAGAAATCTACGTTATATTATGTGTATTCGTATATAGATTTTTAAACAAATTTACACTTTTATGTGTATTTTGCATATTTTTTCAATACAAATTTACCTTATTGTATATGCATTTTGTATATTAATTTTAATACAAATTTAGTTATTCTATGTGTATTTTTGTATATGTATTTTTATAAAAATATGCTTTATTTTATGGGTATTTTGCATCTTTATTTTCATACAAATTTACGTTATTTTATTGATATTCTGCTCATTCATTTTGATACGATTTGACATTATTCTATGTGTATCTTGTATATATTTTTCATACAAATTTACGTTATTTTATGTGTATTTGTTTATATATTTTGACACAAATTTACAATATTTTATGGATATTTTGTATATATATTTCAAAAGAAATTTACCTAGTTTTATGTGTATTTTGAATATCTATTTTCATACAAACTCAAATTATTTATATGTATTTTTGTATATATTTCAATACAAATTTTAGTTATGTTATGTGTGTTTTGTAAATCTATTTTCATTCAAATTTAATTATTCTATGTGTATTTTTGTATATGAATTTAAAAAAAAAATATGCTTTATCTTATGGGTATTTTGCATCTTTATTTTCATACAAATTTAAATTATTTTATTGATATTCTGTGTACTTATTTTGATACGATTTTACATTATTCTATGTATAACAAAAATAAATACAGAATACACAAAAATAGATATGCAAAATACATATAAACAATGTAAATTTGTTTCAAAATATAGATACGAATACACATGAAATAAGGTAGATTTCTATAAAAATATACATACAAAATACACATAAAATTAAGTAAATACGTATAAAAAATGTATACAAAATACACATAAAATAATGTAAATTAGTATCAAAATAAATAAACAAAATACCAATAAAAGAATGTGTATTTGTATAAATATATATATACAAAATACACATTAAATAATATAAATTTGTTTAAAACTATACAAAATACACATGAAATGATGTAAATACGTATAAAAATATATATACAAAATACACATTAAATAATGTAAATTCGCGTCAAAATAAATAAACAAAATATCAATAAAAGAATGTGTATTTGTATGAAAATAGATATACAAAATACACTTTAAATAACCTAAATTTGTATCAAACTATATACAAAAATACACAAAAATATGTTAAATTTGTATGAAAATAAATATACAAAATACACATAAAATTAGGTAAATTTGTATTGAAATACATTCACAAAATACACATAAAATAATGTAAATTTGAATGAAAATACATAAACAAATACACTTAAAATAACGTAAATTTGTATAAAAAAAATACGTATAAAACACGAATAGAATAATGTAAAATCGTATCAAAATAAATACACAGAATATTAATAAAATAATGTAAATTTGTATGAAAATAAAGAAGCAAAATACCCATAAAATAACGCATTTTTTTATTTATAAAAATATATATACCAAAATACACATCAAAATTTTTTATTTGTATTAAAATAAATATACAAAAAACACATACAATAAGGTAAATTTGTATTGAAATAGATATGCAAAATACATATAAAACAATGTAAATTTGTTTCAAAATATATATACCAATACACATAAAATAACGTAAATTTCTATAAAAATATATATACAAAATACACATAAAATGAAGTAAATACGTATAAAAAAATGTATACAAAATACACATAAAATAATGTAAATTCGTATCAAAATAAATAAACAAAATACCAATAAAAGAATGTGTATTTGTATAAATATAAATATTCAAGATACACATAAAATAACGTAAATTTATATAAAACTATATACAAAAATACACAGAAGTAATTAAATTTGTATGAAAATATATACAAAATACACACAAAATAAGCTAAATTTGAATTGAAATATATATACAAAATACATGAAATAAAGTAAATTTGTATCAAAATATTTATACAAATACACATATAATAACGTAAATTTGTATGAAAATATATAAACAAAATACACATTAAATAATGTAAATACGTATAAAAAAATATGTACAAAATACACATATAATCATGTAATTCGTATCAAAATAAATAAACAAAATACCAATAAAATAATATAAATTTGTATGAGTAAACGTGTATGTTGCATATTTTTTCAATACAAATTTACCTTATTATATACGCATTTTGTATATTAATTTTAATACAAATTTAATTATTCGATGTGTATTTTTGTATCTGTACTTTTATAAACATATGCTTTATTTTTTGTGTATTTTGCATCTTTATTTTCATAGAAATTTACTTTATTTTATTGATATTCTGCTCATTCATTTTGATACGAATTGACATTATTCTATATGTATTTTGTATATATTTTTCATACAAATTTACGTTATTTTATGTGTATTTGTTTATATATTTTGACACAAATTTACAATATTTTATGCGTATTTTGAATATACATTTCAAAAGAAATTCACCTAGTTTTATGTGTATTTTGTATATCTATTTTCATACAAACTCAAATTATTTCTATGTATTTTTGTATATATTTTAATACAAATTTTAGTTATGTTATGTGTATTTTGTAAATTTATTTTCATTCAAATATATATTAATTTAATTTAAATTTGTATGAAAAGAAATATACAAAATACACATAAAATTAGGTTCATTTGTATTGAAATACATATACAAAATACACATAAAATAATGTAAATTTGAAAGAAAATATATAAACAAATACACATATAAAAACGTAAATTTGTATGAAATATATATTCAAAATACACATTAAATAATGTAAATATGTATAAAAAAATATATACAAAACACAAATAGAATAATGTAAAATCGTATGAAAATATATACACAGAATATTAATAAAATAATGTAAATTTGTATGAAAATTAAGATGCAAAATACTTATAAAATAACGCATTTTTTATTAAATTATTGATACCAAAATACACATAAAATATTTGAATTTGTATTAAAATAAATATACAAAATGCACATACAATAAGGTAAATTTGTATTGAAATAGATATGCAAAATACATATCAAATAATGTAAATTTGTTTCAAAATATATATACGAATACACATAAAATAACGTAGATTTCTATAAAAATACATATACAAAATACATATAAAATTAAGTTAATACGTATAAAAAAATGTATACAAAATACACATAAAATAATGTAAATTCGTATAAATGTAAATAAACAATATACCAATAAAAGAATGTGTATTTGTATAAATATAAATATACAAAATGCACATAAAATAACGTAAATTTATATAAAAATATATACATAAAATAACGCAAATTTCTATAAAAATATATGTACAAAAATGAACATAAAATAAATTTGCATAAAAATATATATACAAAACACACATTAGATAAAGTAAATGAGTATAAAAATATGTATACAAAATACCTATGAAATAATCTAAATTCGTATCGAATTAAATTAAGAAAATACCAATATTGTAATTTTGGATGAAAATATATATACAAAATACACATAAAATAACCTAAATACAAATACAAATATACACATAAAATAATTTAAAATTGAATGAAATAAATATACAAAATAAACATAAAATAAGGTAAATTTATAATGGAATATATGAAAAAATACACATAAAATAATATAAATTTGTATGAAAATATATATACAAATACACATTAAATAACATGAATTTGTATAAAATTTGTATCAAAATATATACTTATACACACAATAACGTAATTTTTTTATGAAAATGTATATACAAAATACACATAAAATAATTTAAATACGTAGAAAAATATATATACAAAAAACACATAAAATAATGTAAATTTGTATGAAAATATATAAACAAATACACATAAAATAATGTAAATTTGGATAAAATATATATACAAAATGAACATTAAATAATGTAAATATGTATAAAAAAATATATACAAAATTCACATAGAATAATGTTAAATCGAATCAAAATAAATAAAGAGAATATCAATAAAATAATGTAAATTTGTATGAAAATAAAGATGCAAAATATCCATATAATAACGCATATTTGCATAAAAATATATATACAAAAATACATATAAAATAATTAAATTTGTATTAAAATAAATATACAAAATGCACGTACAATAAAGTAAATTTGTATTGAAATAGATATGCAAAATACACATCAATAATGTAAATTTGTATCAAAATATATATACGAATACTCATAAAATAGAGTAAATTTCTATGAAAATATACATACAAAATAGATATACAAAATACACATATAACTAGTTAAATTTGTATTTAAATACATGTACAAAAAACACATAAAATAAAGTAGATTTGTATGAAATGAAAACAAATATATTTTATATAAAATATATATACAAAATACACATAGAATAATGTAAAATCATATCAAAATAAATACACAGAATATCAATAAAATAATGTAAATTTGTATGAAAATAAAGATGCAAAATACCCATAAAATAAAGCATATTTTTATAAAATTACATATACAAAAATACACATAGATTAATCAAATTTGTATTAAAATTAATATACAAAATGCATATACAATAAGGTAAATTTGTATTGAAAAAATATGCAAAATACACATAAAACAATGTAAATTTGTTTCAAAATATATATACGAATACACATAAAATAACGTAGATTTCTATAGAAATATATATACAAAATACACTTGAAATAATGTAAATACGTATAAAAATATATATACAAAATACATATTAAATAATGTTAATTCGTGTCAAAATAAATAAACAAAATATCATGAAAAGAATGTGTATTTGTATGAAAATAGATATACAAAATACACATAAAATAACCTAAATTTGTATAAAACTATATACAAAAATAAACAAAAAAAAATTTAAACTTGTATGAAAATATATATACAAAAAACATATAAAATTAGGTAAATTTGTATTGAAATACATATACAAAATACACATAAAATAATGTAAATTTGAATGAAAATATATAAACATCTAGACTTAAAATAATGTAAATTTGTATCAAATATATATACAAAAAACACATTAAATAATGTAAATATGTATAAAAAAATATATACAAAACACAAATAAAATAATGTAAAATCGTATCAAAATAAATACAGAAAATATTAATAAAATAATGTAAAATTGTATGAAAATTAAGAAGCAAAATACCCATAAAATAACGCTTTTTTTTATAAAAATATATATACGAAAAAACATAAAATATTTGATTTTGTATTAAAATAAATAGATATACAAAATACACATAAAATAAGCTAAATATGAGTTGAAATATATATACAAAATACATAAAATAATGTAAATTTGTATCAAAATACTTATACAAATACAAATATAATATAGTAAATTTGTATAAAAATATATACACAAAATACACATTAAATAATGTAAATACGTATAAAAAAATGTACAAAATACAGAAATAATCATGTAATTCGTATCAAAATAAATAGACAAAATACCAATAAAATAATGTAAATTTCTATGAGAAAACATATACAAAATACACATAATTAACGCAAATATCAATAAAAATATATATAATATAATATATTTTTATACATATTTAAAATATTTAATGTATATTTTGTATATATATTTTATCCAAATTTACGTTATTTTATATGTATTTGTTTATATATTTTCATACAAATTTACATTATTTTATGTGAGTTTTGTATATGTATTTCAATACAAATTTGCCTAACTTTATGTGTATTTTGCATATCTATTTTCAAACAAACTTAAATTATTTTTGTGTATTTTTTGTATATATTTTATACAAATTTTAGTTATTTTATTTGTTTTTTGTATATATATTTTCCTACAAATATACATTCTTTTATTGGAATTTCGTGTATTTAATTTTTTACGAATTTACATTATTTTATGTGTATTTTGTATATATATTTTTCTACGTATTTAAATTATTTTATGTGTATTTTATATATACATTTTCATAAAAATTTACGTTATTTTATTGTGTGTATTCGTATATATTTTGAAACAAATTTTATTTAAATTTATGTTATTTTATGTGTATTTGTATATATATTTTCATACAAATTCATATTATTTCATGTGTATTCTTACATATATTTTATTACAAATTTACCTTATTTTATTTTTATTTTGTATATTTATTTCATTCAATTTTAAATTATTTAATGTGTATATTTGTATTTTTATTTAGGTTATTTTATGTGTTTTCTATATATATTTTCATCCAAAACTACATTATTTTATTGTTATTTTCTTAATTTAACTCGATACGAATTTAGATTATTTCATAGGTATTTTGTATACGTATTTTCATACTCATTTACATTATCTAATGTGTGTTTTGTATATATTTTTTTATGCAAAATAATTTTATGTGCATTTTTGTACATATATTTTTATAGAAACTTAAAACGTTATTTTATGTGTATTTTGTATATGTTTTCTCATACAAATTTACATTATTTAACTATTTTTTTGTTTATTTATTTTGATACGAATGACTTGATTATTTGTGTATTTTGTAAATATTTTTTTATACGTATTTACATTACTTAATGTGTATTTTGTTTATATTTTTTTTACAAATTTACGTTATTATATGTGTATTTGTTAAAAAAAATTTGAAACGAATTTACTTTATTTTATGTATTTTGTATATATATTTCAATTCAAATTTAGCTTATTTTGTGTGTATTTTGTATATCTATTTTCATACAAATTTAATTACTTCTGTGTATTTTTGTATATAGTTTTATACAAATTTACGTTATTTTATGTGCATTTTGTATATTTATATTTATACAAATACACATTCTCTTATTGGTATTTTGTTTATTTATATTTATACGAATTTACATTATTTTATGTGTATTTTGTATACATTTTTGATTCGTATTTACTTAATTTTATTTGTATTTTGTATATATATATATATATATATATATATATATATATATATATATATATATATATATATATATATATATATATATATATATATATATATATATATATATATATATATATATATATTTATAGAAATCTACGTTATTTTATGTGTATTCGTATATATATTTTGAAACAAATTTACATTGTTTTATGTGTATTTTGCATATCTATTTCAATACAAATTTACCTTATTGTATGTGCATTTTGTATATTTATTTTAATACAAATTCAAATATTTTATGTGTATTTTGGTATATATAATTTTATAAAAAATGCGTTATTTTATAGGTATTTTGCATCTTAGTTTTCATACAAATGTTCATTATTTTATTAATATTCTGTGTATATATTTTGATACGATTTTATATTATACTATTTGTGTTTTGTATATATTTTTTTATACATATTTTCATTATTTAATGTGTATTTCTAGATATATTTTATACAAATTAACGTTATTTTAAGTGTATTTGCTTATATAATTTCATTCAAATTTACATTATTTTAAGTGTATTTTGTATATGTATTTAAATAGAAATTTACCTAATTTTATGTGTATTTTGTATATTTATTTTCATACAAATTTAAATTATTTTTGTGTTTTTTTGTATATACATATAGAGTAAATTTCTATGAAAATATATATTCCAAATACATTTAAAATTATATAAATAAGTATAAAAATATATATATGAAATACACCTAAAAAAATGAAAATTCGTATCAAAATAAATAAACAAAATTCCGATAAAAGAACGTATATTTGTAGGAAAATAAATATACAAAATACACATAAAATTACGAAAATTTGAATAAAAATATATACAAAAAAACAGAAAAATAAATTTCAATTTGTATGAAAATAGATATACAAAATACACATATAATTAGTTAAATTTGTATTTAAATACATGTACAAAATACACATAAAATAATGTAAATTTGTACGTTCTTTTATCGGAATTTTGTTTATTGATTTTGATACGAATTTTCATTATTTTAGGTGTATTTGATATATATATATATATATATATATATATATATATATATATATATATATATATATATATATATATATATATATATATATATATATAAATATATATATATATATATATATATATATATATATATATATATATATATATATATATATATATATATATATTTATAATTATTTACATAATTTTATATGTATTTTTAATATATATTTTCATAGAAATTTACTCTATTTTATGTGTATTCGTATATATATTTTGATACAAATTAACATTATTTATGTGTATTTCGCATATCTATTTCAATACAAATTTTCTTTATTGTATGTGCCTTTTGTATATTTATTTTGATACAAATTTAATTATTTTATGTGTATTTTTGTATATATATTTTTAAACAAATATGCGTTATTATATGGGTATTTTGCATCTTTATTTTCATACAAATTTACATTATTTTATTGATAGTCTGTTTATTTATTTTGATACGATTTTACGTTATTCTGTGTATTTTGTATACATATTTTTAGACATATTTACATTATTTAATGTATATTTTGTACATATATTTTATGGAAATTTACGTTATCTTATGTGTATTTGTTTATATAGATTCATACAAATTTACATTATTTTATGTGTATTTTGTATATATATTTCAATAAAAATTTGCCTAATTTCATGTGTATTTTGCATATCTATTTTCAAACAAATTTAAATTATTTTTGTGTATTTTTGTATATATTTTTATACAAATTTTTGTTTTTTTATTTGTATTTTGTATATATATTTTTTTACAAATATACATTCTTTTAGAGGAAATTTTGTTTATTTATTTTGATTTGAATTTACATTATTTTATGTGTATTTTGTATATATATTTTTCTATGTATTTACATTATTTAATGTGTTTTTTGTATATATATTTTCTAAAAAATTTACGTTATTTTATTGTGTGTATTCGTATATATTTTGATACAAATTTACTTTATTTTATGTGTTTTTTGCATATCTATTTCAATAAAAATCTACCTTATTGTATGTGTATTTTGTATATTTATTTTAATACAAATTTAAATATTTTATGTGTATTTTTGTATATATTTTTTTTTAAATATGAGTTATTTTATGGGTATATTGCATCTTTAATTTTATAAATTTTTACATTACGTACATATAAAATAATACAAATTTAATTATTCTATGGTAAATTTGTTTCAAAATATATATACGAATACACATAAAATAACGTTGATTTCTATAGGAATATATATACAAAATACACATGAAATGATGTAAATACGTATAAAAATATATATACAAAATACATATTAAATACTTTAAATTCGCGTCAAAATAAATAAACAAAATATCAATAAAAGAATGTGTATTTGAATGAAAATAGATATACAAAATACACATAGAATAACCTAAATTTGTATCAAACTATATACAAAAATACACAAAAATATTTTAAATTTGTATGAAAATAAATATACAAAATACACATAAAATTAGGTAAATTTATATTGAAATACATATACAAAATACACATAAAATAATGTAAATTTGAATGAAAAGACATAAACAAATACACTTAAAATAACGAAAATTTGTATAAAAAAAATATATACAAAATACAAATAAAATAATGTAAAATCGTATCAAAATAAATACACAGAATATTAATAAAATAATGTAAATTTGCATGAAAATAAAGAGGCAAAATACCCATAAAATAACGCATTTTTTTTTATTTATAAAAATATATATACCAAAATACACATCAAAAAATTTAATTTGAATTGAAATAAATATATAAAAAACACTTACAATAAGGTAAATTTGTATTGAAATAGATATGCAAAATACATATAAAACAATGTAAATTTGTTTCAAAATATATATACGAATACACATAAAATAACGTAGATTTCTATAAAAATATATATACAAAATACACATAAAATGAAGTAAATACGTATAAAAAAATGTATACAAAATACACATAAAATAATGTAAATTCGTATCAAAATAAATATACAAAATACCAATAAAAGAATGTGTATTTGTATAAATATAAATATACAAAATACACATAAAATAACGTAAATTTATATAAAACTATATACAAAAATACACAGAAGTATTTTAATTTGTATGAAAACAGATATACAAAATAAGGTAAATTCGTTTCAAATTCAATAAACAAAATTCAGATAAAAGAACGTATATTTGTAGAAAAAATAAATATACAAAATACACATAAAATCACGAAAATTTGTATGAAAATATATAAAAAAATAAACAAAAATAATTTCAATTTGTATGAAAATAAATATACAAAATACACATGTATTTTGTATATCTATTTTCACACAAATTTAATTACTTTTGTGTATTTTTGCATATAGTTTTATATAAATTTACGCTATTTTATTTGTATTTTGTATATTTATATTTATACAATATACATTCTTTTATTAGTATTTTGTTTATTTATTTTGATACGAGTTTACATTATTTTATGTGTATTTTGTATACCTTTTTTATACGTATTTACTTCATTTTATGTGTATTTTGTATATTTATTTTCATAGAAATCTACGTTATTTTATGTGTATTCGTATATATATTTTGAAAAAAATTTACATGGTTTTATATGTATTTTGCATATCTATTTCAATACAAATTTACCTTATTGTATGTGCATTTTGTATATTTATTTTAATACAAATTCAAATATTTTATGTGTGTCTTGGTATAAATATTTTTATAAAAAATGCGTTATTTTATGGGTATTTTGCATCTTAATTTTCATACAAATTTACATTATTTTATTAATATTCTGTGTATTTATTTTGATACGATTTTATATTATTCTATTTGTGTTTTGTATATATTTTTTATACATATTTACATTATTTAATGTGTATTTTTTATATATATTTTATACAAATTTACGTTATTTTAAGTGTATTTGTTTATATATTTTCATTCAAATTTACATTATTTTATGTGTATTTTGTAAATGTATTTCAATACAAATTTACCTAATTTTATGTGTATTTTGTATATTTATTTTCATACAAATTAAAATTATTTTTGTGTATTTTTGTATATAGTTTTATACAAATTTAGGTGATTTTATGTGTATATTGTATATCTATTTTCATACAAATACACATTCTTTTATTGATATTTTGTTTATTTATTTTGACGCGAATTTACATTATTTAATGTGTATTTTATATATATATATATATATATTTTTATACGTGTTTACATCATTTGATGTGTATTTTGTATATATATTTCTATAGAAATCTACGTTGATTTATGAGTATTCGTATATAGATTTTGATATAAATTTACACTGTTTTATGTGTATTTTGCATATTTTTTCAATACAAATTTGTCTTATTGTATATGCATTTTGTATATTAATTTTAATACAAATTTAATTGTCCTATGTGTATTTTTGTATATGTATTTTTATAAAAATATGCTTTATTTTATGTGTATTTTGCATTTTTATTTTCATACAAATTTACATTATTTTATTTATATTCTGTTTATTTTTTTTTAAACAATTTTACATTATTCTATGTGTATTTTATATATCTATTTTTATACGTATTTACTTAATTTTATGTGTATTTTGTATATATATTTTTATAGAAATCTACGTTATTTTATGTGTATTCGTATATATATTTTGAAACAAATTTACATTGTTTTATATGTATTTTTGCATATCTCTTTCAATACAAGTTTACCTTATTGTATGTGCATTTTGTATATTTATTTCATTACAAATTTAAATATTTTATGTGTATTTTGGTATTTATATTTTTATAAGAAATGCGCTATTTGATGGCAATTTTGCATCTTTATTTTCATACAAATTTACATTATTTTATTAATATTCGGTGTATTTATTTTGATAGGATTTCACATTATTCTATTTGGTTTATTTTATATATTTTTTTATACATATTTACATTATTTAATGTGTATCTTGCATATATATTTCATACAAATTTATTATCTATTATTTATTTTCATACAAATACACATTCTTTTCATGATATTTTGTTTATTTATTTTGACACGAATTTACCTAGATATGTATTTTGTATATATATTTTTATACGTATTTACATAATTTCATGTGTATTTTGTATATATATTTCTATAGAAATCTACGTGATTTTATGTGTATTCGTATATATATTTTGAAACAAATTTACTTTGTTTTATATGTATTTTTGAATATCTCTTTCAATACATATTTACCTTACTGTATATGCATTTTGTATATTTATTTCAATACAAATTTAAATATTTTATGTGTATTTTGGTATATATATTTTTCTAAAAAATGCGCTTTTTTATGGGAATTTTGCATCTTTCTTTTCATACAAGTTTACATTATTTTATTGATATTCTGTGTATTTATATTGATAGGATTTTACATTATTCTATTTCTTTTTTGTATATATTTTTTTATACACATTTACATTATTTAATGTGTATCTTGCATATATATTTTATACAAATTTACGTTATTTTAAGTGTATTTGTTTATATATTTTCATTCAAATTTTCATTATTCTATGTGTATTTTGTATATGTATTTCAATACAAATTTACCTAATTTTATGTGTATTTTGTATATTTCTTTTCATACAAATTTTAATTATTTTTGTGTATTTTTGTATATAGTTTTATACAAATTTAGGTTATTTTATGTACGCATTTACATCATTTAATGTGTCTTTTGTATATATATTTTTATGCAAATTTACTTTATTTTATGTGCATTTTTGAACATATATTTTTTTTAGAAATTTGCGTTAATTTATGTGTATTTGTATATTTTTTCTCATACAAATTTACATTATTTTATTGTTATTTTGTTTATTTTTTTTTATACGAATGAAAAAAGATATACAAAATATACATAAAATAAACTAAATTTGTATTGAAATATATATACAAAATACATAAAATAATGTAAATTTGTATAAAAATATTTTAACAGATGCGCATATAATAACGTAAATTTGTTTTAAAATATACAAAATACACATTGAATAATGTAAATATGAATAAAAAATATATATACAAAACACAAATAGAATAATGTAAAATCGTATCAAAATAAATACACAGAATATTAATAAAACAATGTAAATTTGTATGAAAATATAGATGCAAAATACCCATTAAATAACGCATTTTTTATAAAAATATATATACCAAAATACACATGAAAAAATTAATTTGTATTAAAATAAATATTCAAAATACACATACAATAAGGTAAATCTGTATTGAAATAGATATGCAAAATACATATAAAACAATGTAAATTTGTTTCAAAATATATATACGAATACACATAAAATAACGTAGATTTGTATAAAATATATACACTTAAAATGAAGTAAATACGTATAAGAAAATGTATACAAAATACACATAAAATAATGTAAATTCGTATCAAAATAAATAAACAAAATACTAATGAAAGAATGTGTATTTGTATAAATATAAATATACAAAATACACATAAATAACGTAAATTTGTATAAAACTATACAAAAATACACAGAAGTAATTAAATTCGTATGAAAATAGATATACAAAATATAGATAAAATAAGCTAAATTTGAATTGAAATGTATATACAAAATACAATATTTTATGTGTATATTTATATATATATATATATATATATATATATATATATATATATATATATATATATATATATATATATATATATATATATATATATATATATATATATATATATATATATATATATATATATATATATATATATATATATATATATATAAATATATATATATATATATATATATATATATATATATATATATATATATATATATATATATATTTATGTGTAAATTCGTTTCAAAATATTTTTAACAAATACACATATAATAACGTAAATTTGTAAAAAAAAAATATAAACAAAATACACATTAAGTAATGTAAATACGTATAAAAAAAATATTTACAAAATACACAAATAATTATGTCATTCGTATCAAAATAAATAAACAAAAAACTAATTAAATAATGTAAATTTGTATGAGAAAACATAAACAAAATACACATAAAATAACGTTTTAAGTTTATAAAAATATATATACCAAATACACCTAATAATTCGTATCAAAATAAATAAACAAAATTCAGATAAAAGAACGTATATTTCTAGGAATATAAATATACAAAATACACATAAAATAACGAAAATTTGTATAAAAATATATACAAAAATACACAAAAATAGTTTCAATTTGTATGAAAATAGATATACAAAATACACATAAAATAACGTAAATTTGTATAAAGCTATATACAAAAATACACAAAAATAATTTACATTTGTTTGAAAATAAATTTACAAAATTCATATAAAATTAGGTAAATTTGTATTGAAATACATATACAAAATACACATAAAATAATGTAAATATGTTTTAAAAAAATATATAAAAAACCCAAATAGAATAATGTAAAATCGTATCAAAATAAATACACAGAATATTAATAAAATAATGTAAATTTCTATAAAAATTAAAAAGCAAAATACCCATAAAATAACGCATTTATAAAAATATATATACCAAAATAAACATAATTTTTTTTAATTTGTATTAAAATAAATATACAAAATGCACATACAATAAGGGAAATTGTATTGAAATAGATATGCAAAATACATATAAAACAATATAAATTTATTTCAAAATATATATACGAAAACACATAAAATAACGTAGATTTCTATAAAAATATATATACAAAATACACATAAAATGAAGTAAATACGTATAAAAAAATGTATACAAAATACACATAAAATAATGTAAATTCGTACCAAAATAATTAAACAAAATACCAATAAAAGAATGAGTATTTTTATAAATATAAATATACAAAATACACATAAAATAACATAAATTTATATAAAACTATATATAAAAATCCACAAAAGTAGTTAAATTTGTATGAAAATAGATATACAAAATACATATAAAATAAGCTAAATTTGAATTGAAGTATTTATATATATATATATATATATATATATATATATATATATATATATATATATATATATATATATATTTATATATATATATATATATATATATATATATATATAAAAAATACATCAGAAAATATAAATTTGTATCAAAATATTTATACAAATACACATATAATAACGTAAATTTGTATAAAAACACATAAACAAAATACACATTAAATAATGAAAATACGTATAAAAAAATATGTACAAAATACACATATAATCATGTAATTCTTATCAAAATAAATAAACAAAATACCAATAAAATAATGCAAATTTCTGTGAGAAAACATATACATAATACACATAAAATAACGCAAATTTCTTTAAAAATATATATACAAAAATGCACATAAAATAAAGTAAATTTGCATAAAAATATATATACAAAACACACATTAAATAATGTAAAAGCGTATAAAAACATGTATACAAAATACCTTTGAAATAATCTAAATTCGTATCGAATTAAATTAACAAAATACCAAAAAAATAATGTAATTTTGGATAAAAATATATATATAGAAAGTACACATAAAATAACCTAAATATAAATACAAATGTACACATAAAATAATTTAAAATTGCATGAAAAGAATATATAAAATAAACATAAAATAAGGTAAATTTGTAATGAAATATATGTAAAAATGCATATAAAATAATGTAAATTTGTATGAAAATATATATTCAGATACACATAAAATAACATGAATTTGTATAAAATTCGTATCAAAATACATACGAATACACACAATAAAATAACGTAAATTTTTATGAAAATATATATACAAAATACACATAAAATAATGTAAATACGTAGAAAAATATATATACAAAATACCCAAAAAGTAATGTAAATTCGTATAAAAATAAATAAACAAAATTCCAATAAAAGAATGTATATTTGTAAGAAAATATGTATACAAAATACAAATAAAATAACTAAAATTTGTATAAAAATATATACAAAATACACAAAAATAATTGAAATTTGTTTGAAAATAGATATGCAAAATACACATAAAATTTTGCAAATTTGTATTAAAATACATATACAAAACCCACATAAAATAATGTAAATTTGTAAGAAAATATATAAACAAATACACATAAAATAACGTAAATTTGGATAAAGTATATATACAAAATATACATTAAATGATGTAAATATGTATAAAATATATATACAAAATACACATAGAATAATGTTAAATCGTATCAAAATAAATAAACAGAATATCAATAAAATAATGTAAATTTGTATGAAAATAAAGATGCAAAATACCCATATAATAACGCATATCTGTATAAAAATATATATACAAAAATACATATAAAATAATTAAATTTGTATTAAAATAAATATACAAAATGCACATACGATAAAGTAAATTTGCATTGAAATAGATATGCAAAATACACATCAATAATGTAAATTTGTATCAAAATATATATAAGAATACTTATAAAATAGAGTAAATTTCTATGAAAATATACATACAAAATACATATAAAAAGATGTAAATATGTATAAAAATATATATAACAAATATACCTCAAATAATGTAAATTCGTATCAAAATAAATAAACAAAATTCCGATAAAAGAACGTATATTTGTAGAAAAATAAATATACAAAATACACATAAAATAACGAAAATTTATATAAAAATATATACAAAAATACACAAAAATCATTTCAATTTGTATGAAAATAGATATACAAAATACACATATAATTAGTTAAATTTGTATTTGAATACATGTAAAAAATACACATAAAATAATGTATATTTGTATGAAATGAAAACAAATACACATAAAGTAACGTACATTTGTATAAAATATATATACAAAATACACATAGAATAATGTAAAATTGTATCAAAATAAATACACAGAATATCAATAAAATAATGTAAGTTTGTACGAAAATAAAGATGCAAAATACCCATAAAATAAAGCATATTTTTATAAAAATACATATACAAAAATACTCATAGAATAATTAAATTTGTATTAAAATTAATATACAAAATGCATATACAATAAGGTAAATTTGTAGTGAAAAAATATGCAAAATACACATAAAACAGTGTAAATTTGTTTCAAAATCTATATACGAATACACATAAATCAACGTAGATTTCTATAGAAATATATATACAAAATACACATGAAATGATGTAAATACGTATAAAAATATATATACAAAATACACATTAAATAATGTAAACTCGCGTCAAAATAAATAAACAAAATATCAATAAAAGATTATGTATTTGTACGAGAATAGATATACAAAATACACATAAAATAACCTAAATTTGTATAAAACTATATAAAAAAATACACAAAAATAATTTAAATTTGTATGAAAATAAATATACAAAATACACATAAAATTAGGTAAATTTGTATTGAAATACATTTACAAAATACACATAAAATAATGTAAATTTGAATGAAGATATATAAACAAATATACTTAAAATAACATAAGAACATAAGAACATAAGAACGCAGGAGTCTACAAGAGGCCGGTTGGCCTGTACGAGGCAGCTCCTTTGACCCTAAGCTCCCGTGTATCTAACCCCACCTAATATCGCTGTCCATGAATTTATCTAGTCTATTTTTGAATGTGACAATTGTATTGGCACTCACCACATGACTGCTAAGCCTATTCCACTCATCCACCACCCTGTTAGTAAACCAATTTTTGCCTATGTCCCTGTTGAATCTGAATTTATCCAGTTTAAACCCATTACTTCGTGTCCTACCCGGTTCTCTTACCAACAAAACCTTATGAATGTCTCCCTTATTAAAGCCCTTCATCCATTTATAAACCTCGATCATGTCTCCACGCACCCTTCGCCTTTCTAGAGAATGCAAGTTTAACTGTTTGAGTCTTTCCTCGTATAGCAAGTTTCTCAACCCCTGAATCATCTTAGTCATCCTCCTCTGCACCGATTCTAACATTTTGATATCCATTCTATAGTAGGGTGACCAGAACGGAACCGCATAGTCAAGATGAGGTCTAACTAATGCTAAATATAGTTTGAGGGAGACTTCGGGGCTTCTGTTGCTTACGCTCCTTGAAATAAATCCCAGTACCCTCTTAGCTCGATTTCTGGCTTGAATGCATTGTGCCCTTGGACGGAGATCAGAGCTCACTAAGACCCCTAAATCCCTCTCGCACACAGACCTGCTTATGAGAGTGTCATTTAAGCAATAGTTATGTGAGGGGTTGTTCCTACCTACACTCAGAATACTGCACTTCCCTACATTGAACTCCATCTGCCATTTATCCGCCCAGTCAAACAATCTGTTGAGTTCACCTTGCAGAATACTAGCGTCCAGATCCGACTACATTACTCTACCGATCTTGGTATCATATTTTATACAAATATAAATTTGTGTAAAATATATATACAAAATACACATTAAATAATGTAAATATGTATAAAAAGATATATACAAAACACAAATAGAATAATGTAAAATCGTATCAAAATAAATACACAAAATATTAATAAAATAATGTAAATTTGTATGAAAATTAAGATGCAAAATACCCATAAAATAGGGCATTTTTTATAAAAATTTATATACTAAAACACACATAAAATATTTGAATTTGTATTAAAATAAATATACAAAATGCACATACAATAATGTAAATTTGTATTGAAATAGATATGCAAAATACATATAAAACAATGTAAATTTGTTTCAAAATATATATACGTATACACATAAAATAACGTAGATTTCTATAAAAATATATATACAAAATGCACATAAAATGAAGTAAATACATATAAAGAAATGTATAATATTATATAATATATAATATTTTAATAAAAATCTACATTATTTGATGTGTATTTTGCATATCTATTTCAATACAAATTTACCTTATTGTACGTGCATTTTGTATATTTATTTTAATACAAATTTAATTATTTTATGTGTATTTTTGTATATACATGTTTATACAAATATCTGTTATTTTACGGGTATTTTGCATCTTTATTTTCATAGAAATTTACATTATTTTATTGATATTCTGCTCATTTATTTTGATACGATTTTATATTATTTTATGTGTATTTTGTGTATATTTTTTATACATTTTTCCATTATTTAATATGTATTTTGTATATATATTTTATACAAATTTACATTATTTTATGAGTATTTGATTATATATTTTGACACAAATTTACAATAGTTTATGGGTATTATATATATGTATATATATATATATATATATATATATATATATATATATATATATATATATATATATATATATATATATATATATATATATTTTTTTTTTTTTTTCAAAAGAAATTTACCTAGTTTTATGTGTATTTTGTATATCTATTTTCATACAAATTCAAATTATTTTGGGTATTTTTGTATATATTTTAAAACAAATTTTAGTTATGTTATGTGTATTTTGTAAATTTATTTTCATTCAAATATATATTATTTTATTGGTATTTTGTTGATTTATTTTGATACGAGTTTACTTTATTTTAAATTTACTTTGTATATATATTTTTATACGCATTTACATTATTTAATGTTTATTTTGAATATATATTTTTATACAAATTCATGTTATTTTATGTGTATTTGTATATATATTTTCATACAAATTTACATTATTTTATGTGTATTTTTACATATATTTCATTACAAATTTACATTATTTTATGTTTATTTTGTATATTTATTTCATTCAATTTTAAATTATTGTATGTGTATATTTGTATTTGTATTTAGGTTATTTTATATGTATTTTCTATATATATATTTTCATGCAAAATTACATTATTTTATTGGTATTTTTTTAATTTAATTTGATACGAATTTAGATTATTTCATAGGTATTTTGTATACATAATTTTATACGCATTTACATTATTTAATGTGTGTTTTGTATATTTATTTTTATGCAAATTTACTTTATTTTATGTGCATTTTTGTATATATATTTTTATTGAAATTTGCGTTATTTTATGTGTATTTTGTATATGTTTTCTCATACAAATTTACATTATTTTATGGGTATTTTTTTATTTTTATACGAATTACATGATTATTTGTATATTTTGTACATATTTTTTTATACGTATTTACATTATTTAATGTGTATTTTGTTTATATGTTTCTATACAAATTTATGTTATTATATGTGTATTTTGTATATCTATTTTCATACAAATTCAATTACTTTTGTGGATTTTTGTATATAGTTTTATATAAATTTACGTTATTTTATGTGTATTTTGTATATTTATATTTATACAAATACACATTCTTCTGATTAGTATTTTGTTTATTTATTTTGATATATATTTGTGTAAAATATATATACAAAATACACATTAAATAATGTAAATATGTATAAAAAGATATATACAAAACACAAATAGAATAATGTAAAATCGTATCAAAATAAATACACAAAATATTAATAAAATAATTTAAATTTGTATGAAAATTAAGATGCAAAATACCCATAAAATAGGGCATTTTTTATAAAAATTTATATACTAAAACACACATAAAATATTTGAATTTGTATTAAAATAAATATACAAAATGCACATACAATAATGTAAATTTGTATTGAAATAGATATGCAAAATACATATAAAACAATGTAAATTTGTTTCAAAATATATATACGAATACACATAAAATAACGTAGATTTCTATAAAAATATATATACAAAATGCACATAAAATGAAGTAAATACATATAAAGAAATGTATAATATTATATAATATATAATATTTTAATAAAAATCTACATTATTTGATGTGTATTTTGCATATCTATTTCAATACAAATTTACCTTATTGTACGTGCATTTTGTATATTTATTTTAATCCAAATTTAATTATTTTATGTGTATTTTTGTATATACATGTTTATACAAATATCTGTTATTTTACGGGTATTTTGCATCTTTATTTTCATAGAAATTTACATTATTTTATTGATATTCTGCTCATTTATTTTGATACGATTTTATATTATTTTATGTGTATTTTGTGTACATTTTTTATACATTTTTCCATTATTTAATATGTATTTTGTATATATATTTTATACAAATTTACATTATTTTATGAGTATTTGATTATATATTTTGACACAAATTTACAATATTTTATGGGTATTATATATATGTATATATATATATATATATATATATATATATATATATATATATATATATATATATATATATATATATATATATATATATATATATATATATATATATATATTTTTTTTTTGTTTTTTTTTTTTTTTTAAAAAGAAATTTACCTAGTTTTATGTGTATTTTGTATATCTATTTTCATACAAATTCAAATTATTTTGGGTATTTTTGTATATATTTTAAAACAAATTTTAGTTATGTTATGTGTATTTTGTAAATTTATTTTCATTCAAATATATATTATTTTATTGGTATTTTGTTGATTTATTTTGATACGAGTTTACTTTATTTTAAATTTACTTTGTATATATATTTTTATACGCATTTACATTATTTAATGTTTATTTTGAATATATATTTTTATACAAATTCATGTTATTTTATGTGTATTTGTATATATATTTTCATACAAATTTACATTATTTTATGTGTATTTTTACATATATTTCATTACAAATTTACATTATTTTATGTTTATTTTGTATATTTATTTCATTCAATTTTAAATTATTGTATGTGTATATTTGTATTTGTATTTAGGTTATTTTATATGTATTTTCTATATATATATATATATATTTTCATGCAAAATTACATTATTTTATTGGTATTTTTTTAATTTAATTTGATACGAATTTAGATTATTTCATAGGTATTTTGTATACATAATTTTATACGCATTTACATTATTTAATGTGTGTTTTGTATATTTATTTTTATGCAAATTTACTTTATTTTATGTGCATTTTTGTATATATATTTTTATTGAAATTTGCGTTATTTTATGTGTATTTTGTATATGTTTTCTCATACAAATTTACATTATTTTATGGGTATTTTTTTTATTTTTATACGAATTACATGATTATTTGTATATTTTGTACATATTTTTTTATACGTATTTACATTATTTAATGTGTATTTTGTTTATATGTTTCTATACAAATTTATGTTATTATATGTGTATTTTGTATATCTATTTTCATACAAATTCAATTACTTATGTGGATTTTTGTATATAGTTTTATATAAATTTACGTTATTTTATGTGTATTTTGTATATTTATATTTATACAAATACACATTCTTCTGATTAGTATTTTGTTTATTTATTTTGATACGAATTTACATTATTTTATCTGTATTTTGTATACATTTTTTTATACGTATTTACTTCATTTTATGTGTATTTTGAATATATATTTTTATAGAAATCTACGTTATTTTATGTGTATTCGTATATATATTTTAAAACAAATTTACATTGTTTTATATGTATTTTGCATATCTATTTCAATACAAATATACCTTTTTGTACGTGCATTTTGTATATTTATTTTAATACAAATTCAAATATTTTGTGTGTTTTGGTATATATATTTATATATAATTTACATTATTTTATTAATATTCTGTGTATTTATTTTGATACGATTTTACATTATTCTATTTGTTTTTTGTATATATTTTTTTATACATATTTACATTATTTAATGTGTATTTTGTATATATATTTTATACAAATTTACGTTATTTTAAGTGTTTTTGTTTATATATTTTTTTTCAAATTTACATTATTTTATGTGTATTTTGTATATGTATTTCAATACAAATTTAGCTAATTTTATGTTTATTTTGTATATTTCTTTTCATACAAATTTTAATTATTTTTGTGTATTTTTGTATATAGTTTTATAAAAGAAATTGGTTATTTTATGCGTATTTTGTATATCTATTTTCATAGAAATACATATTCTTTTATTGATATTTTGTTTATTTATTTTGACGCGAATTTATATTATTTAATGTTTATTTTGCATATATATTTTTATACGTATTTACATCATTTCATGTGTATTTTGTAAATATATTTCTATAGAAATCTACGGTATTTTATGTGTATTCGTATATAGATTTTGAAACAAATTTACACTGTTTTATGTGTATTTTCCATATTTTTTCAATACAAATTTATCTTATTTTATATGCATTTTGTATATTAATTTTAATTCAAATTTAATTATTCTATGTGTATTTTTGTATATGTATTTTTATAAAAATATGCTTTATATTATGGGTATTTTGCATCTTTATTTTCATACAAATTTCCATTATTTTATTGATATTCTGTGTAGTTATTTTGATACGATTTTACATTTTTTTATGTGCATTTTGTATATATATTGAATACAAATGTACGTTACTCTATGTGTATTTGTTTTCATTTCATACAAATTTACATTATTTTATGTATATTTTGTACATGTATTTAATTACAAATTTAACTAATTATATGTGTATTTTGTATTTCTATTTTTATACAAATTGAAATTATTTTTGTATATTTTTGAATATATTTTTATATAAATTTTTGTTATTTTATGTGTATTTTGTATATTTATTTTCCTTCAAATATACGTTCTTTTATCGGAATTTTGTTTATTTATTTTGATACGAATTTATATTATTTGAGGTATATTTGGTAAATATATTTTTATACTTATTTACATCATTTTATATGTATTTTCTATGTATATTTTCATAGAAATTTACTCTATTATATGAGTATTCGTATATATATTTTGATTCAAATTCACATTTTTGATGTGTATTTTTCATATCTATTTCAATACAAATTTACTTTATTGTATATGCATTTCGTATATTTATTTTAATACAAATTTAATTATTTCATATGTATTTTTGTATATATATTTTTATACAAATATGCGTTATTATATGGGTATTTTGCATCTTTATTTTCATACAAATTTACATTATTTTATTGATATTCTGTTTATTTATTTTGATACGATTTTACATTATTCTATGTGTATTTTGTATATATATTTTTATACATAATTAAATTATTTAATGTATATTTTGTATATATATTTTATGCAAATTTACATTATTTTATGTGTATTTGTTTATATATTTTCATACAAATTTACATTATTTTATGTGTATTTTGTATATGTATTTCAATACAAATTTCCCTAATTTTATGTGGATTTTGCATATCTTTTTTCAAACAATTTAAATTATTTATGTGTATTTTTGTATATATTTTTATACAAATTTTAGTTATTTTATTTGTATTTTGTATATATATTTTCCAAAAAATATACATTCTTTTATTGGATTTTTGTTTATTTATTTTGATACGAATTTACATTATTTTATGTGTATTTTGTATATATATTTTTCTATGTATTTACATTATTTTATATGTATTTTCTATATATATTTTAATAAAAAATTACCTTATTTTATTGTGTGTATTCGTATTTATTTTGATACAAATTTAATACAAATTCATGTTATTTTATGTGTATTTGTATATATATTTTCATACAAATTTATATTATTTAATGTGTATTTTTACATATTTTTCATTACAAATTTACTTTATTTTATGATTATTTTGTATATTTATTTCATTCAATCTTAAATTATTTTATGTGTATATTTGTATTTGTATTTAAGTAATTGTATGTGTATTTTATATATATATATATATATATATATATATATATATATATATATATATATAAATATATATATATAATTATATATATATATATATATATATTTTTTTTTTTTTTTTTTTTTTTTTTCATCCAAAATTACATTATTTTATTGGTATTTTCTTAATTTAATTCGATACGAATTTAGATTTTTTCATAGGTATTTTGTATACATCTTTTTATACTCATGTACATTATCTAATGTGTGTTTTGTATATATGTTTTTTATTCAAATTTACTTTATTTTATGTGCATTTTTGTTAGTATATTTTCATAGAAATTTTCGTTATTTTATGAGTATTTTGTATAAGTTTTCTCATACAAATTTACATTATTTTATTGGTATTTTGTTCATTTATTTTGATACGAATTACATGATTATATGTGTAGTATATTTTCATAGAAATTTACTCTATTTTATGAGTATTCGTATATATATTTTGATACAAATTTACATTATTGATGTGTATTTTGCATATCTATTTCAATACAAATTTACTTTATTGTATTTGCATTTTGTATATTTATTTTAATACAAATTTAATTATTTTATATGTAATTTTGTATATATATTTTTATAAAAATATGCGTTATTATATGAGTATTTTGCATCTTTATTTTCATACAAATTTACATGTATATATATTATGTATATATATTTTTATACATATTTACATCATTTAATGTATATTTTGTATATATATTTTATCCATATTTACGTTATTTTATGTGTATTTGTTTATATATTTTCATACAAATTTACATTATTTTATGTCTGTTTTATATATCTATTACAATACAAATTTGCCTAATTTTATGTGTATTTTGAATATCTATTTTCAAACAAATTTAAATTATTTTTGTGTATTTTTATATATATTTTTGTACAAATTTTAGTTATTTTATTTGTATTTTGTATATATTATTTCCTACAAATATACATTCTTTGATTGGAATTTTGTTGATTTATTTTGATACGAGTTTATATTACTTTATGTGTATTTTGTATATGTATTTTTCTACGTATTTACATTATTTTATGTGTATTTTGTATATATATTTTAATAAAAATTTACATTATTTTATTGTGTGTATTCGTATATATTTTTATATATTTTTTATACAAATTCATGTTATTTTATGTGTATTTGAATATATATTTTCATATAAATTTGCATTATTTTATGTGTATTTTTACATATATTTCATTACAAATTTATCTTATTTTATGTTTATTTTATATATTCATTTCATGCAATTTTAAATTATTTTATGTGTATATTTTTATTTGTATTTAGGTTATTTTATGATTATTTTCTATATATATTTTCATCCAAAATTACATTATTTTATTGGTATTTTGTTAATTTAATCCGATACGAATTTAGATTATTTCAAAGGTATTTTGTATACATGTTTTTATACGCATTTACATTATCTAAAGTGTGTTTTGTATATATATTTTTATGCAAATTTACTTTTTTTATGTGCATTTTTGTACATATATTTTTTATAGAAATTTGCGTTATTTTATGTTTTTTTTTGTATATGTTTTCTCATAAAAATTTACATTATTTTATTGGTGTTTTGTTTATTTATTTTGATACGAATTACATGATTATATGTGTATTTTGTACATATTTTTTTATACGTATTTACATTATTTAAATTATATACAAAATACACATAAAATAATGTAAATACGTAGAAAAATATATATACAAAAAACACGTAAAATAATGTAAACTCGTATCAAAATAAATAAACAAAATTCCACTAAAAGAATGTATATTTGTAGGAAAATATATATACAAAATACAAATCAAATAACTAATATTTGTATGAAAATATATACAAAAATACACAAAAATAATTTAAATTTGTTTGAAAATAGATATGCAAAATACATGACTATTTTGTATGTATATTTCTATAGAAATCTATGTTATTTTATGTGTATTCGTATATATATTTATATATTGATATAAATTTACATTGCTTTATGTGTATTTTGCATATTTTTTCAACACAAATTTACCTTATTTTGTATACATGTTTTTATACGCATTTACATTATCTAATGTGTGTTTTGTATATATATTTTTATGCAAATTTAGTTTATTGTACGTGCATTTTTGTACATATATTTTTTATAGAAATTTGCGTTATTTTATGTGTATTTTGTATATGTTTTCTCATACAAATTTACATTATTTTATTGGTATTTTGTTTTTTTTTATTTTGATACGAATTATATGATTATATGTGTATTTTGTACATATTTTTTATACGTATTTACATTATTTAATGTGTATTTTGTTTATGTGTTGCAATACAAATTTACGTATTATATGTGTATTTGTGTAAATATTTTGATACAAATTTACATTATTTTATGTATTATATATATATATATATATATATATATATATATATATATATATATATATATATATATATATATATATATATATATATATATATATATATATATATATATATATATATATATATATATATATATATATATATATATATATATATATATATATATATATATACATATATATATACATATATATATATATATATATATATATATATATATATATACACACATTTTATTTTGTGTATTTTTGTATATAGTTTTATATAAATTTACGTTATTTTATGTGTATTTTGTATATTTATATTTATACAAATACACATTCTTTTATTAGTATTTTATTTGTTTACTTTGATACGAGTTTACATTATTTTATCTTTATTTTGTATACATTTTTTTATGCGTATTTACTTCATTTTATGTGTATTTTGTATATATATTTTTATAGAAATCTACGTTATTTTATGTGTATTCGTATATATATTTTGAAACAAATTTACTTTGTTTTATATGTATTTTGCATATCTATTTCAATACAAATTTACATTATTGTTTGTGCATTTCGTATATTCATTTTGATACAAATTCAAATATTTTATGTGTGTTTTGGTTTATATATTTTTATAAAAAATGCGCTATTTTATGGGTATTTTGGATCTTAATTTTCATACAACTGTGTATTTATTTTGATACGATTTTACATTATTTTATTTGTGTTTTGAATATATTTTTGTATGCATATTTACATTATTTAATGTGTATTTTGTATATATATTTTTTACAAATTTACGTTATTTTAAGCGTATTTGTTTATATATTTTCATTCAAATTTACATTATTTTATGCATATTTTGTAAATGTAATTCAAAACAAATTTACTTAATTTTATATGTATTTTGTATATTTATTTTCATACAAATTTAAAATATTTTTGTGTATTTTTGTATATAGTTTTATACAAATTTATGTTATTTTCTGTGTATTTTGTATATCTATTTTCATACAAATACACATTCTTTTATTGATATTTTGTTTATTTATTTTGACGCGAATTTACATTATGTAATGTGTATTTTGTATATATATTTTTTTATACGTATTTACATCATTTCATGTTTATTTTGTATATATATTTCTATAGAAACCTACGTTGATTTATGTGTATTCGTATATAGATTTTGAAACAAATTTACACTGTTTTATGTGTATTTTGCATATTTTTTCAATACCAATTTACCTTATTGTATATGCATTTTGTATATTAATTTTAATACAAATTTAATTATTCTATGTTTATTTTTGTATATGTATTTTTATAAAAATATGCTTTATTTTATGGGTGTTTTGCATTCTTATTTTCATACAAATTTACATTATTTTATTGATATTCTGTGTATTTATTTTGATACGATTTTACATTGTTCTATGTGTATTTTGTATATATTTTATTTTACATATTTACATTATTTAATGTGCATTTTCTATATATATTTTATACAAACATACGTTACTTTATGTCTATTTGTTTATATATTTTCATACAAATTTACATTATTTTATGTGTATTTTGTATATGTAATTCAATACAAATTTACCTAATTTTATGTGGATTTTGTATATTTATTTTCATACAAATTGAAAATATTTTTGTGTTTTTTTTTGTATGTATTTTAATACAAATTTTAGTTTTTTTATATATTATTTTGTATATTGATTTTCCTACATATATACATTCTTTTATTGAAATTTAGTTTATTGAATTTGATACGAATTTACCTTATTTTAGGTGTATTTTGTATATATATTTTTATACGTATTTACATCATTTTATGTGTATTTTTTATATATATTTTCATAGAAATTTACGTTATTTTATGTGTTTTCGTATATATATTTTAATACAAATTTTCTTTATTTGATGTGTATTTTGCATATCTATTTCAATACAAATTTACCTTATTGGATGTGCATTTTGTATATTTATTTTAATACAAATTTAATTATTTTATGTGTATTTTTGTATATATATTTTTATACAGATATGCGTTATTTTATTGGTATTTTGCATCTTTATTTTCATAGAAATTTACATTATTTTATTGATATTCTGTTCATTTATTTTGATACGATTTTACATTATTCTATGTGTATTTTGTATATATATTTATATACATATTTCCTTAATTTAATGTGTATTTTGTATATATATTTTATACAAATTTACGTTACGTTATGTTACGTGTATTTGTTGATATATGTTGACACAAATTTACAATATCTTATGGGTATTTTGTATATAGATTTCAAAAGAAATTTACTTAGTTTTATGTGTATTTTGTATATCTATTTTCATACAAATTCAAATTATTTCTGGGTATTTTTTTATATATTTTAATACAAATTCTACTTACGTTATGTGTATTTTGTAAATTTATTTTCATTCAAATATATATTATTTTATTGGTATTTTGTTGATTTATCTTGATAAGAATTTACATTATTTTATATGTACTTTGTATATATATATTTATACATTTTTTAATGTTTATTTTGAATATATATCTTATTACTAATTCATATTATTTTATGTGTATATGTATATATATTTTCATACAAATTTATATTATTTTATGTGTATTTTGTACATATATTTCATTACAAGTTTACCTTATTTTATGTTTATTTTGTATATTTATTTCATTCAATTTTAAATTATTTTATGTATATATTTGTATTTGTATTTAGGTAGTTTTATGTGTATTTTCTATATATATTTTCATCCAAAATTCCATTATTTTATTTGTATTTTGTTAATTTAACTCGATACGAATTTAGATTATTTCATAGGTATTTTGTATACATATTTTTAAGCGCATGTACATTATTTAATGTGTGTTTTGTATATATATTTTTATGCAAATTTACTTTTTTTTATGGCCATTTTTGTACATATATTTTTATAGAAATTTGCGTTATTTTATGTGTATTTTGTATATGTTTTCTCATAAAAATTTACATTAATTTATTGGTATTTTCTTTATTTATTTTGATACGAATTACATTATTATATGTGTATTTTGTACATATTTTTTATACGTATTCAAAGTATTTAATGAGTATTTTGTTTATATATTTTTATACAAATTTACGTTATTATGTGTATTTGTATAAATATTTTGATACAAATTTACATTATTTTATGTATTTTGTATATATATTTCAATTCAAATTTAGCTTATTTTATATGTATTTGTATATCTATTTTCATACAAATTTAATTACTTCTGTGTATTTTTGTATATAGTTTTATACAGATGGACGTTATTTTATGTGTATTTTTGTATATTTATATTGATACAAATACTCATTCTTTTATTGGTATTTTGTTTATTTATTTTGATTCGAATTTACATTATTTTATGTGTATTTTGTATACATTTTTTTTATTTGTATTTACTTAATTTTATGTGCATTTTGTATATATATTTTTATAGAAATCTACGTTATTTTATGTGTATTCGTATATATATTTAGAAACAAATTTTCATTGTTTTATATATATTTTTGCATATCTCTTTCAATACAAATTTACCTTATTGTATGTGCATTTTGTATATTTATTTCAATACAAATTTAAATATTTTATGTGTATTTTGGTATATATATTTTTATAAAAAATGCGCTATTTTATGGGAATTTTGCATCTTTATTTTCATACAAATTTATATTATTTTATTAAAATTCTGTGTATTTATTTTGATACGATTTTTCATTATTCTATTTGTTTTTTGTATATATTTTTTTTATAGATATTTACATTATTTAATGTGTATCTTGCATATATATTTTATAAAAATTTATTATCTATTATCTATTTTCATACAAATACTCATTCTTTTCATGATATTTTCTTTATTTATTTTGACACGAGTTTACATTATTTAATATGTATTTTGTATATATATTTTTATACGTACTTACATCATTTCATGTGTATTTTGTATATATATTTCTATAGAAATCTACGTTATTTTATGTGTATTCGTATATATTATATTTTGAAACAAATTTACATTGTTTTATGTGTATTTTGCATATTTTTTTAAAACAAATTTACCTTATTGTATGTGCATTTTGTATATTAATTTTAATACAAATTTGATTATTCTATGAGTATTTTTGTATATGTATTTTTATAAAAATATGCTTTATTTTATTGGTATTTTTCATCTTTATTTTCACACAAATTTACATTATTTTATTGATATTCTGTGTATTTATTTTGAAACCATTTTACATTATTCTGTGTGTATTTTGTATATATAATGTACGTTATTTTATGTGTATTTGTTTTCATTTCATACAAATTTACATTCTTTTATGTGTATTTTGTACATGTATTTAAATACAAATTTAACTAGTTATATGTGTATTTTGTATATCTTTTTTCATACAAATTGAAACTATTTTTGTGTATTTTTGTATATATTTTTATACAAATTTTCGTTATTTTATGTGTATTTTGTATATTTCTTTTCCTACAAATATACGTTCTTTTATGTGAATTTTATTTATTTATTTTGATACGAATTTACATTATTTTAGGTGTATTTGGTATATATATTTTTATACTTATTTACATCATTTATATGTATTTTGTATGTATATTTTCATAGAAATTTACTCTATTTTATATGTATTCGTATATATATTTTGATACATATTTGCATTATTGATCTGTATTTTGCATATCTATTTCAATGCAAATTTACTTTATTGAATGTGCATTTTGGATATTTATTTTAAAACAAATTTAATTATTTTATGTGTTTTTTTTGTATGTATATTTTTAAACAGATATTTTGATACGAATTTCCATTATTTTATGTGTATTTTGTATATTTATATTTATACAAATACACATTCTTTTATTAGTATTTTATTTGTTTACTTTGATACGAGTTTACATTATTTTATCTGTATTTTGTATACATTTTTTTATACGTATTTACTTAATTTTATGTGTATTTTGTTTATATATTTTTTATAGAAATCTACGTTATTTTAAGTGTATTCGTATATATATTTTGAAACAAATTTACATTGTTTTATATGTATTTTACAGATCTATTTCAATACAAATTGACCTTATTGTATGTGCATTTTGAATATTTATTTTAATACAAATTCAAATATTTTAGGTGTAGTTTGTTATATATATATTTTTTTTAAATGCATTATATTATGTGTATTTTGCATCTGAATTTTCATACAAATTTACATTATTTTATTAATATTCTGTGTATTTATTTTGATACGATTTTACATTATTCTATTTGTGTTATATATATATATATATATATATATATATATATATATATATATATATATATATATATATATATATATATATATATATATATATATATATATATATATATATATATATATATATATATATATATATATATATATATATATATATATATATATATATATATATATATATATATATATATATATATATATATATATATATATATGTGTATTTTGTATATATATTTTATACAAATTTACGTTATTTTAAGTGTATTTGTTTATATATTTTCATTCAAATTTAATTATTATTTTCAGTGTATTTTCTACATGTATTTCAATACAAATCTACCTAATTTTATTTGTATTTTGTATATTTATTTTCATACAAATACACATTCTTTTATTGATATTTTGTTTATTTATTTGACACGAATTTACATTATTTAATGTGTATTTTGTATATATATTTTTATACGTATTTATGTCATTTCATGTGTATTTTGTATATATATTTCTATAGATATCTACGTTATTTTATGTCTATTCGTATATATTATGAAACAAATTTACATTGTTTTATGTGTATTTTGCATATTTTTTCAATACAAATTTACATTATTGTATGTGCATTTTGTATATTAATTTTAATACAAATTTAACTATTCCTTGTGTATTTTTGTATATGTATTTTTATAAAAATATGAATTTAACTAATTATATGTGTATTTTGTATATTTATTTTACAAATTTAATTATTTTATGTGTATTTTGTATATATATGTATATATATATATATATATATATATATATAGATATATATATATATATATATATATATATATATATATATATATATATATATATATATATATATATATATATATATATATATATATATATATATATATATATATATATATATATATATATATATATATAATTTTATGGGTATTTTGTATATATTTATATATATTTATATATATATATATATATATATATATAGACAGATATATATATATATATATATATATATATATATATATATATATATATATATATACATATATATATATATATATGTATATAAATATATATATATATATATATATATATATATATATATATATATATATTTATATATATATATTTATGTTTGTTTGTTTATATATTTTGATAGAAATTTACAATATTTTATTATTTTGTATATATATATTTCAAAACAAATTTACCTAATTTTATGTGTATTTTGTAAATCTCTTTTCATACAAATTTAAATTATTTCTGTGTTTTTTTGTATAGATTTTAATACAAATTTTAGTTATGTTATGAGTATAATGTGAATTTAATTTCACACAAATGTATATTATTTTATTGGTATTTTGTTGATTTATCTTGATACGAATTTACATTGTTTTATGTGTAATTTGTATATATATCTTTATACGTATTTACATTATTTAATGTGTATGTTGTATATATATTTTTATACAAATTTATGCTATTTTACGTGTATATATATTTTGATACAAATCTACATTATTTTATGTGTATTTTGTATATATATTTCATTACAAATTTGCCTTATTTTATGTTTATTTTTAAATTTATTTTCATTCAAATTTAAATTATTTTATGTCTATATATTAATTTGTATTTACGTTATTTTATGTGTATTTTCTATATATATTTTCATTCAAAATTACATTATTTTATCGGTATTTTGTTCATTATTTCGATTCGAATTTAGATTATTTCACGTGTATTTTCTATACATATTTTGTATATATATTTTTTATACAATTGTACTTAATTTTATGTGCATTTGTGTTGTTGTTTTTATACAAATTAACATTATTTTAAGTGTATTTTGTACTAATTTTTCAACAAATTTGACATATTTATGTGTATTTTGTTTATTTATTTCCATACAAATTTAAAGTATTTTATGTGCATTTTTGTACATATATTTTTAAAGAAATTTGCGTTATTTTATGTGTATTTTGTATATATTTTTTCAAAGAAATTTACATTTTTTTTAATGGTATTTTGGTTACGCATTTTGATACGAATTTACATTATTATATATGTATTTTGTATTTATATTGTATATGTATTTTCATTATTTAATGTGTATTTTGTTTATATATTTTAAAACAAATTTACGTTATTTTATGCGCATCTGTTAAAATATTGTGATACAAATTTACATTATTTTATGTATTTTGTATATATATTTCAATACAAATTTAGTTTATTTTATGTATATTTTGTATATCTATTTTCATACAAATTTAAATTACTTTTGTGTATTTTTGTATTAGTTTTTTACAAATTTACGTTATTTTATGTTTATTTTGTATATTTATTTTCATACAAATTCACATTCTTCTATTGGTATTTTTTTTTTTTTTTGGTACGAATTTACATTATTTTAGGTGTATTTTGTATATATATTTTTATACGTATTTACATCATTTTATGTGTATTTTTTATTTGTATTTTTATAGAAATTTACGTTTTTTTTATGTGTATTCGTATATATATTTTGAAACAAATTTACGGTTTGATGTGTGTTTTGCATATCTATTTCAATACAAATTTATCATATTGTATGTGCATTTTGTATATTTATTTTAATACAAATTTAGTTATTTGATGTGTATTTTTGTATATATATTTTTATAAAAATATGTTTTTAATAATAGGTATTTTGCATCTTTATTTTCATACAAATTTACATTATTTGATTGATATTCTGTGTATTTTTTTATACGATTTTACATTGTTCTATGTGTATTTTGTATATATTTTATTTTACATATTTACATTATTTAATGTGCATTCTCTCTCTCTATATATATATATATATATTTTATACAAACAAACGTTACTTTATGTCTATTTGTTTATATATTTTCATACAAATTTACATTATTTTATGTGTATTTTGTATATATATTTCAATACAAATTTAACTAATTTTATATGGATTTTGTATATCTACTTTCATACAAATTGAAAGTATTTTTGTGTTTTTTTGTATGTATTTTAATACAAATTTTAGGTTTTTTATATATTATTTTGTATATTGATTTTCCTACATAGATACATTCTTTTATTGAAATTTAGTTTATTGTATTTGATACGAATTTACCTTATTTTAGGTGTATTTTGTATATATATTTTTATACGTATTTACATCATTTTATATGTATTTTTTATATATATTTTCATAGAAATTTACGTTAGCCTATGTTTTTCCGTATATATATTTCAATACAAATTTACATTATTTGGTGTGTATTTTGCATATCTATTTCAATACAAATTTACCTTATTGTATGTGCATTTTGTATATTTATTTTAATTCAAATTTAACTATTTTATGTGTATTTTTGTATATATATATTGTTATACATATATGCGTCATTTTATGGGTATTTTGCATCTTTATTTTCATAGAAATTTACATTATTTTATTGATATTCTGCTCATTTATTTTGATACGATTTTACATTATTCTGTGTATTTTTTATATATTTTTTTATACATTTTTCCTTAATTTAATGTGTATTTTGTATATATATTTTATGCAAATTTACGTTACGTTACGTTACGTTACGCTACGTGTATTTGTTGATATATGTTGACACAAATTTACAATATCTTATGGGTATTTTGTATATATATTTCAAAAGAAATTTCCCTAGTTTTATGTATAAATTCAAATTATTTCTGGGTATTTTTGTACATATTTTTATACAAACTTTACTTATGTTATGTGTATTTTGTAAATTTATTATCATTCAAATATATATTATTTTATTGGTATTTTGTTGATTTATTTTGATACGAATTTACATTATTTTATATATACTTTGTATATATATTTTTATACATTATTTAATGTTTATTTTGAATATATATTTTTATACAAATTCATGTTATTTTATGTGTATTTGTATATATATTTTCATACAAATTGACATTATTTTATGTGTATTTTGTACATATATTTCATTACAAATTTACCTTATTTTATGTTTATTTTGTATATTTATTTCATTCAATTTTAAATTATTTTATGCGTATATTTGTATTTGTATTTAGGTTATTTTATGTGTATTTTCTATATATATTTTCATCCAAAATTCCATTATTTTATTGGTACTTTGTTAATCTAATTCGATACGAATTTAGATTATTTCATAGGTATTTTGTATTCATATTTTTATACGCATTTACATTATTTAATGTGTGTTTTGTATATATATTTTTATGCAAATCTACGTTATTATATGTGTATTTGTATAAATATTTTGATACAAATTTACATTATCTTATGTATTTTGTATATACATTTCAATTCAAATTTAACTGATTTTATGTGTATTTTGTATGAAAATAAAGAAGCAAAATACCCATAAAATAAAACATATTTTTATAAAAATACATATACAAAAATACACATAGAATATTTGAATTTGTATTAAAATTAATATATAAAATGCACATACGATAAGGTAAATTTATATTGAAAAAATATGCAAAATACACATAAAACAATGAAAATTTGTTTCAAAATATATATACGAATACACATAAAATAACGTAGATTTCTATAGAAATATATATAAAAAATACACATGAGATGACGTAAATACGTATAAAAATATATATACAAAATACACATTAAATTACGTAAATTCGTCTCAAAATAAATAAACAAAATATCAATAAAAGAATGTGTGTTTGTATGAAAATAGATATACAAAATACACATAAAATAACCTAAATTTGTATAAAACTATATACAAATATACACAAAAAAATAATTTAAATTTGTATGAAAATAAATATAGGAAATACACAAAAAATTAGGCAAATTTGTATTGAAATACATATACAAAATACACATAAAATAATGTAAATATGTATGAAAATATATAAACAAATACACATATAATAACGTAAATTTCCATAAAATATATATACAAAATATACATTAAATAATGTAAATATGTATAAAAATATATATACAAAATACATATAGAATAATGTAAAATCGTATCAAAATAAATAAACAGAATTTCAATAAAATAAAGTAAATTTGTATATGAAAATAAAGATGCAAAATACCGATAAAATAAAGCATATTTTAATAAAAATACTTATACAAAAATACACATAGAATAATTAAATTTGTATTAAAATTAATATACAAAATGCACATACAATAAGGTAAATTTGTATTAAAAAATATGCAAAATACTCATAAAACTGTAAATTTGTTTCAAATATATATACGAATACACATAAAATAACGTAGATTTCTATAGAAATATATATACAAAATACACATGAAATGATGTAAATACGTATAAAAATATATATACAAAATACACATTAAATAATGTAAACTCGCTTCAAAATTAATAAACAAAATATTAATAAAAGAATGTGTATTTGTATGAAAATAGAAATACAAAATACACATGAAATTACCTAAATTTGTATAAAACTATATACAAAAATACACAAAAATAATTTAAATTTGTATGAAAATAAATATACAAAATACACATAAAATTAGGTAAATTTATATTTAAATACATATACAAAATACACTTAAAATAATGTAAATTTGAATGAAAATCTATAAACAAATACACTTAAAATAATATAAATTTGTACAAAATACACATTATATAATGTAAATATGTATAAAAAAATATATACAAAGCACAAATAGAATAATGTAAAATCGTATCAAAATAAATACACAGAATATCAATAAAATAATGTAAATTTGTATGAAAATTAAGATGCAAAATACCCATAAAATAACACATTTTTTATAAAAAATATATATACCGAAACACACATAAAATATTTGAATTTGGCTTAAAATAAATATGCAAAATGAACATACAATAAGGTAAATTTATATTGAAATAGATATGTAAAATACATATAAAACAATGTAAATTTGCTTCAAAATATATATACGAATACACATAAAATAACGTAGATTTCTATAAAAATATATATACAAAATACACATAAAATTAAGTAAATACGTATAAAAAAATGTATACAAAATTCACATAAAATAATGCAAATTCGTATAAAAATAAATAAACAAAATACCAATAAAAGAATGTGTATTTATATAAATATAAATATACAAAATACACATAAAATAACGTAAATTTATATAAAACTATATACAAAAATACACAAAAGTAATTAAATTTGTATGAAAATATATATACATAATACACATAAAATAAGCTAAATTTGAATTGAATTATATATACAAGATACATAAAATGATGTAAATTTGTATCAAAATATTCATACAAATACACATATAATAACGTAAATTTCTTTAAAAATATATAAACAAAATACACATTAAATAATGTAAATACATATAAAAGAATATGTACAAAATACACATATAATCATATAATTCGTATGAAAATAAATAAACAAAACACCAATAAAATAAAGTAAATTTGTGTGAGAAAACATATACAAAATACACATAAAATAACGCAAATTTCTATAAAAATATATGAACAAAAAAGCACATAAAATAAAGTAAATTTGCATAAAAATATATATACAAAACACACATTAGATAATGTAAATGAGTATAAAAATATGTATACAAAATACCTATGAAACAATCTAAATTCGAATCGAATTAAATTAAGAAAAAACCAATAAAATAATGTAATTTTGGATGAAAATATATATAGAAAATACACATAAAATAACCTAAATCCAAATACAAGTATACACATAAAATAATTTAAAATTGAATGAAATAAATATACAAAATAAACATAAAATAAGGAAAATTTGTAATGAAATATATGTACAAAATACACATAAAATAATGTAAATTTGTATGAAAATATATATACAAATACACATAAAATAACATGAATTTGTGTAAAAATATATATTCAAAATAAACATTAAATAATGTAAATACGTATAGAAATATATATATATATATACAAATTACATATAAAATAATGCAAATTCGTATAAAAAAAATCAACAAAATACCAATAAAATAATATATATTTGAATGAAAATAAATTTACAAAATACACAAGATAACGAAAATTTGTATTAAAATATATAAAAAAAATACCCAGAAATATTTTGAATTTGTATGAAAATAGGTATACAAAATACACATGAAAATAATTTAAAATTGAATGAAATAAATATACAAAATAAACATAAAATAAGGAAGATTTGTAATGAAATATATGTACAAAATACACATAAAATAATGTAAATTTGTATGAAAATATATATACAAATGCACATAAAATAACATGAATTTGTGTAAAAATATATATTCAAAATAAACATTAAATAATGTAAATACGTATAGAAATATATATATATACAAAATACCCATAAAATATGTCAAAATATATAAATACAAAATACCCATAAAATATGTCAAAATATATAAACAAATACACATAAAATAACGTAAAATTGTATAAAATATATATACAAAATACACATTAAATAATGGAAAAATGTATAAAAAATATATACAAAATACACATAGAATAATGTAAAATCGTATCAAAATAAATGAACAGAATATCAATAAAATCAAGTAAATCTCTATGAAAATAAAGATGCAAAATACCCATAAAATAACGTATATTTATATAAAAATATATATACAAAAATACACATGAAATAGTAAAATATGTATTAAAATAAATGCAAAAAATTTACATACAATAAGGTAAATTTGTATTGAAATAGATCTACAAAATACACATCAAATAATGTAAATATCTATTAAAATATATAAACGAAAACACATAAAGTAACGTAAATTTCTATGAAAATATATATAAAAAATACACAAAATGATGTAAATACGTATAAAAATATATATACAAAATACACCTAAAATAATGTAAATTCGTATTAAATTCAATAAACTGAATATCAATAAAAGAATGTATATATATAGGAAAATAAATATACAAAATAATAAATAAAATAATTAAAATTTGTATAAAAATACATACAAAAATACACAAAAATAATTTCAATTTGTATGAAAATAGCAGAGCTGGGCACTTCCGTACCTCTGTCCGCACCTCCGCTCCTCCGGACCTGCGGACCTTTAAACGAGGTGCGGAAGTCCGAAGTGCGGAAAGTTTTTCAAAAGTGCGGAAGTAACAGGTGCGGAACGGCAGTATTTTAAGTCCGTACCTCCGCACCTGAGGTATAAAAATGATTCACAAGTTTACAAGTTCATTATAATTTACTAAATTATAATGAACTTGTAAACTTGTGAATCATTTTTATACCTAGTCATTTGTGAAAGATACATATAGTAAACTGAATCAGCAACATATCTTTCCTTATTCCCATATCTTCTCTTCCTCTTTTGAATGATATTAACCGGAATTTTCTGTGTTGCATGTGTACTGAGGTATGATAATTATGATGAGTGTAAAAGTAGTTACTTTACTTCAGGTGGTGGAGATTCTATGCGTTAAAATGACAATAATGATAACAAAAATAATAATAATAATAATAATGATAATAATAATGCTGCTGCAGTATTGCCTTGTATTTCTTTTTTTTAAGGTACGGACTAGATTTTTCAGGCGCGCTTTAATAGTTTTGGGTACGGTACCGGAGGTGCGGAGGTGCGGTACCGGAACGAGTGAAAAAATTTTAGGCGCGGAAGTACAGGTACGGACTATATGTGTTTCGAGGTGCGGAGGAGCGGTACCGGACTACCCGATATCCAGTAACGCGCCCAGCTCTGGAAAATAGACATACAAAATACATATAAAATTAGGTAAATTTGTTTTGAAATACATATACAAAATACACATAAAATAAGGTAAATTTGTATGAAAATATATAAACAAATAGACATAAAGTAACGTATATATGTATAGAATATATATAGAAAATGCACATTAAATAATGTAAATATGTAAAATAAAATATATACATAATACACATAGAACAATGTAAAATCGTATCAAAATAAATACACAGAATATCAATAAAATAATGTAAATTTGTATGAAAATAAAGATGAAAAATACCCATTAAAAAAGCATATTTTTATAAAGATATATATACAAAAATACACCTCAAATAATTAAATTTGTATTAAAATAAATACACAAAATACACATACAATATGATAAATCTGTAATGTAATAGATATACAAAACACACATCAAACAATGTAAATTTGTCTCAAAATATATATACGAATACACATACAAAAACGTATATTTCTATAAAAAAAATATATATATATAAAATACACATAAAATGATGTAAATACGTATAAAAATATATATACAAAATACACATAAAATAATGTAAATTCGTTCAAAAATAAATAAACAAAATACCAATAGAAGAATGTGAATTTGTATGAAAATAAATATACAAAATACTCATAAAACAACGTAAATTTTGTAGAAAACTATATACAAAAATACACAGAAGTAATTTAAATTTGTATGAAAATAGATGTACAAAATATATATAAAATAAACTATATTTGTATTGAAATATATATACAAAATACATGAAATAATGTATATTAGTATCAAAATATTTAAACAAATACGCATAAAATAACGTAAATTTGTTTTAAAATATATAAACAAAATACACATTTAATAATGAAAATACGTATACAAAATATATACAAAGTACACGTATAATAATGTACATTCGAATCAAAATACATAAACAAAATAATTATAAAAAAATGTAAATCTGTATGAAAAAATATATACAAAATACATATAAAATAACGCAAATTTCTATAAAAATATATGTACAAAAATGCATATAAAATAATTTAAATTTGTATGAAAATAAATAAACAAAATACACATAAAATAAGGCAAATTTGTAGTAAAAAAGTACAGAATACACTTAAAATAATGTAAATTTGTATAAAAACAACAACACAAATGTACAAAAAATGATGTAAAATTGTATAAAAAATATATATACAAAACACACATTAAATAATGTAAATGCGTATAAAAATATGAATAAAAAATACACATGAAATAATCTACATTCGTATCGAAATAAATGAACAATATACCGATAAAATAATGTAATTCACAATGAAAATATATATAGAAAATACATATAAAACAACGTAAATACAAATAAATATATACACGTAAAATAATTTAAATTTGAATGAAAATAAATATAAAAATATACATAAAATAAGGCAAATTTGTAATGAAATATATATACAAAATACACATAAAATAACGTAGATTTGTATCATAATATATATACAAATACACGTAAAATAACATAAATATGTTTAAAAATATATATACAAAATACACATAAATAGTGTAAATAAGTATAAAAAAATATATATACAAATTAAACATAAAATAATGTAAATTCTGATCAAAATAAATCAACAAAATACCATTAAAATAATATATATTTGTGTGAAATTAAATTTACAAAATACACATAACATAACTAAAATTTGTATTAAAATCTATACAAAAAAAAACAGAAATAATTTAAATTTGTATGAAAATAGATATACAAAATACACATAAAATTAGGTAAATTTGTTTTGAAATATACGTATATACCAAATACCCATAAAATATTGTAAATTTCTATCAAAATATATAAACAAATAAACATAAAACAACGTAAATTTGCATAAAAAAAATAAAAAATAAAAAAAAAATATATATATATATATATATATATATATATATATATATATATATATATATATATATATATATATATATATATATATATATATATATATATATTATTATTATTATTATACCGCAATTATATTACTTTCTCTGCATGTGTGGTTAGATGTGTTTTATGTGTTTAACCTTTCTGTATACATACTGGAATGAACCAAGGAATTGTAGCCCTACTGCCGTTCTTTAAAAACTATGTGATCATGTTTTTCTTCCAAACTCATTGTTTTAGCACGCACGCTGACTTCCATCAGTAATGATTTACATTGAGTCATTGGTTTGTAGGGGGAAAGAGTGGGTGAATATAATTATCTTGGTCTAACTTATACTGTTTATTATACTGCTATTCGCAGCAATATCTTTCTCTGCTCCGATTGCAACGCTGCCTCGTTCAAAAATCATAACGCCGCCGCGTTTACCAGCCGGAGCCTCGAATCATGTCCCTTTGTGTTGATAAAGAGGACACAGCCTGGTGTGAAGCTACATTTATTACGGAAGGATGCCAGCCGGGGTAAGTGATATATATAAATAATGATAATGTGGAAATTCATCATTTTCACGCTGACAGCTGTTCTGAACTTGCTAATTGCATGCCTCCCCTCCTCCCGCGGCAAGAGGCCGAATGGCCTACACACAGCAGCTCAAAATTCCTCCCCATTACCACCTGTCAGCCTCGTCCATGTACCTATCCAGTCTACTCTTAAAACAAGCTATCGTCCCTGCACTCACTATGTGATTGCTGAGTCTATTCCATTCCCCCACCACCCTATTACTAAACCAATGCCTGCCCATTTCCCTCCTAAATCTATACTTTTCTAATTTAAGTCAATTACTGCATGTTCTATCTTGCCAAACATCTTATGCAAAAGTTAACCAGCATCTCCACTCTTTCATCCCTTACACTGATAAACTCTGGAACAGACTTCCATTGTCTGCATTTCCTCCTGCCTATAATTTGACCTTCAAGAAGAGTGTATCAAGACTCTACTTTTGTCTGTTTGGGAGTGGTGAGTAGTGGGGCTTTTTTTTCTAGTACGCTTTGTTGCCCTTGAGCTGTCTCCTTTGTTTAAAGGAAATAATAATTAAATAAATGGAAGTTGGCCGCCAATGCTTCCAACACATTTTGGTGCCATATCTACAAGTGTCTGGTGACTGTAAGTATCTCAGTAATTTCTCATCTCAGCAGTAACCTGCATGCATCTATGCCATTCCTATCATGGTGCATGGAGCAAGCTTCACATAACACTCAGACAGAGACAGTTTAATTATGGTTACATATCAGACTCAGTTTATTGCTCAGTCTATTAGATTCAGTGCTGTTAATATTGTTAGTGGTAGTATTAGTACAATTAATGTATTTATTTTAATTAATTTATCAATATTTATTTATTATATTCTTAGTGTTTGAAAACTCCAATACTAGCATTAAGATAAACAAAAATATCAGAAATATATTTATACTCATTAATTATTATTGCTTTTCTTATTATTACTTCCTTCAATGTCCTGGCACTTTGACATCTAGTGCTTTTCCATCTAGCAGCCAAAATTGTGGTCTTTCTGAATGTGTATGCCCTAAGTCTTCATTGGTGTAACGTGCTATGTAACATAAAAATCTGCATCTCTCTCCCTTCTCACCAAGTTGTCCCTGTACATCCTTTCAGTATCCAAAGAATTTCAATTTACATCTTGTAATCACTCAACTAATGCAGTGCAATCCTCACCTCTGTATTTTACCGTGTGGACATACTATTTCCTTCCATGTTCCACTGTCGTATGTTATTCCACATCTAACACAACCACATCCCAACAGATCCGAACACGTCCGATATCATCCAAGAGAATGTGGCAGCTGAAGGGGAGAGTCCAAGAAAGAGGCCAAGGGTGAAGACATTTAGCCACTCCCTGAACTACATGGCAGCATCCAACCCTCTTGGTGAGCTGCAGGGATGTGCTTCCCATTGCAGTGCACCAGCTCCATGTACTGATTTTGGTATGAATACTTCATCTAGTGTTTGTTGATTGTTGTGTTATTAATCTAATTATGACTTCACAAAATAGACTGTGCAAGTCACTTAACACATGCCCTGCTCAACATCACTTTTAAGTTGTAGAATTCCTTCATATGGATGCTGATTTATGCATCCTAAAATGATTGGATATTGATTGTCTTAACATTTTTTTTTTGTCCATGATCACTGAACCATTTTACGGTATGTCTTTGGGTGCAGATCCAGGAAATGAGTTTTTTGGGAGGACGTCAGACTTTTTGCGGGTGGAAGGAGCATTAGCATTACCGATTAGCCATTCTCGGCAGTCCTGGTCTTGAAAAACTGGTGGAGTGACCTAAATCAATGGGTATAACGGCCTGGACTTTGTGCCAAAGCATTGTTTTAGCCGCAGCGCGCTTTTGAGCTAGTTTTCCTGTATCACTCAGGAACATTGGGGGCGCCTGGGCCCCCCTTTGGATCCACCAATGTAGCTATGTCTTATAATATATCTATCCTTTACAGTCTGATGCTGCATCCTTCTAGGTTGTCAAGTTTTAGTAGCTACTCATGAGAATTATTCCTTATAATGATCATTGATTTCCAAATGGTTTGCACTAAAAAAAGTGTCGTGTAACCTGCTGCAAATAATAATCAGCTGTAGTCAACCCTTGCTTTAAAGAACCAATATGGAGGAAGGGGGTGATGTTATATCCAAAAATCTTTTATATCTGAAGTATCCAACCTTTTTGTGTATAATAAACCTTGTTTGTTACATGAGCTTAAAAGTTCACAATTTCCATACATGATTCTTTTTTCCTTGTATTTGATGATTAATCCTAACATGTATTTCCATTATCAGTAGGTAATATATAGTAACAAGACAATAATACACATTATAACAATGTGATTCAATGTGATTCAAAAGTTCAGAGCGAGAGGGAGGGATCTGATTTAAATTTTGTACATGGTGTCCTGCATACGTGTGTGGCTGGTCATAAGGATGAAAATGTACTTTATGTTCGAAGGCTGGGGAAGTTTGAAGAACAGAAGAAAAAGAGACCACTGCTAGTAGTCCTCAAAGAGAATAACATAAAAGCAAGCCTATTCAGAAACATTAGAAAGCTGCAGGGAACTGAGGAATACTCAGGGATCAATGTTGCCAACGACTTGACAAAGAGGCAGAGGGAAAAGGAGAATGAATTAAGACTGGAAGCAAAAAACTTGACCGAGCAGGGGAAAGGCAACTTCAAAGTACAGGGCCCGCCTTGGGCAAGAAGGTTGGTAAAAAATTAAGTAAAGGAAATAATAGTAAAGACATACGAGCAATGACGTGTTGGTATACAAATGCTGATGTCTTGAGCACCAAGTTAATCGAGTTAAGATTTAGATTAAGGCATTGTATAAGCAAGCCACTTCTGTTATTTATATGTGAGGTTAATCCAAAAAATTTGAGATATCCCTTGACAGCTGAAGAAATGTCAATATCTGGATATAAGTTATATTTAAAGAGAGGGAATAGAGGAATAGCAATATATGTACATGAGAGTATATCAGCATGGCAAGTGGAGATGAACACAGAATTTGAAGAGGCTTTATGGATACGCATGAGAGTTAACAAGAACGAGGAAGCACTGATGGGGTGTTTATACAGAAGCCCACACAGCAGTAAGGAAAATAACGATAAACTTAGACAGTTATTGGTGGAAGTGAATTCTGGTAGGGATACACACGTTTTTATGGTTGGTGATTTCAACTATCCCAAAATTGATTGGGAAAATTGGACTACAGAGGGAGGGAGCACAGAAACAGAGGAATATAGATTTATAGAAGCAGTGAGGAACTCTTACATGTACCAACATGTATCACAGGCCACCAGAGGAAGAGGCATGGTTTCGACAAGTTTACTTGACTTAATTATGACCAGAGAGGAAGGTATAATATCAAATATTGAATATGAGTCCCCCCTTGGTAAAAGTGATCACTGTGTACTTATAATAGACCTTAAATTTTTCAACAGTGTACCCCAGCGCTCATATGAGAAGTTTTATTATGATAAAGGGGACTATGAAGCTATGCGTACATTTTTAGGGAGTATCGAATGGGAAGAAGGATTCAAACACTGCAAAGATAATGTAGAGGAACAGTTGAAGATGATCACAGAAAATTTGCAGTTAGCAAAACAAAAATTTATCCCCAGTAAGATCATTGATACTGCAGGACAACGACAATATAATACACCACTTGACATGAAGACACGACAAGCAGTGAGGAAGAAACATAGAACATGGCAAAGGTATATTGAGACCATGGATCAACAGAAATATAAAGAATATGCCAGGGCAAGAAATAAGGCAAAGTCTATGACGAGGAAACTGCAGAGGGCAGCGGAAAGGGAAATTTCATTAAGTGTAAGGGAGAACCCAAAAAACTTTTGGAAATATGTGAAAAGTAAAGTGAAGGTAAAAGAGGGTGTAGCTGATCTATACATATCAGAGTCAGGGGACAGAGAAGAATTGACAAAAACAGATGGTGAGAAAGCACAGGTACTAGCTGATTTCTTTAGTAGTGTATTTATAGAGGAGCTTGATTCAGTTCCACCACCCATCGCAACCAGAAATTATGGAAGTAGACTTGAGATGGTCGAGATAACTGCTCATAAAATTAAGGAGAAACTGAAAAATCTCAAAGTGGATAAATCTCCTGAACCAGATGAAATACAACTGAGGATATTAAAGGAACTTAGTTCTGAGCTTGCAGAGCCCCTGAAAAGCTTATATAATACATCACTTCGAACGGGAAAGGTACCAGAAATATGGAGACAGGCTACAATATCGGCTATATTTAAGAAAGGCTGTAAGAAAACGCCAAGCAACTATAGACCGGTAAGCTTAACATGTATATTATCTAAAGTAATGGACTCTATAGTGAGAGATAAAATGGTTCATCATATGTCAGCAAACAATTTGTTTAGCCAGAGTCAGTTTGGCTTTATCAGTGGGAGGTCAATTACACTACAGTTATTAAAGGTAATGGATACATGGACTGAAATACTGGAAGGTGGAGGAGAACTTGATGTAGTGTATCTAGATATAAAAAAGGCATTTGACACTGTCCCACACAACAGATTGATGATGAAGTTAAAAGCCTATGGAATGGGAGATCAACTTGTATACTGGATTAAAGCCTTACTAAACAGAAGAAAACAGAAAGTGGTTGTTAGAGGTTCCTCGTCAGAGTGGAAGGATGTTGTCAGTGGAGTGCCTCAGGGAAGTGTTATTGGACCATTACTGTTTGTGATATATATTAATGACTTGCCAGATAATATTGAGTCATTGGTATACATGTTTGCTGACGACACTAAATGTTTTAAGGAAATTGGAAGTTCTGGGGACCAAGGATCACTCCAGAGGGATTTGGACAGGCTACAAAGTTGGTCAGTGGATTGGTTATTGGAGTTCCATCCAGCGAAGTGCAAGGTTATGACAGTGACAAGGCAAAGGAATCAACAAGTGGAAAGAGAATATTTTATGCAGAAGGAAGACCAACCTGTAAGTCTTGAACGAGTGGATAGTGAAAAGGATCTTGGAATAATAGTAGACCAGCATCTTACATTTGAACAACATATTAATGACAAAATAAATAAAGCCAATAGAACAATGGGACTCATCAGAAGGTCATTTGTGGATTTAAATAATGAAAATTTTATTAGATTGTATAAAGTACTGGTGAGACCACAGCTGGAATTTGGAAATGTGATATGGAGTCCGAGTAGAAAGAAGGACATCACTTCCCTGGAAAATGTGCAAAGGCGATCAACGAGAATGGTAAATGGACTTAGACACCTATCGTACCAAGAAAGGTTAAAGGAACTTTGTTTGCCAACATTGGTGTATAGGAGGTTAAGGGGTGAAATGATAGAGACCTATAAGACTGCAAGGGGGAAATATGACACCAGAGTGGCTCCAGTGCTTGACTATAATGTACGTGAAGAATTAGTGACAAGAGGACACCAATACAAATTGAATAAAAAGAGGTGCAACACAAGGATCCGTCAAAACAGTTACATGAATAGGATAGTAAATGTATGGAATAGTCTTCCCTCCTCTGTAGTAGAGGCCCCAAGTATTTATACATTTGAAAAGAGACTTGACCGCCACTGGCAGCATCAAGAAGTGTTTTTTAACTATGAAGCAAAGTTGTCTGTTTCGCCACAGATGTCCATACCATAGTTTTTTTTTGAGCTGTTACTGAAGATCTGGATATAGAGGCCCTTGGGCCTGCGTCCAGCACTCACCTAAGTATACCTAAGTAAGTAAGTAAGTAAGTATATATTATAGCCCAATGAGTGCACGAGATCATTTACCTCATCAGTGACGCCAAGTCCGGGAGTCCTTCCCTAAATTATTTGCCCAAATTTGTGACACCAAGTATAATAACTTGTTTTAGTGACCATTTGCATCCATTTTTCACTTTGATTAAAAAATTGCCTCTCAACAGGGTGTGAACTTGATGGGGTTGGAGGAAACTCGACTCGGCCATCAAGCTCACCACAATATAGTAAGGAACCTCTTGTTCTCAGTGATAATTTATCCTCTTTAGTTACTATTCCATGTTGCTTTAATCACAACTAATGTATTGGAAACATTACAGCTTAATAACATACTTCACATCTCTGCATACAAATTGAGTTCAATATTTAACTGTTACACCAGTAGGCTTCATATCTTAAAAAAAAAAGAGGTATGTAAAAACGTTGACATTTTGAATGATATATTTAAACTCTTTATTATGTTTCTATAGCTGTAGTACCGTTACGATTAGTCGAGTGGTCAGCATATGGGTTTTATGTTTTGAAAGCATTGGCTCAAATTTTGCCATAGGCTGGCAATTGATAGTAACAGTAGTGTCCACAGATACCTGCCTGTTTCTTGTTTATCCTGTTCCACTTTAAACCATGACTGGCCAATCTTTGAAGAGGTAGCATAACCTTGAAGTGCCACTAACAAACCTTTGTCCATTCTTCTGATGTGATCCTTTTTTTTTTTTTTTCCCTCCCACCTGCCTATAGCGCCGGTAGGTTTTCTTCAGGGGCCTGGCAGTCGGCCCAGGCCCGTCATGATGCAGGCATTTTTTTTATATAGTGGCGCCATTTAGTATTAGCCCAGAACTTATTCTTGATTCACTTGGATGGTTTAGCAGGGCTTAGGTATGACTAACATTGCAGGAACGGAATTTTTATATTTTTAGTGTGGCAACACATTGACAAATGTTTTAGTATGGACTGAACATCAAAGATATATATGGTAAATGGGTGCTTGTAGATCTTGACATTATATCTGTCAAGAGTCTCCAGTTGTATCCTCTCCCCCATCTCTCCTGAAAATATTACTCTTGTCAGGCAATCTAAGTGAAGCCTTCCATCGAAGCTGGCGTGCAGACATAATGTCAATGCTTAGATTCACTGTCCTTATAGCACTGAAAATAATGCAATTACATGCACATATTTTATTATTTAGAATTGTGATTAATTGTGATTAAATATTTTTTCATGTATTTTCAGACATGAAAAGTGAAAATTGCTGCACACAACAGTCTGTCGTCTGCACCGGGAGGCAAGGCAGCTCAAAGCCCAGGCTGTTACAACTCCTGGGCAGTTTTTGCCCAGAGCCAGCAATTTTTTAGATCCAATAGGGATGGATTTTTTCTGAGGTCAGGTTCAACATGCTGCAAGATGCCAAGATCTAAGCCTAGTAGGAGATATGGGTTACAAGAGAGGAGGTTTGCTCTGGCCTTATACTATCAAAATCCAAATGCTAATAGATTTCTGAGCACAGTATTTCACTTGTCTTCAGTTTCAACACTTCACTCATGACTCAGGGGTATTTCAGTACATGTTGGCTGGAGCAAACAGACTCTGACAGCCCTGCAGCAAAGAGCACAGGCTTTGTCAAAAGAAGAGAAACTTCATGGGATTTGCCATTATTTAGTATTACTCTTGTTACGCCAAGAATTTTTTTCCATATACTTTGCCAAACATTGCAAGTAATGCACCATTGTTGGGCTTGCTTGTTATAAATCAGATCTTGTTCAATTAACAAGCTTTGGGTGTCTGCCACTTTCCAGTTGTAATGCAAGGAATCATTTATCTTCCCTGCCAGATATCACATGTAATGCACCATTGTTGGTTTTGCCTGTTATAAATCAGATCTTGTTCAGTTAACAAGCTTTAGGTGTCTGCCACTTTCCAGTTGTAATGCAAGGAATCCCCTGCCAGATGTCGCATGTAATGCACCATTGTTGGTTTTGCCTGTTATAAATCAGATCTTGTTCAGCTCACAAGCTTTGAATATCTGCCATTGTTTATTTCAGGTGTAATGCTTGGAAGCATTTGTTCTCTTCCCTACCCAACAGTATGCAATGCTTTATTGTGGATTTTGCCTGTTATATTTAATCTTGTTTAGGTAACAAGTTTTTGGTGTCTGCCTTACCTAATATGTGCTGCAGTGACACTTGGCTTGGTTTCATAATGTGAAATACAGCATGTAATTTCATGACACTAAGTGTCTATCATCACGTGTCTGGCATCATTAATGTGGCTTCCAGGAGTAATCTTGTTTGTATTACAGCATGCAATTTTTTTTCTGCTTTATACGATATACATAATCACATAGGTATGATTTACAAAATGTAATGGCAGTTGATATTCTTGACTAATACCTCATAAACCTTGTGAAAAATAATGCTTTTTTGAGGGGGGGGGTAGGGGGGGAGGCAGAGAGTGGTTTGTTTGGTTGGCCAGTTCAAGGAGTTCCATATCAAATGATTTTATTACATCCAACTTTAATGTGTGGTTCCTGCAATAAATGCTACATGTTTACTGATGTAGCCTATGAAATACATATCACTCTCTGCCCTGTAATTTAATTGGTGTGTCACATACTGCAGCATAATTTTCCTGCTATTTTCTTACACTATGAGTTGCCTTATTTTGTCTCATTTGCTTTTATCATATGTGCCTCCACTGCATAGTTGTGCCTACTGAGCTTAATATCTTCATGACCCTGACACCAAGGTCAGAGCTTGTGAGATCATACCGTGTCCTACATTCCATTTTCACCTCCAGGCTTGGCTGTCTCCCAGGACCACCAAGTTATTGCATTCCATTTAAGACAGCTCATGTGTTACCTTCTTGATGTCCTCCATCATGTATTTCAGCATGTTTTATGATGCTTTGCTCTTATATTGATGTGCCTTGCAACATTTTTATACAGTTTTCATTGTATATAACGCACCATTGTTGGTTTTGCCTGTTATAAATCGGGTCATGTTCAGTTAACAAGCTTTGAGTGTCTCCCATTGTTTATTTCAGTTGTAATGCTTAGAAGCTTTTGTTCTCTGCCCTGTCAAGCAGTATGCAATGCTTGCCATTATCTGGCACTTGTACAGTTAATATTGTTGTGCTGGAAGCTTCCCCCGGCGACCATAGGCCTCTAGAAGGCTCCCGGAGAAACGAGCAAGGGGGCGGGGAGCAGGGCGAGCCGTCCGCGCCCCGCGGGGCGCGGCCAGGCGCCGGGCGGGAAGTGTTGCCAACTCGCATATATTTTTGCTACATGTTCTTGTATGATCTAAAATATACTGTAACATTCTAGACTGTACTGTTCTAGATATATATAGGAGAAGAGGGCGGGAGAGTCCCAGTCCCAGTCATAGTAAGCTAGTGGTAAGTGAAGAGTCAAAGTGAAGTGTACTACTAAGGAAGAATATTAAACTACAGAAGCTGTGCAAAGTGTTTACATTTCTCCCTCCCACGGAGTCTCCTGACGGCGACACGGAACCCAAGTAACACGTCCGGCATAACACTGGTGTCAGGAGTGTAGCCATTTGTTTTTTCGCCATGGAGACTCGTTCCCAAGCTGCCCAGAGGGACGACATGTTGACTGAACTTTTGGAAGCCTTGAGACTACAGGGGGAGAAACAAGAAAGAGCACACCAAGAACTCAAAGAACAACAAGAAAAAGCACACCAAGAACTCAAAGAACAACAAGAAAGAGCACAGCATCAACAAGAAGGAACACTCCAAGAACTCAAAGAACAGCTAGAAGATCGCTTCACAGGATTACAGCTACAGCTAAAAGCAGTACAAGATGGCAGTGAATCAGTGCGAAGAGAAATGACTGATGTGACCACGAACTTGGGACAACGCCTGATAGAAGTGGAGAAAGAACACACAAATCTTCAACAAGAGATGGAGGTGGTACGGGAGACGACACACAAAGAAATATTAGAAGTGACAGAGTGAAGGCCCTTGAAGACTGCTTGGCTGGAAACGGACAGCCAGTGCCTGCAGGGGCTAGTTGTACCCAAGATGCTTCTCCTACGCAAGTCCGGGGTAGTTTGAGCCCTGTTTCGCCTGAGTTTATCCCCGCAAGAAGTTCCGCCAGCCCCATGAGTCTGCTGGGTTCGCCTGTTAGAAAGAAGCCTCAGGAGTTTGATGGCAAGGTCTCCTGGGAGGCTTACCGCGCTCAGTTTGAGCTGTTGGCAGCTCGGAACGGATGGGATGACCAAGAGTGCGCGGTACAGCTGGCCACTAGCCTGAAAGGGGCGGCGCTGGAGGTCCTTGCTCAGCTCGACAATGCGACAAAGGGCAGCTACAGCGGGCTGGCACAGGCGCTGGAGCAACGATATGGGACCAAGCACCAGAACGAGCTCTTCAGGGTTAGGTTCAGAACCCGCAACAGGAGGCGCGGCGAGTCTCTTCAGGAACTCGCTCAGGACCTTGAGAGCATGGCGCACAAGGCATACCCAGGTGCCACCCCTGACCTGCTGACGGTTTTGCTGCGTGATCAATTCATCGATGCCCTGGACAGCCCTCAGCTGAAGATACAAGTGAACCAAGCTAAGCCAACATCAATGCAGGAAGCTCTGGCACGTGCCATGGAGTTTGAGTCCTTTGTTAGGTCTAGCTTGTCAAGCTTCAGGGACGACTCGACTTCTGGCTTTAGGGCACGAAAGGGCGCTGTCAGCAACACAGACAGGTTCCAAGGAACGTGCTGGTACTGCGAGAAGGTTGGGCACAAGGAGAACGAATGCTATAAGAGGAAGAAGGAATATGAAGGTGGCGCTAAGAAGAAGCCCAGGGAAGGACCCAAGTGCTGGACCTGTGGAGAAAAGGGGCACTGGAAGAATGAGTGTCGGAAAAATGTGCCCCCAACGAGGAACCACCACTCGGGAAACTAAGAGGGACTGGTTCACGGGGGCAACGACCAGTCTGTCCTGTACATGCCCCGAAGATATCAGTGTGCAGGAGAACCACCATGACAAGCTGCCAAGTGGAGGGCAAGGTTGACGGAGTGTTGTGGCCTGTGGTCGTCGACACAGGCTCGGAACGCACATTGGTGCGGCCTGACGTGGTGAGTCATCGTCGGCTTCCTAAGACGCCGCATCGACTGTGCGGAGTCACAGGACACTACGCAGAGCTCAGAGGCCCAGTGGACGTGAAGTTTGAGCTCGGAGGAATGGAAGAGTTTCTCTCTGTGTACGTGACTGACATGGATGACCCCTGCATCCTAGGTATGGATTATCTTGTCTCCCACAGGTGCGAGCTGGACTTCCGCGCTAAGCAGCTGACTGTAGGAGGAAGGAGGGTGCCACTGACGACTGTGAACAAGGAAGACCTGCCAGTGACGATCAAGCGCACCACCATTTTTCCTCCGAGGTCGGAGATGCTATTACCCTGTCAAATTACGGGTGCCCCCCCGGCTAGCCTGTGTGTGGTAGAGAGTGGAAGTCGATGCCCGGTAGAAAACGGGGTGATTGTAGGCAGTACTTTGGTAGACCCTGCTGCAGCGGAAGTGCCTGTCGTCGTGGCCAATGTCTCCTTCAGTCCAAAGAAAATAGAACAAGGGACCATGGTGGGGTTGTGCCAAGAGATCGACCAGAAACCAAGAACCTGTGTCTGCCGGAGAACCCTGACGAAGCCCCAGGAGGAGCTGCCCGACTACCTGTGCGACCTGTTTGACAGGAGCTCCAAGTGTCTAGAGGAGCCCCAAGTGGAACAGCTCAGGGAGCTTCTCGTGAGGAATACAGATGTGTTTTCCACAGGAGACCTGGACTTGGGGTGTACGGACCTGGTAGAGCACCACATCGACACAGGTAGCCACCGCCCAGTGAAGCAAGCTCCTCGAAGGATGGCACCAGCCCGTCGCAAGGAGATGGATGAGGTGATGGATGATCTCCGGCAACAGGGGTTAATCGAGCGGTCCAGCAGCCCGTGGGCGTCTGCTGTAGTGCTCGTCAGGAAAAAGGACGGTTCCCTCAGGTGCTGCGTGGACTACCGAGCCCTCAACGATCTCACCATCAAGGATTCATACCCACTCCCACGGATCGACGACACGCTCGACGCCTTTGGTGGGCTCCAAGTGGTTTTCAACACTGGATATGAAGTCTGGGTATCACCAAGTCAAAATGGCGGAGCAGGACAAAGAGAAAACAGCCTTCTCCTACGGTCAAGGCCTGTGGCAGTTTAAGGTCATGCCCTTTGGCCTGTGCAACGCGCCGGCCACGTTCGAGCGGCTGATGGAGAGGGTGCTGGAGGGACTTCACTGGAAGACGGCACTCATCTACCTCGACGTCGTGATTGTCTTTGGCCAGACCTTCGAGCAGGAGATGGAAAGGCTATCAGAGGTTTTCGCCCGGTTTAGAGCTGCACACCTTAAGCTCAGCCCGAAGAAATGCTGTCTATTCCAAAAGGGGGTCCAATACTTGGGACACATCGTGAGCGAGGCTGGAGTACGCACTGATCCTGAGAAGGTGGCTGCGGTAAGGGACTGGCCGACACCCACCAACGTGAAGGAGCTGCGGAGCTTCCTCGGGTTGTGCTCATACTACCGCAGGTTTGTGAAAGGCTTCGCTACGAGTGCTGCACCACTGCACCTCCTGACGAAGAAGGGGCGCAAGTTTGAGTGGACAGCGGAAACTCAGGTTGCCTTTGAGAAGCTCAAGGAGGCCCTCATCAGCTCGCCCGTACTCACCTACCCAGACCCCTCTAAGCCTTTTATAGTGGATTGTGATGCCAGTGATGAGGGGATTGGTGGAGTGCTGTCCCAGGCATGTGCCGACATGGAACGGGTTGTGGCCTACTTCAGCAAGAAGCTCACCCCAGCCGAGAAAAACTATTGCGTGACCCGGAAAGAACTCCTGGCAGTAGTCAAGAGCCTTGACTTTTTCCATGCTTAACTGTACTGTGCAACTTTCAACATCCGCACGGATAACGCTGCATTGAGGTGTTTGAAGTCACTGAAAACCCTGAGGCCAGCTTGCTCGCTGGATAGGTAAACTAGAGCAACATCACTACACTATTGTGCATCGATCTGGGCTAACACACGGTAACGCGGACAGCTTGAGCCGGCGCCCCTGCCAACCTGAGTATCAACATTGCCTCCAGAGGGAAAGCGTCCAGAATATGTGCCGCCGCACTACAGTGGAACAGACAGCGGAGGTGCCATGGGAAGACTTGGGAAAACTGCAGCGGGAGGACCGAGATTTGAGACCAATTACGGAGTGGCTGAGTCAATCGTCAACGCGACCTGGATGGGAAGTAATCTCGAGAGAAAGCCCTACCACCAAGAATTACTGGACTCAGTGGGACACTCTTCGGATGGACAACGGGGTGTTGCAGCGACGCTGGGTCTCTCATGATGGTCTTGACCACTACTGGTCCACGGTGCTACCTGTGAAGTCCCGGGAAGGCGTCTTGAAAGAAATGCACGACAGCATCACCAGCGGACACCTTGGGGTAAAGAAGACACTGAGTCGCCTGCGCCAAAGGTTCTACTGGGTTGGCATGAGGAAGGACGTGGAAGAATGGTGTCACGCGTGTGAGGTGTGCTGTGCAAAGAAGGGCCCCAAGAAGCGTCACCGTGCCCCATTGCAACTATACCAGGTTGGAGCCCCCATGGAACGGGTGGCAGTGGATATAGCAGGACCCTTGCCTCTGACGACGAACGGAAATAGGTACATCTGCGTCACAATGGATTACTTCACCAAGTGGCCGGAAGCCTACGCCATCCCTGATCAGGAAGCCACTACCATCGCCAAGGTTTTGGTGGAGGAGTTCTTCTGTCGCTTCGGTGTGCCTAACGAGCTCCATTCCGACCAGGGAAGGAATTTTGAGTCAACAGTCCTTGCTGAGTGCTGCAAGCTTCTGGGTATCAAGAAGACCCGCACCACCCCTCTGCACCCACAGTCAGATGGAATGGTGGAGAGGTTTAATTGGACGCTGGGCCAGGAGTTGGCCAAGCAGTGCAACAATGATCAGTCTTCATGGGATCAGAAGCTGCCTGCGCTTCATGGCCTACAGGTCTGCCGCCCACGAGACTACGGGGTATTCACCGGCAAAGCTGATGTTTGGACGTGAGCTGCGATTGCCGGTGGACCTACTGACAGGAAGGCCCCCTGGGGAAAGCCTTCCAAGGGACGCCTCCAGTTTTGCCGGCTGGAAGAGGTGCACCATCAAGTCCGTGGTGCCTTGAAGTTCTCCGGGGAGGCTATGAAGCGCGGTTACAATATGAGGGCAAGCCACGTTGACTTCAAGGAAGGAGACCAAGTCTGGCTTTACAACCCGCAGAGGAAGAAAGGACAGTCTCCGAAGTTACAGAGCCCCTGGGAAGGCCCTTACACTGTGCTAGAACGCCTCTCCGACGTGACTTACCGAATCCGGAGAACGGAAAGGACCAAGCCGAAAGTTGTCCACGTCAACCGCCTATGGAGGTACCACGGTCCGGGAAACTACACCTGGAACAACTACAGACACCCAGCAGCCGACGAAAACGAAAGGGACGTCCAGGACCGAGAGGAGGTCGACGACGACATAAGCCTTCTGGACCTTTCAGCCGAGGGAGATAACCTCCCGGCTTCGGCAGATGTTCCAGGGACACCCCAAGAAGCGGACGACGACGAGGCGCACTAGGAGACAGACGTGCAGGAGGCACCGAGCAGAAGACAGAGACAACGCAGGCGTCCACAGCGATACGACGATTATTATGTTTTTGATTAATTCTCTTACGTTTGTATATAGTTAAGTGTGTGATCGGGACGATCACAATTAAGAGGGGGGGATAGTGTTGTGCTGGAAGCTTCCCCCGGCGACCATAGGCCTCTAGAAGGCTCCCGGAGAAACGAGCAAGGGGGCGGAGAGCAGGGCGAGCCGTCCGCGCCCCGCGGGGCGCGGCCAGGCGCCGGGCGGGAAGTGTTGCCAACTCGCACATATTTTTGCTACATGTTCTTGTATGATCTAAAATATACTGTAACATTCTAGACTGTACTGTTCTGGATATATATAGGAGAAGAGGGCGGGAGAGTCCCAGTCCCAGTCATAGTAAGCTAGTGGTAAGTGAAGAGTCAAAGTGAAGTGTACTACTAAGGAAGAATATTAAACTACAGAAGCTGTGCAAAGTGTTTACATTTCTCCCTCCCACGGAGTCTCCTGACGGCGACACGGAACCCAAGTAGCACGTCCGGCATAACAGTATGATATTTTTACTCAGCTAAGAGCATTTTGCAAAAGGTAAAGGTAAGGCTGGGGGCATACACTGTAGCAGCGCGTGGCCTCGGTGCTCATCTCTGTAACATTGGCCCTTGAGCCCGTGGTGTTAGGGAACCCATTACCCTGGGACACAGGACCAGTGTGACATCCGGGTTACCACAGTTGCAAAGGCATTATAGTAATCTAGCATGCATAGAATGTTGTATGCTTTGCTTGTATTTAAAGCACTGGATATGTTTGCTACACACACACACACACACACACACACATATATATATATATATATATATATATATATATATATATATATATATATATATATATATATATATATATATATATATATATATATATATATATATTAGCAAAAGCTTGAAAAATCATATTTTTAATCAAAAAAACAAATTGATATAGTGTAGATAATACCTAATAAAACATAAGAACAAATATATTTTTCTTTACCCCATTAGTAAATCATTTTACAATGAAAAAAAATAAGTGAAGGCTGGATAGGGTGCTGTGGCAGGTACTTCAAAAATAGTAAAGCTACCCCTGAAAAGTGACGTTTTTGGTGGGCTGCAATAGATGGCGCTACTTCCGCACGCCCGAGGAATTACTACATACCACTATCTCTTCGTATATAGTCTCTTTGTGGAACCCATATGGGCAATGTGAGCCACCTTGGATCAGCTGTCAGGAGTGTTCTAAAACGTATTTTGTGAATTTTCTCTAATTTTAAAGGCCATAATAGTTTCGAAGCCTGAAAAGTTAAAATAAAACTTCATTATTAATCTGGATAGCACATTATTTTGTTGAAAGGCTGTTTAGTCCGGCCGAGGAAAAGGCTCAAACAATAAAGAGTGAGGAGATGACAGAGACGATGATTGTGGTGTTCCAGGTGTAGAGAGTAGTGTGTATTTTGTGTATTGTTCGTATGTTTTTGTTTGGTCTTTTACGGGAGCTGCCGTTTCAAAGGCCTGACCCAAGAGGCATCTTGAGACACCTGTAACATCAAGATCAAGATCAAGAATATTCAAAATGGAGCGGAGAGAGAAGGACGGACTTGATTCATCTGATTTAACGACGATTTTGCGACTCTTCTGACCCAAGTTTTTGCTGTGAGTAAGCCTACTTACTCTTGAAGATGCCTGTGAGCACCTGTGGCGTGTGTGAGAGTGGTGTGACCACCAGGTGGAGTGGAGTGGCGTGTGAGAGGCGTGAGCTTTGGTTTCCTGTGTTGGTATCAAGACCAACTCGAAACTTGGAAAACAGGAACCTTGTGTACCTTAGGGTGATACCTTAGGATGTGACGAAAGGATGAAACTGTTGCTGCTGGGACTATGTAGGAAGACGACTGAAAAGATGATTGTGGCTGTGAAGGAGTACTTGGAGAGAATGTGGTGTGCCAGGTTTAGAGAATATAGTGTGTATGATGTGTATTGTTCGTATGAATTTTTCGGTATTATTATCACAGTGGTCAGAATAGGATTTTGGGATTGAAACTACGTTTTTCTGATAGATTTCGATGTGCTGATTAGAAATCTGACATTTTTTCCCATCGCAATTTTTTTTGCCCCCCCCCCCCCCCATACTTTAGGCAAGATTAGGTTAGGTTAGGTTTGGTTAGGTCAGGTTAGGTTAGTTTTGGCTATGTTAGGGGGCAGGGGGGATTTTTTTAATTGAAAAAATATAAAAAAAAAAGTTTTTTTCCTTATCCCCTGGAATTTAGGTAGTTTTGGTTTGGTTAGGTGGGGGTGGGGGGGCAAAAAAAAAATTGCGATGGAAATCTATCAGGAAAAAATAGTTTCAATCCCCAAATCCTATTCAGACCTCTGCGATAAATTTACCTACTTTTTTTTACAGGAATTGCTGTTCCAAAGGCCTGACTCAAGGGGAAGCTGTTGAGTCTCCTGTAAAATCAAGATCAAGCGGTTTTTGGAGGGAAAAACACCATAACCAGAACTAGGGAAACCCCCACTCACTGGCCTCACTCCACATCCACAGACCCACAGTATCTGACCTCCTGAGTGGTAACCAAGACCCTGGCCTGACCTTCAAGATCCTAAAACTCGCCAGAACCTTTCTCAAGAAAACGGAGCAACTCAAGTCAAACAGTACGTCATCCACCTGCTACTTGCACCTTTGGGGCACTACCTAGAGGCTGTGGTACCACAGCCTTCACGGGCCCCAGCAAATACACAACAAGAACATGTGTACAGTAAGATCGCTCTTGCCCTCCCCCGTCTTTGGTGATTTCCTTGTTGCTCTGACCTGCCGTTGGCATCTAATACTAACAGTATGATGTGTGTGGATTGTGTGGTGTAGTACAGTACGGTACGTATGTTGCTCGTATTACTTGTGTAATGGTGTGCAGTTGTCTTTTTTCTTAACATCGTCAGGATAAAACCTGTTTGGGGCGAAACATGTGTGTCTCAGTGTGTACATTTTTTTTCTAGATCAATACACATCTATATAGGTGTGTGAGTACGTGTGAGTGGTTATTCCTTGCGTGTGAGTGCGGGTTTGGATGGTATATACCTACGTAATTTGGGCACTCATTACGCAGAGTGCACCCTCACGCTCACACCCATTCCTGCTAATGTAACTAAACCTAACCTAACTAAAACTAGCCTAACTAAAACCAACCTAACCTAATTTAACTCTGGTTGGAATGCTGTGAGCACGAGGGTGCACTCTGTGCAGCGAGTGCCTGTAAATTGTATGTTGGTGTGAGTGTGCACTTGCCAGCTAGTGTTATTGCATGTGTAGTGGATTGTTGCTGTTGACACCCCCGGTGGTGGCCAGCTGACGTACGGGTGAGGAGAAAAAGGTGAGTGTGCAACAATAATTTTAATTTAGGTGCCAGTTGTTCATTATTGTACCAAATTTTCCCTTGCTTTAGTGGGTATTTTATGTTGTAGGTACTATTATGTAGTACATGTAGTAGGCGTACTGTACATGTTTATCTACTCTGTATCTGTTCTTTGACTTACCGGGTACTGCTGTATATATGTAGGTTGTGTGTTAATAGTTATAGGCCTGACCTTGCCCTATTTATTTGTTGTCTGCAATTGGACTGAGACTAGTGAGAATTTTTACCGAAAATTCTGCCTCATGCTATAATATTTCCTAGCTATATACTGTTAGGCACGGTAGGAGGAGGCTTGCTTTGTTGACTTTTATTTTGGGTATCATTAGAGGGTAAGCCTGACTTCTGCCATCTAGCCAAAAATATCTCCTCCAATTTCACCTCTTCCTCTTTCCCTCCTCTCCTTAACCCTGATGGCAGCACCGCCGTCTCATCTGTCTCTAAGGCTGAACTCTTCGCTCAAACTTTCTGTAAGAACTCCACCTTGGACGATTCTGGGCATATTCTTCCTACTCATCCCCCCTCTGACTCCTTTATGCCTGTTATTAAGATTCTTCCTAATGATGTTTTCTATGCCCTCTCTGGCCTCAACTCTCAGAAGGCTTATGGACCTGATGGAGTGCCTCCTATTGTCTTTAAAAACTGTGCTTTTGTGCTGACACCCTGCCTGGTCAAACTCTTTTGTCTCTGCCTATCAACATCTATCTTTCCTTCCTGCTGGAAGTATGCCTTTGTACAGCCTGTGCCTAAGAAGGGTGACCGTTCCAATTCCTCAAACTACCGCCCTATACCTTTACTTTCCTGTCTATCTAAAGCTTTTGAATCAATCCTTAACCGGAAGATTCAAAAGCACCTTTCCACTTCTAACCTTCTATCTGATCGCCAGTGTGGATTCCGCAAGGGGCGTTCTACTGGCGATCTTCTTGCTCTCTTAACTGACTCTTGGTCATCCTCTCTTAGCCGTTTCGGTGAAACTTTCTCCGTTGCGCTAGACATATTGAAAGCCTTCGATAGAGTCTGGCACCAGTCTTTGCTTTCTAAACTGCCCTCTTTCGGATTCTATCCCTCTCTCTGTTCCTTTATCTCCAGTTTCCTTTCCGGCCGTTCTATATCTGCGGTGGTAGACGGTCACTGCTCTTCCCCTAAACATATCAAAAGTGGCGTTCCACAGGGCTCTGTCCTATCACCCACTCTCTTCCTGTTATTCATCAATGATCTTCTTTCCATAACAAACTGTCCTGTCCACTCATACACCGACGACTCCACTCTGCATTATTCAACTTCTTTCAATAGAAGACCATCACATCAGGAAGTACACGACTCCCGACTGGAGGCTGCAGAACGCTTAACCTCAGACCTTGCTATCATTTCCGATTGGGGCAGAAGGAACCTTGTTTCCTTCAATGCCTCAAAAACTCAATTTCTCCACCTATCAACACGACAGTCTTCCAAACACCTATCCCCTATTCTTCGACAACACTCAGCTGTCACCTTCTTCAACACTAAACATCCTCGGTCTATCCTTAACTCAAAATCTCAACTGGAAACTTCATATCTCCTCTCTCGCTAAAACAGCTTCCTCGAGGTTGGGCGTTCTGTATCGTCTCCGCCAGTTCTTCTTCCCTGCGCAGTTGCTATCCATATACAGGGGCCTTGTCCACCCTCGTATGGAGTATGCATATCACGTGTGGGGGGGCTCCATTCACATAGCTCTTCTGGACAGAGTGGAGGCTAAGGTTCTTCGTCTCATTAGCTCTCCTCCTCCTACTGATAGCCATTTACCTCTTAAATTCCGCCGTGATGTTGCCTCTCTTTCTACTATCGATATTTCCACGCTGACTGCTCTTCTGAACTTGCTAACTGCATGCCTCCCCCCCCTCCCGCGACCCCGCTGCACACGACTTTCTACTCATGGTCATCCCTATACTGTCCAAACCCATTATGCAAGAGTTAACCATCATCTTCACTCTTTCATCCCTCACGCTGGTAAACTCTGGAACAATCTTCCTTCTAGACTCTAGAGAGTACTAGAGTAGAAAGAACTAGAGAGAGAGAGAGAGAGTAGAGAGAACTAGAGTAGAAATGCAACGTTTTGGAGTCTTCTGATTAATGTAAAATCACTTAGGTTTAAGGACAGACCACCAAGTCTGGACCATGGGGTCTGTGTGGTCTGATTTTCTATGTAAATCTATGTAAATCTCTCTCTCTCTCTCTCTCTCTCTCTCTCTCTCTCTCTCTCTCTCTCTCTCTCTCTCTCTCTCTCTCTCTCTCTGTCCCGAATTTTAACAGATTTTGTACTTCATGATAAAGATTTATCTCCCTCATAATTTACTTACAACAATATCGACTTCTTTTCCACACTACCCAAGAGGTAGAAGTGGAATGCCGGGCTGGGCCGAGGGAACAGGGAGTGGCCAGAGGAGGAGTCAGTGAGGTCGTGACCCGACAACACTGTTGAACACTGTTGTCACGTTTTCTCCACCGTTTTATAATAACCTAAATATATAAGTAACAGTACACTGTGTAGCTCATTGCAGTTTGAATTAAAATAATATTAGTGTGTGTTTATATCTTTTGAAAAGTTTTTTTTTTTAAATGACGCACATTAATTAAAGCCAAATACGTTCACTTGACATATGAGCATTTTTCACGGCCCTCCCTCTCACGGGCCAAATTAGCTGGCGCGCACTTTTTTTTTATAGGAATAAATACGATATATGCAAGGTCCCTCCCTACCTATAACTACTCGAAGTAGTATAAGCAGAGAGAGAGAGAAGAAAAGAGAAGAGGAAGGAGAGAATTAAAGCGAGATCGAGCGAGAGCTGTCTATAAACTACTATAAATAAACAATCTATGAAGCTACATATAAAAATTCAAAGTAGTACAATAAAGTGAAGAGAGAGAGAGAGAGAGAGAGAGAGAGGAGAGGAGAGACCGAAGAGGAGAGGAGGCGAGAGGCGAGGCTAGAGTGACGTCATTGAAGTGGGAGGAGCAGTTGAACCAGCCGGCCAATCAGGGTAGAGTGAGACGCGCGGCGGGCTACCTGTGCAGCAGAGAATAGCTCCAGCCTACCCGTTCTAGTACCCCCTCTGGCTCTGGTTCATGAGCACGAGTCCACTCCGTGAACTTTTGTTCACGGAGTGGGCATGCTGCACCAAAAGCATCCCCGTGAAATATCGTCTTAAGTGGGTTATGGGAGGCTCTTTCATCAGGCATAGTCGGCGCACTACACAAGATGTAGGCAATGGCATCTTGCCCCGAGTAGCTGAACACCGATTTTCTGTATGTTTTGTTTTTCTTTCACAGGAGCTGCCGATACAAAGGCCTGCCTGGGAGAAATATCAAGCCACCTGTGACATCAAGATCAATAACGAAGATGAATAAGGTTTGTAGGAGACTGAGGAAAGAGACATGAAAACATTGAGGCAGAGAATGAATATCAGAATACATGGTCAGAGTATGTAAGGCAACAGAGGGTCACTAAATGGAAGATTAGGGAGGCCAAGGTCAGGTGTGAGAGGAGTGTGATTGAGGCTCTGAAAGAAAAAGGCGTAGAAGGTGGGCGTGAATGGTATAAATTCTTGAGGGGTGAGAATGTGACTGATAGTGAAACCGTGGAGTGCCTAAAAGTAAATGGTGAGGATATCAGGGACACAGATAGAATGAAAGAGTGTATAAAAGGTTTCTGAGAAGAGATTGGAGGGTTGGGTGAAGTTTTTGAGGTGAGAGAGGGATGTGTAACGCTTGAGAGGAAGGATGCGGATGAGCTGAATGAGAGAATTTGCAGAGAGGAAGTCGAGGTATGTTTGAAGAAGCAGAAGAATTGCAAGGCAGCAGGGCTGGATGAGATCCCGTATGAATTGTATAAGAATGGAGGTGAGGTGGTGATAGACAGGATGACTGAGCTGTTCAACTGTATGGGAGAATGAAAGAGTGCCTCGGGAATGGAACGAATGCAGAGTGACTCTGATACACAAGGGAGGACATAAGAGTAAGAAAGAGCTGAAGAATTATAGGCCGATAGCCCTGGCAAATACGGTGGGAAAGATTTTCTGTGCTGTGTTGAATGAAAGGCTGTGTAAGTGGATTGAAAGAGAGTGCTGGGTGAGGAGCAGAATGGTTTTCGCACAGACAGGAGGGCAGAGGACAATATGTATGTGGTAAATGAGATGATAGAGAGGAAAAGGAAGAATGGAAGTCCGTTGTATCTTGGGTTTCTTGATATTGAGAAAGCGTACGATAGAGTGAACAGGGAGGTGATGTGCAAGGTACTGGAGAAAGTAGGTTTGAGTGATAAGATAGTGCGAATCATTAGGAGCATGTATGCGGATACGAGAGCCAGGTATAGGTTAGGAGCATTAGAGACAGAGTGGGTGAGGAGTGAAAGAGGTGTTAGGCAGGGCTGCATCCTGTCTCCAACTCTCTTCAGTCTATACACTGAGGAGTTGTCAGATGAGGAGAAAGAATGCAGGAGTAAAAGTGGGAGAAGACAGGGTGTGCTTCTGTATGCAGATGATGTGGTAGTCATGAGTGAGTCAGCGGAGGAACTGCAGGAACTATTAGATGTGGTGAATGAGTATGGGAGAGATTTTGGAGTGAAATATAGTAGTGAGAAAAGTCAGATAATGGTTGTGAATGGGGCAGAAGATGAGAGAAATAGGACCTGGAGGCTAGGAGACACAGCTAGCTAGGGCAAACAGATGCATACAAGTACCTGGGTGTATGGATGAGTCCGAGCGTATATATGTGAAAGGACAAAGAATGAGAAGATTAGCTTAGTCAATCAATGGGTGGGCCGTCTAGGAAATGCGGCAAGAATGAGAGCATGTATAAGTATGATGTGCTGAGAGAGGTGTGGAAGAGTGTAGCAGTGCCGAGTGTGATGTATGGGATGGAGGTGATTACATGGAGTGAGTTGGAAATGGATAAATTGAAAGTAGGGCAAAATAGGATCGGTAGGTTAGCTTTGAATGCACCAAGGTATGCAGCGGTGGAAGCATTGAGGGGTGATATGGGGTGGAGTACCTTTAGGGAAAGATTTAGGAGGGCTACCCTTAGATACAAAGTCAGATTGGAACGAATGGATGACGCGAGATTGGCACGGAAGGTCTACTTGTGGAGTGTGCATGAGAGCAAATGGATTAAAAACTGCATGAGAATGGTTGGTGACAGTGGTATGCGAGTCAGGTGGGTGAGCAGAGAGGAAGGGAGGCGTATCTTTGAATGGAAGGTGACTGACAGAAATAGTGAGGGTCTAGAATGGAATGTGAGAAAGTGGAAGAAAGAGATAGACAGTGCAGTGAAAGGTGACGGTCTGAGGAGGTGGAAGCATGTGATGGAGCGAAAGACTACTTTGGAATGGTACAGGGAAAAGGAAGCCCCCGCAGTGTGTCAGCTGGTATGATGGAAGCTTGGGTGGTGATCTTCTCTTCCAAGCTCGAGCGCAGTGTATGAATGTGAATGCAAGAAATTACAGGTGGTCTGAGTCCCGCAGCAAAGTGTGTCAGATGTGTGACAGGGGTGTGGATGAAACTGTCGTGCATGTGTGTGGGAGGTACCGGAGAGAAAGGACGGAAATGATGAGGGTGGCACGAGTGAGATGGACTGGGATGTGAATGGGAGGATATTGCAAGGACAGAGAGGGAATGGATGCTGCTGCTGCTGGGACTGAGTGATGAAGCAAATGATAGAATTATAGAAGCCATGAAGAGTTTTCTGGAAAAGATGTGGTGTGCAAGAAATAGGGAATTGGAAGATTTGTAATGGATACTGCTTGTGTTGTTTTATTTTTACAGGGTGTGCCACAGAGTTATATACCTAGAGCGCGCGCTCCCGTGTTGTGGGGTTGGCGGCGGGTGAGGCAAGCTACCCTGGCGCGGCAGCCATCTTGGGGAGCCCACTTTCCCTCACTCTGTGGTGGTGGTTTTGATGGTGGTGGTGGTGGTAATGGTGGTGGTGGTGGTAAAGGTGGTGATTGTGGTGGTGGTAGTGATGATGGTGGTGGTGATGATGGTGGTGGTACGTGGTGGTGGTGGTACGTGATAGTGGTGGTCAAGGGCGGATCCAGCCTTGAGTTTTGGGGGGGGCCAACTGTTCATCGACGACGGACTGTACACATGGAATTAAGTCACATCGGATTGCATTGTGCTTTTCAGGGGCATAACTCAAGAATTAGATCCAGAATACTTTTGGTCTTTATTAAGCATATATTAATACATTGAGGCCATAGAATTGGATTTTGTTTTATGTAGTAGAGCGATGCAGTATCGACTATCGAGTTCTACATGATATGTATATGATTGAGGGAGGCTGACAGTATCTGTAACGAATTTCTTTGGGGGGGGCCAAAACATACTCTCAGAGCGTTTGGGGGGGGCCATGGCCCCGTGGCCCCCCCCCTGGATCCGCCTATGGTGGTGGTGGTGGTGGTGGTGATGGTGGTTGTGGTGATGGTGGTACGTGATAGTGGTGGTGGTGGTTGTCCTGGTGATGGTGGTTTTCATAAACAGAGAGAGAGAGAGAGAGAGTTCTCTCTCTCTCTCTCTCTCTCTCTCTCTCTTTCTCAACCAACGTACTCCTCCACCCACCACCATCACCACCACTATAGCACCACTACCACCAGTACAGCACCACCACCACCACCATCACCACCTACCACTTACCTCCACTTTGAAGTTGCCGGATGGAGCAGTTGGCCGGACTGGGCTCCCAAAGATGGCGGCCGAGGTACTTCCGGTTGCCGCACCCGAGTGTCTGGCTCGCGCGCTCTAGGTATATAACTCTGTGGGGTGTGCCGATACGAAGGCCTGGGCCCGAATTCACAAACAGACTCAGTAACTGCGAACTAACATAACTACGCACTATTGATTTAGCTACCGACGCTATAGTGTCAGCTTCACGAAGCAAACCTTAGATTGTAGTTAGAGGCGCGCTAAGTCAGCGAGGCCGCTGATTGGTTGATGACGTCATTGGCCTTGCAGCGAATCGCAAGCACGTTTACAGAACCGTCAGCCAATCCTAGGGAGCTGCTGGTTCAAGAAACCCATTCTCTTTTCCCATTTTTCTTCCTTTCAAGGCAAACTGTACTAAATCGTAATCTATGAATTCAATTATTTCGTTGTTTGCTGCACATTTACGTCAAAGTAGCTCTGCTGTTCGATGTCTTGTTACCTACGAACATGCTTAAGATGAAGAAAAAGAAGATACGGAGGAGACTGAGGCAGGAAGAAAGCAAATAGAAATATGGGACAGATATCGAGGCAGACAGAACGAAGGACGGAAGGAAGGAATAGGGAAAATTAAGACTGTCTTGCCATATCTGCAGCCCAACTCATGGGATAGCTGTCACCCGACAAAGGTCCATGGTCCCTCCACGGATGGGGGCGGTGTCACGGGCAAAATTAAGCCCGGACATCCACATGCCTCTGTTATCTTAGCTCAAGCTCGTGTATGTGGGGTTCTTTTCGACTGATATGGCGTCTAGAGCTAGCATAATCATCATTCTTTATTATGATGACAAAGACCATGTCAAAATTTGCCTCATTAAATAAGAAAGTACATAAAGTTCGGCAGCTTTCCCTCGTCGCCAAGTCATCCTACAGAGCAGCACTCCGACACCCATGATCGCACATTTATTTTTCTCAGAAAATAGGATACCAATCACATATACATCAATATATTTCCACAGGTGAATACTTAGGGCATGTTCACACCAAGTTGCGACACCTGAGATTCATTAATAATGACAGGGGAAGGAAAAATATAGGCCCCTGTCATCGATAAAATTGAGCCTCGGGCAGAATTGAGTCTGGGCATCTATATGCCTCGGATTTCTTCGCTATTATATATTGTAAGATCGTTCTGTTGACATGTATGGGTAAATGAACGCTTTCTGTATTTACATATAGAAGGAAAACGCAAAATTCTCCCTAGTAAATCAGAAATTACATAAAGTTCGGCAACTTTTCCTCGTCGCCAAGCCATCCTCCACGGCAGGCAGAGGAGGGAGGTCTGGCAATCCCCCGGCCGGGTGTTGCCATACCGCCCACACTAATCATATACCTCTCAAAGGGTGCATATCTCAACATTTTATAAAGAAATGGGCCTCCTCTACTCGCAAAGTTATATTTCAAGTTGAAAAGCGCGATTTATAAGCATTTATACGTAAATCTGATAATATTGTTAGCGTTACCGTCAGCTCCGAGGCAGTAGTTATTTAACAACAAATTTAACGTCACACAGCGCGGTAAACGTTTGTAGATCCGCGCGCTAACCCGTGACGTCATCGATTAGTTGGCAGTTAGCTTTGTGAATCTCGATGTTCTCAAAACTACGCACTAAGGGCCCAAAACTACGAACTAAAGCCTTTGTGGATCCGGGCCCTGACTCTCCAACGGGTCACCTGTACAGCAAGAGCAAGAGCAAGGGGTTTGAGTGGGATGTAAGAAAGGATGTAAGAAAGTGGATCAGAGATAACGCACTACAGAGAAGGGGACATCGCACAGCTAGAAAAGGTTCAGAACACAGTAGGCCGGTGGGGATTAGGAGCCCCTAGGAGCACAGCGGTAGAGGCCGTCAGAGGAGATATGGGATGGAGTACATTCAAGGAAAGAATTGTAAAGGGCAAGTTAGGCTTCCTTAAGAAAATTGAAAAGAGTAGTGAGGAGAGATGGGCAAAGAAAATACTGCAAGAAAGTGGAAACAAGTCCACCTGGGGGAAAGAGTTAGAGAGGTGGAAAAGGAGAGAACACCTGAGGGAAGAGTGGAATGAAATGGAGATCAGGGATGTGAAGAAGGCAGTAGAAAGGAACGGACAAGTCAAATGGCAGGAAGGAATGAGTGGCAAGTCAACGCTAAAATGGTACAGTAGGAAACAGAAACCAGAGGGAGTACACTGGCATGTAGGAGACTGGGGAAGCAAACTATTGTTTAAAGCAAGAACAGGAACCCTGGAGGTAAACGGCAGGAACAGGGACGGGGGAAACCAGGACTGTAGCTGTAGGACGGGGCAGATGGAAACAGTAGAACACCTAATAGTGGAATGCAGCAACTATGAGCGGCAGAGAGGGGAGTTGGTGGCAGGAGTAGTGATGGTAATAGGCGGAGAGGAGTGGGCTAGGAGACTAGAGGAGGAAAACGGGGCGATCTGCACGGTGTTGGGGCTGTATGGAGACAAAAAGGAAACGGAAAGAAGAATGGTAAAGTTGGCAAAAGTGTTCCTCGCGCAGTGCTGGGAAAAAAGGGCACAAATGTCCGTATAAGTGAATATAAGTGGCTTTATTTCAGATTAGAAAATTACATAACGCTGAAAAGAAAGTTGTGTGAATAAGAAGGGAGGAACGAGAGGAGGAGGACCTAAGAAGCGATACAAAGCGTTACAGGTCAAAAGAAGAAGAAGAAGAAGAAGGAAGAATGTGATAGATATGGCAGTTAAAGATGAGGGATTGAGCAAGTGGAAGAATGAGATGGAAAGAAAGGAAACTCTCGACTGGTATAGGGAGAAAGAAGCCCCAAAGTGTGAGGTGTGGTATGAGGGAAGCCTGGGAGGTGATCTTCTTTTCCGTGCTAGAGCGCAGTGTCTGGATGTGAATGCAAGGAGCTATAGATGGTCTGAATCCCGCAGCAAAGCGTGCCAGATGTGTGACAGGGGTGTGGACGAGACCGTGCAGCATGTATACTAGTGCTGTGGAATGTAAGAAGTATGACAGGGAGAGAACGAAGATGATGCATGTGTTTCTGAGCGAGATGGGACGTGGAGTGAATGGGAGGCTGGGAGTGGATGGTGCTGCTGCTGGGGCTCAGTGGAGAGACGAGTGGACGAGTGATTGAGGCGGTAAAAGAGTTCTTGGAGGGCATGTGGCGTGCAAGATGTAGGGAATGATATCTTGCCCCGAGAACATAGACTTCCCGCATGTTTTGTTTTCTATTCGCATGAGCTGCCGATACAAAGGCCTGGCTGGGGAGAAATCCCGAGCCATCTGTGACATCAAGATCAAGATCAACACGGCGTCGTAAACACCGCGGCGGGGCAGTGTGGTAAAGTGGCTCTTGTGGCGTCGGCAGCAAGGACGAGAGTTGCATGCTGGCTGGCACACGCAGTGGATACCCAGAGAAGATGGCAGCCGTCTTCAGATCCAAGATAATTTTTTCCTGTGTTGTGCGCTTCTCCGACCGTGAATCTTTTGTCTGAACATTTCAGCAAGCAGATAATAATGGTGAGAATGGTTATGACATATGTTTGTTGCAATCAGCTCTTCAATTGTATATAAACCTGAGCCCGTGTTTCGACCTTCTGCGTAAGGATGTAAGTAAAACAGCTTTATGCCATAACATTCCACCGTTAATCATTGATGAACGACAAGATAATGTGTCTATGGCGGAGTGATGCACAGCTACAAGGTGGCTTGGGTGATGGAAAAAGCATTGGTTCCTTGGTGTATTGTACGGCAATCTGTTAAGACTGATAACGTTTACACGGTATTATTCTAGTGTTTGCCCATACTCACCCCTCGCAACCAAAATTGGCTAGGGGGCCATTGAGACTTCGGGGAATGCGGTGGTAAACATGAAATGCGTCGCAAATGCATAGTTTTTGAGGGTTAAGATTCGTTTTAGGTCCGTGCCAGTATCTCCTGATCTACTTTATGAAACATCAGTATCTATTCATGTATCTTTTCTACAAACCTTCAACAGTCATGGAAACGCTTTGAAAATCCAATTCAAGGACTTTTTTTTTTACTCTTGAAAATAGGGGATAATGGTTAGAAGGGGGGGCCCATTAGTAGGTCGTAAAGTTTGGTTGGAGTAGTTCTGGTAAATCTTAGGAATAGCGGCTTCTAGCGGGTGCGCGTTTAGGGCACGGTGTGATGGTAATTACAACAGATTTAGTACGTACGACGGGGTTTTGACAAGCGGACAGGCGTGTTTATGTCACAAGGGGTGTATATTTCCACGCTGGCAATGAGACTGTGAGCTCCGGGGTGAAGAAAGGGAAGAGCCCACGCGGAAAAATACACTCCTTGTGACAATAAACACGCCTGTCCGCTGGTCAAAACCCTGTCGTACGTGCTCGAAATGCTGTAATTACCACCACACCGTGCCCGGATAATATTCAGGAGGTATGGGCTCTCTCTACCGCCGTTAATACTCACGTTTTCTGCATTATTTCTGTATCAGTATATAGTGTAGACCCTGTTCACTTCCGGAAACCATAAAAAATAAAAAAAATAAATACATAAAAAAAAAATTATTCCTGGACCCCGAGAGACATACACCCTCCCTTTATCACATACCGCGCATGACTGATTGTCGCAGAAGCAGTGCCACGGCCTCGGGCTGGTTTGCCGTTAAGCAGTACGTAAGTTAGGTTAGGTTAGGTTAGGTTAGGTTAGGTTAGGTTAGGTTAGGCTAGGTTAGGATAGGTTAGGTTAGGTTAGGTTAGGATAGGTTAGGTTAGGTTAGGTTAGGATAGGTTAGGTTAGGATAGGTTAGGTTAGGTTAGGATAGGTTAGGTTAGGATAGGTTAGGTTAGGTTAGGTTAGGATAGGTTAGGATAGGTTAGGTTAGGTTAGGCACAAACTATTTTTTTCTGGGTAATTTGTGGTGTTTTTTTCATGTGGAGATGTTTTTTTTCCGGAAATATTAGGATTGTGACTTGATCAAAAAAATTGAAATAGCCCCTTTCCTAATAGTTTCCGGAAAAAAAGACTATCTCCACTTGAAAAAGCACCACATTTTACCTAGAAAAAAATAGTTTGTGCCTGGAAATTCGAGAGCCCACATCTCCTGAATTATTACCCCGTGCCCTAAACGAGCACCTGCTAGGAGCCGCTATTCCTAAGATTTACCAATATGCTCCCCGACCCTAAACCCTCTACGAGCTATTTTACGGCTGCGGCTGCACTGTCACAGCTGTCACCAGAGGAGGCGGCAGCGCTTTGTAAACATTATCCCTATTTTCAAGAATAAAAAAAAAGTCCTTGAATTGGATTTTCAAAGCGTTTCCATGACTGTTGAAGGTTTGTAGAAAAGATATATGAATAGATACTGATGTTTCATAAAGTAGATTATGAGATACTGGCACGGACCTAAAACGAATCTTTACCGTTTTTGAGTTAAGGGGGGTTGAAAAATACCCTAGATGTAGGGAAATTTCATACATTCCATTTTTTTTTTTACAACGTACGGAAACCATGCAATCTCTCTCTCTCTCTCCATATCAAAGGGGGGGTTCGAGGGGGGCGAAGCCCCCCGTTACAGTATTAAGGTCATAATGAAGCATCTAAACGCTAAGTAATTTACGTCATAGGAATCTTTCAGCCGTCATATACGACTATGTATTCACTTACTGGTAGCACGTACGAGCGTGTGAAGCAGGTTTGGTATCACGTACGAATGCGTGAAGCAGGTTCGAACGCAGGTTACTTGTGTTCAATGTCCCTCAGTTAGCTGTTAGGTCGTAATGTTCGGTTGGGGTACTTTAAGAGGGGGAAGGGTCCAGGGGGAGGCGCAGCCCCCCTTGGTTAGCAGGGGGGCAAGGGTGGCAACCCCCCCCCCCCCCGTTAGCAGGTTGTAAAGTTTGGTTGGAGTAGTTTAAATATGCTCCCCCACCCAAATACCCTGACTTCCCGCGGGTCCCCAAAGATTGTTGGGGGAAGGGGATTAATTCAGCTTCTTCTTTACTTGTAAGTACTTCCGCCTTCATATTATGGTTGAGGGACATGTATTTTGTTTTTTTAACTATGATATATGGAGGCGGATTAACGTATTCTGGATTCGTATCCAATAGCCACAATCACCTTGTATACTGGGAATACGAACCCGTGAAGCAGATTCAAAATGCGGTCAGTAAGATTCATGTGTTTGAACAGCTCGGGCAGGAGGTTCGAGAGCCTTCACTTGCTCTAGCACCCGCAGTACTGTTTAAGGCACGGCTTTGGACGGATCACAGCTAGCCGGTGGTTTTGCTGTGTCAGCGATAAACAATGAAGGTACACTGTGTTTGGTGCCACGGACTCTACTTGGAGGACAGAAACCTTACAATGAGGTGACAACCTATTAGAGGGAGAGGGCATGAGTGTGGTGTAGGCAGTTTATGTGAGCGCAGATGGCCTACGGCGCCACGCCAGATGGTGAGGTGAGCATCGTTTGGTGGGTTCACTTCGCTTCTCTCCCAAAACAAGCTTGGGGATCCAGTGACTACGCGTGGTTTCCGTATGGGAAACACTTAATTCGTTGCAAACGGTCATTTTAGGGGTGGTGGGAGGAAAAATCCCTAAATTTAGGGAATCTCCCTAGATCTAGGTTTTTTTTATCCCCACACACACACACACACTAAAAAAAATACGCGATTGTAACGGATTTCGTGTCCCCCACCCAGGGCCGTATTATCCATAAGGCTGACTAGGCTGAAGCCTTGGGGCCCACCAAGAGCAGGGGCCCATGCAGTGGCGAAAATTTGAGAGGCACGTTCCCCCTTCTATTTTAGGGCTGTGCCCCACTGGATGCCCCCAATTTTAGGGCCCCCCCTCTTTGAATAACTACACAAATTGATAACATACTGATTAAAATTAGCAAATAGTACTGCGTGTTAAGAGATTCATACTCATAAATGGGTCTATAATGTGATGAAAAAAATGTGGGTAAGGTAACAGACATTTAACTAACACCTATGTAACATAACATTAACATACACATAACAAGGTTTTTGTTTTATTATAACCCGGAGTCGAAACTAAAGTCCGAACGTTTGTATCAGGATCCTGCTGGTTTGTATTTTCTGGTGTGTTGTGATGCGTGAGCATCATATCTCTCTCTCTCTCTCTCTCTCTCTCTCTCTCTCTCTCTATCTCTCTCTCTCTTTCAAAGCGTAGATATTAAGAAAATATTGCAGCCAACTAAAAATAATCCGAAATCTTTCTTCAGTTACATAAACAACAGAAAGGCGATCAGAAGTGGAATTAGACCTTTAACAAACAGCGACGGTGCACTAGTAACTGACAGCCAACACATTGCAAACCTCTTAAACAATTATTTTTCCTCGGTGTTTAATACTAACAGTCTTCCTCCCGCTAGCACCAACACCAGTACTAATGTAAATCTTGAGCAAGCATTGCCTAATTTTGAAATAACTGATGAAGTCCTTAAAGCTCTCCATTCACTTAAAACAAATAAAAGTCCCGGACCCGATAAAGTATATCCTATACTGCTTAAAGAAACAAAGAGCAAAATACTCTCCTCCCTCACAACCGTATTCAATATGTCCTTGCAACAAGGCATCGTCCCTTCTGATTGGAAAAAGGCTAATGTGACACCGATTTTTAAGAAAGGAGACAAAAAAATACCAGGTAACTACTGACCCATTAGTCTAACTTCAATTGTAGGTAAGCTACTTGAGAGCATAATTAGAGACAAAATTGTGAGTTACCTCGAAAGCCACTCATTAGTTGGGGATTCACAACATGGCCTCCGTAACAAAAGATCCTGCCTATCAAACCTATTGACCTTTTATAACGACCTCTTCTCAGTTTATGAGGTAACCAAATCATTGGACGTAGTCTATCTTGACTTCCAGAAAGCGTTTGATAAAGTCCCACATCATAAATTACTTTATAAATTAAAGCAAATAGGTATTGACGGTCAAGTAAACCAATGGATCACGAATTGGTTGAGCAACAGACAACAAAGAGTGGTGATTGACGGATTTAACTCAGAGTGGGCGCCGGTCACTAGTGGCGTCCCTCAGGGCTCAGTTCTTGGCCCAGTGCTCTTCATTATTTACATCAACGACATGGATGTTGGACTCAATAATCGCATTAGTAAATTTGCAGACGACACAAAGATTGGTAACTCGGTTCTCACTGACAAAGACAGGCAAAGCCTCCAAGAGGATTTGCACAAAATTTCAGCTTGGTCGGATAGATGGGAGATGCCCTTTAACGTAGACAAGTGCCAGGTCCTTCAAGTTGGAACAAGAAGTAAGAAGTTCGATTACGAAATGCGCGGCGTTAAACTCACAAGCGTTCCATGCGTTAAGGACCTGGGGGTCAAAATCGCGTCAAACCTCAAATTCTCACATCAATGCATCGATGCAGCAAATAAAGCGAACAGAATGTTAGGCTTCATTAAAAGAAACTTTTTATTCAAGAATAAAGATGTAATACTTCCGCTCTACAGTAGTTTAGTCAGACCCCACTTGGAATATGCGGTACAGTTTTGGTCTCCTCACCATGCAAAGGACATTGCTAAATTAGAAGGTGTTCAGCGTCGGGCAACAAAAATGATCCATTCCTTGCGCAACAAATCCTACGAAGAAAGGCTTTCCACCCTTAACATGTTCTCTCTTGAGAAACGTCGCCTCCGAAGAAAACTGATCGAATGTTTTAAAATACTTAATGGTTTCACGAATGTAGACAGAACAAAATTGATTATGATCGATGACACTTTGCGAACGAGGAACAATGGCATAAAACTCAAATGTAGACAAGTAAATTCAGACTGCACCAAATTTTTCTTCACCAACGTTGTAGTGCGAGAATGGAATAAGCTCCCACTGTCAGTGGTCCAGCGTAACATGATTGACTCCTTTAAAAACAAGCTCGACCGTCACTTCCTTGAACTTAATATTAACTAGAGTAGAAAAGCAACGTTTTGGAGCCATCTGATTAGTGTAGATTCACTTAGGTTTAAGGACAGACCACCTAGACTGGACCATGGGGTCTGTGTGGTCTGATTTTCTATGTAATTCTCTCTCTCTCTCTCTCTCTCTCTCTCTCTCTCTCTCTGAGATCAACTTGAAGTTGGGAAGTCTGCTACGTACACATTATGTGACACACACTGGCACAACAGCTGCCGCAGGATATTGTAAATGTGATATTTGCAGATATCTTTCTTATACTGTAGTTCTGATATGGCCATGAATATATGGTATTGTTCGGTACAGTATAACGGTTATAATTACCTTAATGCTCGATAAGTTAAGGTAAAGGTACAGTTGGGGGCATACGCTGCATGTAGCAGCGCGTGGCCTCAGTGCTCACCTCCGTCGCATTGGCTCTTGAGCGTGTGGTGGGAGGGAGCCCATTACTCCGGTGTGGTGTCATGAGAGTGATGAGACATCCCAAGATCGTGAGACATCCCAAGATTGTGAGACATCCCATCCTGAATACATACATGAATTTCGACACGGTACCGTGTCTTTTGTCGACTGCTTGTCAGGATCTGCCCCACCCAAGTTTATTTATATTATTATGAAAGCAAATGATGACGCATGTATTAAGGATGTTCCGATACCAAAATTTTGACCGATACAGGTAACTCTCGATTTACGCGAGTTTGGTTTACGCGTTTTTGAAATAACGTGGGGTCCAAAATCCAAATAAATGTTTAATTTACACGTTTTTTTCACTTATACGCGATATTTTATGGAGTGGCCACCAGATGTCTCCCGCAACTGGACTCACACAGCGCCGCGGCCACACAACTGAGTTCAGTTCTTCCCGCGCGCCACTGGAACAACAATACAGTACCCACGCTGCCATGCTACTCAACAATAGGGGGGGGCTGATACTGGTACCAGTACCGGTACTAACGGTACCAGCTATACTGTATGGTACTGGTACCTGACTGCTCGGTACCGGTACCAATATTAGCCAGTCGCTCATGGTGTCCCTCATTTCTTCCTCACACGAGTGAGGCTGAGACTGAGTGCCTGAGTTGATATCTTGGTGATATGGATATTCTCTCTCTCTCTCTCTCTCTCTCTCTCTCTCTCTCTCTCTCTCTCTCTCTCTCTCTCTCTCTCTCCACTGAATGAAGTGAATATTTATTTTTCGATAGAAACCTACCTCTTGTTTGATTTACATTGTTTTTGATTTACGCGACCACTTCAAGGACACAATACTCGCGTAAATCGAGAGTTACCTGTACTGATACCGATACCCCAATATTTGACCGATACCGATACTGATGCCGATACCTGTGCATTATTTTTTTTATACAACAATTCCAGCAGCTAAAAGGCAATATCAAATGTTGATTGATGATTGATTGATAGTTTATTGTTGCAAGTAAACAACAAAGGAGAAGGGAGGAGCATGCCATCCCAACCCCCAGGCAGTACAGGGTGTGATTATACAACTAAGGATACATGTAGAAGTAGCACCAGGAAACTAAAAAGAAACAATGGTAGGGGAAAAAAAAAAAAAATACTACTCGTTTTTCCACCATAGAAGGGAAGAAAAATAAAGTAGCCAGTGGTGGCCTGAAAAAAGGTGTCCATAGATCCGTAGCCAGACGTGCTGACCACTGCACCACGGAAGCGCATATTAATTAACCCTATACGGCGCGGCGAGGCAGCAGTGCATGGTTAACCCAAGTGTTAACACCCACCCCCATGAGTTTCGACAAGGGGCGAGGTAGGAGGCGCCTCGTGAGGTCTAGTTGACTCAGAAAGGTTAACTTTACCTTAATTGCCGTACATTTAGGCAGCCCTGGCAGTGTACCCCGTTGCGGGGCGGCTGTCTGACTGACTGAGGCAGGCAAATGAGGCTAGGGAAGGGGTTCCGCCAATCCCGCGCCCAAGCTACTAAACCTGTATTGTACGCGTCCGCAGTACCAAAGTTGGAAAGTTTGGTTTAGTCGGCGCAACATCTGTGGTCATATGCCGGAGATAGACAGGAGGGGGAAGGAATTGTAGGAGAAGGGAACAGATCCCAGGAGACGGGACACAACCCCCGATTAATATCTGGTACCCATTCACTACTGGGTGGACAGGGGCGTAGGGTATCGGAAAAGCCGCCCAAATTTTTCCACTCCGCCCAGGAATCGAACCCGGGCCCTCTCGGTTGTGAGCCGAGTGTGCTAACCACTGCACCACGAAGCCCCCTCCGCAGTACCAAAGGCTATACTGTATACCAGGGGTCGGCAACCTTTTGAACATAGAGTGCCAAGTCTAATTAATGCCTTTTCTTTTACTACCTTGCGTGCCAGGTGTTATTTTTTCCCACATTATAAAGCATATGTCCTATGGAAATTGAGATCATAATCATAGACATAGAGTATGTAGTGACCATTATAACTAAAGTAAAGTATATTTTCCTGCACATGTAGAACATAAATGTTACATTTTTGTAGCAACTAGCATTCCTTGTAACTAAAAATATATTATTTTTTATTTTAAATTTATACTCACAATATTAATGCGATCCTTGCCCTTGCTTCCCTTTGGCGAAAGTTGAAATTTCAGGTGAGTATCTGGACACCTTGAGCTTCACACAACCCTCAGAATGATCCGTTGTAAGCTTGCTGCGATGGGGGTTGAGGATGTGCCTCATGTGAGAAAATATCTGCTCACATTGATATGTAGATCCAAATGCTGATAGCAATGCAAAAGCTACTTTCTTCATGCAATTGAATTTATCAGGCAGTGAGGTCCAGGAACTTATTATGGAGGCTGCATGATCTTTCATACTAGTTTACAATATTTCTCGAAAATCTTTAAATTTAGCTGACCACAATGATGAGGCCTGAAGGTCAATCAACTGCATTTCCAACTCCTCAGTTTCCATCCACTCAAAGAGAGACTCATCCAACTCACTGTAGTTAAAGGTGTCTGGTCTGATTAAAAATGAAAACACTGGGCCAGTGTGTTGGAAATCTTGAAATCTGATTGAGAACTCAGACTTTAATTCTTGCATGTACACCTGAAGATCAGTAGTGTTGACAGCATGAATAGCAGATAAGTTCTTCAAGTTTTTGAAGTAACGGAAAGAATCAGTTTTGATATCTGATGAGTAAACTGCAAGCTTTGCAACAAATGCCTTCAAAATATCATACAAATCCATCACTGTTTTTCCTGCACCTTGCAAGATAAGATTGAGGTCATTTAGAAGTTTGGTGATGTCTCGGAGAAACATAAGTTTCACAGTCCAGTCTCTGTCCTCCAGCTCAGGATAGTCTTGGCCTTTTTCTGATAAAAAAATCTTTATTTCATCAAAGCATTCCACAAATCTCTCCAATACCTTCCCACAGCTTAACCACCTAACACTGCTGTGCAAGGGTATATCTTTGTAAGCACTGTCCACCTCTTCAAGGAAAGCTTGAAACTGCCTGTGTGAGAAGAGTGTGCAACAAGAAAATTCACTACTTTTGTAACAGTAGCCATCACTTTGTTGAGATCAGAGCTCGAGATCTTGGCACATAAATTTTCTTGATGGATTATGCAGTGCAATTTCAGAATTGGTTGCAAAATTTTATCCTCAAACATCTTCTTAAAACCCTTGTTATTTCCTACCATGTCAGGGGCAACATCCATTGTAACTGCAAAAATCTTTCTTATGTCAACCCTCTGTCCTCAAAATGATCAGTGAATGTCTTCAGTATGTCCTCTCCTTGGTAGTGCCACACATAGGTTTAAGACAGCACAGCTCCTCGTGTATCTCTGTGTCACTATACCTGGCAAAAAAACAGCCAAGGGAATGTCATTTATATCCACGCTTTCATCCAGGGCCACGCTGAACACAGGTGTAGTTGTTAAAGCAACAGTTTGCTACTCACTTACATTAGCAGCCATTTCAGAAATACGTCTCTCCACGGTCCTAGCTGTGACAGGCATGTCTTTTATCCTTGAGATGATCATGTGTTTGTTTGATATGCCATCAAATAACACCTCAGAGCACTCTAGGAAAGCTGCTTTTATAAAATCTCCATCAGTAAAAGGCTTTCCATGCTTGGCAATACACAGAGCTAGTTTGTAACTGGCCTCAGTTGCATTGTTTTTGCTAGCACTCAGGTTCTTAAACACATTACTTTGTTTCTCATAGCGCGATACTGCTTTCTTAATCGCTTCAGCCTTGTCTGTACTGTCCTTGAAAGTCTTCTCGTGTCTTGTTTCAAAGTGTCTTTTAACACTCGATGTGCGGCACACAACATTCTCGCAGCAGAGAGCACACACAGCACGATCATTCTGCTGAATAAATCCAAAGTCATTTGTCCATGATGCCTGAAATGATCGGACATCAAGCTTGACTTTGTTTGCAGTAGCCATGGCGACAGTAACTAGAAAAAGTGTCACTCACGGCGGCTAAATAGTTACTGAAGCAGAAATAGCAACGCTGCCACTGCGTCAGCAGCGGCTGGGGGCAACGCGTCTCATACTCGTTTACATCTCGTTGTACTCACATATTCCTCATCGCGGGTATGAAACATTTTCGTTTTAATTCAATGTATCATAGATAAGAATGATTTAAAATCGTTCGAAAACTTAAACTGTGATAAAAGTAAGGCTGTACAAATCACATCTCTCTCTCTCTCTCTCTCTCTCTCTCTCTCTCTCTCTCTCTCTCTCTCTCTCTCTCTCTCTCTCTCTCTCTCTCTCTCTCTCTCTCTCTCTCTCTCTCTCTCTCTCTCTCATTGTTCTGTTTTTTAACTTTTTCTTTGCTTCTTCGAATCACGTGGCGTGCCATAGGCAAGCACTCTGCGTGCCAAAGGTTGCCGACCCCTGCTGTATTTTTTTTTTTTTTTTTTTTTTTTACATTGCTGCCTATTGCGCCGGTAGGCTTCTTCCCGGTGGATCCTGATGGTCGGTCCAAGGCTTCATTCCGGTGGCTCCTGATGGTCGGCCCAGCCCGTTCTGGCGCAGGCGAGTGTTTATAGTGGCACCATCTTGCATTGGCTCATGCTGCCCTCCCAGAGCTCATTTTTGATCCTAGAATCTAGAGTCCGGGTATACCAAGTATTATATATTTGTATTCAAAGTAATATGAATCTTATCGTTTAAAGTGATGAAAATTAAATCACAGGAAATTCCAAACTATGTAGTATCATGATACTGGATAATTTCACTTTTCTAATATTTTTTCAACAAATTAGAAAATCCAATTTCTGTTGAACAAAATTATTTGCAACGAATGACATGCAACATACAAAACTCCTTCAAGTATCGGTAGTATCGGCAGAAAATCAGCTAATAATGATACCGATACTCTTAAAATGTACCAATACATCGATACAACCCAAGCATGTATATATATATATATATATATATATATATATATATATATATATATATATATATATATATATATATATATATATATATATATATATATATATATATATATATATAACTAGGATATCAACACTTACTCTTCTTCTTGTGACCTGTTTTGCTTTGCATTGCTTTTTAGGTCCTCATTGGTACTTTTTTTACACTTAGACGCTTCACTTAGTTAATCTGTGATAATAAATAACTGGTTACGCGATGCGAAATTAAGGATGGGATGTCTTACGATACCGGATGACAGATGACACCACACCGGAACACAGGGCCAGTGTGAAATCCGGTTTACCACAGTTTACCTTCCCCAGGTACCCGTTTATCAACCAACCCGAGAGGGGGGGGATGAACAGCTGGATGAGCTGCACGCCGACTGCCCAGGCCGGGATTCAAACCCAGGCCCGGGGAGTAGTAGCCAGGCACGCTGACCACTAGACCATGGAGGTGATAAGTTAGGAAGCTTTTAATTTTGCGTCATGGCGATAATGATCTGTTGATCTCATGTACGTGTGCGGCGGGTATACTGGTTAAGCGGGATTCTGGGTATGTAGAGGACATGAATATAATTATGCGCCGAAGGGCAAAAGCATTTGGCTGTGTGAATTCACTGTTGATTGACCAGTGCCAAGCTAACCGCGTTTATGCTAAAGCTGTGCTGGAAAGAGTAGTTGCTACAATCAAGTTGTTAGCTGAACGAGGTCTCACCTTTTGAGGTGAGACTGATTGGGGTGATTGGGTCACCAAGCAATGGCAACTTAGGCACACTGGAATTGCTTTCCCAGTTTGATCCCTTTTTAGCTGCTAACTTAGAAAAGTATGGCAACAAGGAGAAGGAGTAAGTTTCTTACTTGTCTTTTACTACATGTGACCAACTCATATTTATTATAGGGAAATAAGTGACTGTAGAGACCAATCACATGATAATGCATCAAACAAACTTGAGTGGCAAATACTCGAGATTGCAAGCAAGAACTCGGGAAAATGATCCTCTTGCTGACTCCATTCCTTGCTTAGCCCATTTCCTCAACCTAGTTGGCCATTCAGCTGTGGACAACATTTCTGCTGCTTACAAATTCTTTGAGTTAATTTAGAATGTCTACTGCTTCTTCACAGCATCAACTCATCGGTGGGAACTGTTAGTCAACGCCCTTGCTGGCCTGCCTGTTGTCAAATGCCCGAGTGACACTAGATGGGCTGCCCACTCCGATGCTTCAAAGGCACTCAACAGTGGATATGAAAAAATAAGGATGGCTTTAGAGTAATTTACAGAAAACCCAGATGAAACAGTCAAGCATGACATGAGGCAAGGGGAATTTTATCCAAGTTGAATACCTTGGATAATTGCATCTTGCTGGTGTTCTGGTCTGTCGTCATGGAAAGGTTTCACTAGACAAGCTTAAAGCTGCAGAGCACAATTATGGACCTGAATGAAGCCGTGAAGCTCTTAGATTCATTGAATAATTATGTCGCCATTTGAAGAGATGTTTTTGAGGACTTTAAGGAGAAAGGGAAGATCAAAATTGGTCTTGAAAATGATTCAGTGTACAAAGAAGACACCCAAAGAAAGAAACAAAGGAGTGTGAAGCTCAAGCGAAGTGATGGCAATTCTGAAGGTAGGCTACTGCTTTTTCAGGGAGGGAGAAATTTAGGGTCACAGTGTTTCTTACCATGATCAATCACTTGTTAACAACACTTCAGCAGAGGCTGAAAGCATATGATGCTGTCTCTAGCTAATTTGGCTTATTTTTAATAAAATGTCCTCGGTAAACGGTGACCATGCAGCTGAGGGATGCAGCAAAGAGGCTGGTGAAAACCTACCTGGAAGACCTCAGTACCAGCTTCTTTGAGGAAATTGATCATTTCCAAGAGTACATGAATGAACCTGAATCTGATGTGTGGCTTAGTCAAAAAGGTGAAAATAAGGGGACCTTTATTGCATTGAGAATTAATGCTTCACACCATTGTTAACAATGAAATGCAGGATACTTTTCCAAATGTGTACATTTGTTTACGCATTTACTTGTCACTTCTCATCACAAGCTGTTCTGGAGAGAAAGGTCTTTTTCTGCACTGAAACATATTAGGAAATACGTGCAATCCACTCTGAAAGATGAAAAGCTCAATTATATATGTATAGAATTGTCTGTGCTCCGGAAATCAAATTTGAACAATGTTCTGGATGAGTTTGTTGAAAGATAAACGAGAAAAATGCTTTAAGTAGCTCCATACATTTGGTTGTAGGCCCATATATATTTAACTTTACAGTTCAGTACAGGTATTCTGGTGTTGCTTTGCTTCATGCTAATCAAAGGTTGTCTGATAAGATGATATAATTTTCTTTGTTACTTCATTAATTATTTCATCTGTAATTTAGTGTAATAAATTGTACGAAGAGAGAGCGTGAAATGAGGAGGGGGATGTCGAGGGGCCCAAAGAAGCTCGAAGCCTAGGAGACCTGCCATAGGTTAATACGGGACTGCCCCCACCCAAAACCCCGCATTCCCACCAGGTCCCTAGGCTTGTATGGGGGGAAGGGGGGAGTATGGGCAAACACTAGAATCTTACCGTTTATGGTACCTTAAGTTTTACTTATGTAATACATATCCACATAACGTGAGTCAATTGCCTCATTGATAGCTCATGGTGTAGCGTGGGGATTCGATTCAACAGTGTCCATGGCGTGATGAATGCTGGCCTCGCACGGTAATCACTCAGCCACTGCCTACCCTTGTATATCAGTAAATGTGAAAAATGAGATAACCTAAACCCCTTGTATGTCGGTAAATGTGATAAATGAGATAACCCGCACCCCTTGTATGTTGGTAAATGTGATAAATGAGATAACGTACACCCCTTGTATGTCAGTAAATGTGATAAATGAGATAACCTACACCCCTTGTGTGTTGGTAAATGTGATAAATGAGATAACCTACACCCCTTGTATGTCAGTAAATGTGAAAAATGAGATAACCTAAACCCCTTGTGTGTTGGTAAATGTGATAAATGAGATAACCCGCACCCCTTGTATGTCGATAAATGTGATAAATGAGATAACCTGCACCCCTTGTATGTCAGTAAATGTGATAAATGAGATAACCTGCACCCCTTGTATGTCAGTATATGTGATAAATGAGATAACCTGCACCCCTTGTATGTCAGTAAATGTGATAAATGAGATAACCTACACCCCTTGTATGTCAGTGAATGTGATAAATGAGATAACCTGCACCCTTGTATGTCAGTAAATGTGATAAATGAGATAACCTGCACCCCTTGTATGTCAGTATATGTGATAAATGAGATAACCTGCACCCCTTGTATGTCAGTAAATGTGATAAATGAGATAACCTGCACCCCTTGTATGTCAGTAAATGTGATAAATGAGATAACCTGCACCCCTTGTATGTCAGTAAATGTGATAAATGAGATAACCTGCACCCCTTGTATGTCAGTATATATGATAAATGAGATAACCTGCACCCCTTGTATGTCAGTAAATGTGAAAAATAAGATAACCTAAACCCCTTGTATATCAGTAAATGTGAAAAATGAGATAACCTAAACCCCTTGTATATCAGTAAATGTGAAAAATGAGATAACCTAAACCCCTTGTATATCAGTAAATGTGAAAAATAAGATAACATAAACCCCTTGTATATCAGTAAATGTGAAAAATAAGATAACCTAAACCCCTTGTATATCAGTAAATGTGAAAAATAAGATAACATAAACCCCTTGTATATCAGTAAATGTGAAAAATGAGATAACCTAAACCCCTTGTATATCAGTAAATGTGAAAAATGAGATAACCTAAACCCCTTGTATATCAGTAAATGTGAAAAATGAGATAACATAAACCCCTTGTATATCAGTAAATGTGAAAAATGAGATAACCTAAACCCCTTGTATGTCGGTAAATGTGATAAATGAGATAACCCGCACCCCTTGTATGTTGGTAAATGTGATAAATGAGATAACCTACACCCCTTGTATGTCGGTAAATGTGATAAATGAGATAACCTAAACCCCTTGTATGTCGGTAAATGTGATAAATGAGATAACCTGCACCCCTTGTATGTCAGTAAATGTGATAAATGAGATAACGTACACCCCTTGTATGTCAGTAAATGTGATAAATGAGATAACCTACACCCCTTGTGTGTCGGTAAATGTGATAAATGAGATAACCTACACCCCTTGTGTGTCGGTAAATGTGATAAATGAGATAACCTACACCCCTTGTGTGTCGGTAAATGTGATAAATGAGATAACCTACACCCCTTGTGTGTCGGTAAATGTGAAAAATGAGATAACCTACACCCCTTGTATGTCGGTAAATGTGATAAATGAGATAACCTACACCCCTTGTTTGTCAGTAAATGTGAAAAATGAGATAACCCCTTGTGTGTTGGTAAATGTGATAAATGAGATAACCCGCACCCCTTGTATGTCGATAAATGTGATAAATGAGATAACCTGCACCCCTTGTATGTCAGTAAATGTGATAAATGAGATAACCTGCACCCCTTGTATGTCAGTAAATGTGATAAATGAGATAACCTGCACCCCTTGTATGTCAGTATATATGATAAATGAGATAACCTGCACCCCTTGTATGTCAGTAAATGTGATAAATGAGATAACCTGCACCCCTTGTATGTCAGTATACAGTCATCCCCATCATTCGGGTATTTCGCTTCGGACTTGATGCGATGCGCGAAACCGCGAACGGCGGGACTATAACCCTATGGGAAAATATGCATTTGGGGAAGTCACCTCTGACACGTCATATAAAACATGTTTTTTTTCGTTCCCAAAAGTAGCCCAATTTGCGATAAGTAGCCCAATCTGGCAACACTGCAGTGTGGCGGCGCGTGAATTTTTTTTTTTTAGGATAATGTTGCTATGAGAAAATCTCGACCAATAGCAGTCGTCCATGAGTGAGCTGCTGGCCAATAGGAAAGCATGACGTCACAGTCTAACCGTGACGTCACTCAGGAGCAACCTAAAGACGGTGTCACACTAGCACTTTTTCCGTCAACTTTTTCCGTCGTTTTTCTGAAAATTGTCGATATCTTGGCTGCGGCCTGTCACACACAAACGGTGTTTCGTCTGAAACTTTCCGTCGGCACAGACCATGGGAATGTAAACAAACATGGAGTCCACGCTATGCAAAGATACGCTGCTCTGAACCTAATACTGTGTATTGTGAGACTTAGACGAGCTAAACAAGCCAAAAAGCGTGCATGGATGCGCTCATGGTTGGCTCGTCGGAAAGAAAGTGTGTACCACAGGCTGTTAAAAGAGCTGATTTTAGAGGATCATGAGACTCTGAATAATTTGATCAGGTTGGACAAGAGCCAGTACCACAGACTTCTGGATTTAGTGACACATCTTATTGCCAGAAGTGACACCATGATGAGGAGGGCTGACACGGCAGGAGTCCGTTTGAGACAGGTTTAAGCCCCCCGGAAAGACTCGGTATTGGTCTTGGAAATTTAAAAAAAGGCGGAAATTTGCAGGCGGAAACGATCCTGATCGTCTGACAAATTCATGCGATAAGTTCATGCGAACGATGAAAATCGTGAAATGGCATTAATCGACGGAAAAAGTGCTAGTGTGACACCGCCTTAACGTCCATTGCCCCGCCTCCCTCCTCTCTGCCTCCCGCCCTCCCGCCTCGCTGCCTTCCTCCCTCCACTCACCCTTCCCCCCACCACTCTGCCTCCCACCCACCTCTCTGCCTTCCTATTTATCGTCAATGCATCGGCGTATACGCGAAACTGGGGCCGCGTATAAGCGGGGGGGGGGTCACAATTAGTTGACCGCGATGGGTGAGACCGCGAACGGCGGGGGGTGACTGTATATGATAAATGAGATAACCTGCACCCCTTGTATGTCAGTATATATGATAAATGAGATAACCTGCACCCCTTGTATGTCAGTATATATGATAAATGAGATGACCTGCACCCCTTGTATGTCAGTATATATGATAAATGAGATAACCTACACTCTCTTCTGATTGATGGTCATGTTTCTCGGATTCTCTCCATTTAATGGTAGGCTATCTGAATTATGGGGTCCATGTCATTCTTGAATTTGGCCATTTTTCCATAAAAGCTGCCATGCTGTCTTGCCACCATCTTGCCTGGACAAACTACGATATCAACACTGTGTTTGTAAACATCGGGTTCCACGCATGCGCAGATCAGGATGAGATGTCTTAGGATACGTGGATATCAGATGACACAACACCGGCTCACTTAAAATCAAAACCTTATTGCTAATGTTTTTCTTGTAACTGATTTATTTATGGACCAATATCTTTTATTCAGAAAGATAGTTCATCAGGAAGGATAGGAGATTAATGATCACTATCACTCGTTTTTTATAGAATAGTAAAAAAAAATTCCCAGATATCGATGATAAAATATTAAAAAGTTGAAAAATATTTGTCAAAAATCTAAATCAACTTCAAACAATAGTTAAAATAGCGAACATAATTTCTTTTTCATACTTTCAGAAATTGAATAAAAACAGTAGACTTAAATGGATTCCTAAAATAAGAAGTTAAGATAACATTTTTTCTGTGCCATGCCCTATATACCAAAAGAAAGAGGAAAAATAAAGATATTTATAAGCAAATAATTAAGCTATTACTTATTTGAAATTATTACTTAAAGAACGCCAAAAATAGGTGTTTCTTGTAATTATTATTTTAAAAGATTAATAGTGAATATTATAAGTTTTAATGATCGAATGATCGGAGTGGTGATCGGAACAGCAGTACTTAAAAAATGACTGGATGATCGGAATCGGATCAGTTGCCCAAAGTGATCGGATGATCGGGGATCGGAACAGCAAAAAAGTGATCGGTGCCCACCACTGGTGTCTTCCTACCTACTCCAGCCAAATATACCTTTGTATTTATATATACAGTCAAACCTTGGTATGTGGGTGCCTTAGTTTACGAGTGTTTTGATTTACGAGCAAAAATAAATCACAAAAAATCTCTTGGTTTATGAGTGGTGACTTGGTATACAGGTAACTCTCGATTTACGCGAGTATTGTGTCATTGAAGAGGTTGCGTAAATCAAAAGCAATGTAAATCAAACAAGAGGTAGGTTTCTATCAAAAAATAAATATTCACTTCATTCAGTGGAGAGAGAGAGAGAGAGAGTATCCATATCACCGAGATATCCACTCAGGCACTCAGTCTCAGCCTCACTCGTGTGAGGAAGAAATGAGGGACACCATAAGCGACTGGCTAGTATTGGTACTGGTACCAAGCAGTCTGGTACCGGTACCGTACAGTATAGCTGGTACCGTTAGTACCGGTACTGGTACCGGTACTTGCCCACCCCTATTGTTGAGTAGCGTGGCAGCATGGGTACTGTATTGTTGTTCACGTGGTGCACGGGAAGAACTGAGCTCAGCTGTGTAGCCACGGCGCCGTGTGAGTCCAGTTGCGTGAGACATCTGGTGGCCACTACATAAAATATTGCGTATGAGTGAAAGAACGTGTAAATTAAACATTTATTTGGATTTTGGACCCCACATTATTTCAAAAACGCGTAAACCAAACATGCGTAAATTGAGAGTTACCTGTACGAGCATCCTGTTTGTACTTTTTTTTTTCTTAAATTTGTTGCTACCTCAAGGGAGGGGACACGGGATATGTGGAGGCCATCGTGGTCAAGCACGTACATCCCTCCGAGGATGGACCACAGACCCTTTCCAGGTGACGGCTCATGAAGGGGAGGGGAAGATGCTGACGTCAGCCTAGCCGACCAAGTTGGTCTTTCAATGAGGACTGGCGTGTTTTTTTTGTACAAGTCGAAGACTTGAGCATGGGTTCCCTTTGTTCGCCGCAAGATGTGAGTGCTCAAATGAAAACAATGGGAATAGAGTCTCAGTTAGGTAGGGTTGCCACTTGAGCTAAAAAAATAAGTAACACAGCACCCCATTCTCCAATTCAGAATGAATCCATGTTTTAAGGAACGGATGACAACCCTAAAATTTCTCTAGCCTGCCGTGACTGACAGCCGCTGCACGCTGCTGGTTAAGGTAGGAGGAAGGGGGGAGGGATGTTACAACGCATATTTTACACTTATTTCAGGACGACCCTTAACAAACATAATTTTATGGACTGGTTTTGTGATTCACCAAAAAATATGCTCACTACAGTTTTAAAATACAGAATTTTATCTGCTTAAGGGGGGGCTATACCTTTCATGTGATAAAAAATGAAGTCATGGTTGAGATGTGAAATAGGAAGCATTAGAATCTTCAACCATCTAAAATTCAGGCGAACGTCATTAAAATTGCTGCTGCGTGGCCGTTTTTGCACGTGACTTGTTTAGAGGGAGGCATTTAAAGCCCCCTTTCCACCATAGGTCTATAGTCAGTTCACCGAAGTCGGAAGTAAGCATTATCGTGCACTGGCAACCCGCTATTACACGGCGTGTCCGATTTCATAGATACTGTATGCTAGCCTACACATAGTAAACAGTCGTCAATGTCAATAATATGCAGGCAGCAACAACAAATAACATCAATTACAGAAGCCCCCCACCGTTCACGGCCTCACTGTTCACGGATTCGCTTATACGCGGGTAGGGTATTTGCGACACCCCCCACCGAAGCCAGATGAAAACTTGCGTATACACGGTCTGTAGCGCCCAGCTGGAGTGCGTTTGAGAGGGCAACTTGGGCAACCCAGACCGCCCCGGGTCCTCTCAAATGTGTGACGCCACAGCCCACAACCACCACCGCCTACGCACTCACACTCACCACAACCAACCACAGAGTGAGTGTTAAATTATTACAGTCCATATTTAATTTGTGATTCACGTGTATGCAAAACTATATAACAATGCTTAGAAATGCCTTAGAAATCGATTTTTTTTATTCGATGGAGATGGTAGCACAAAACCCTACTTTCCCTATTTGATTATAGTCCTGTCGATCGCAGATTCGCGGATCACGGGAATCTCGCGGAACCAAATACCCGTGAACGACAGGGGGCTTCTGTATAGTCGATTTTGAGTTAAAAAATATTAGTAATTCGCAAATACAGGGGGGTCGTCTAATATGCGAGAATATGGGCGGTTCAAAGCCTCGCATATCGCAAATTCGCATATTAGGAACCTTAAAAAGCATGTAAATAATGGTATATGGGCGGTCAGCCACATTTTTTTAACTTAGTTTCCAATGTAATAAACTGCTTTTTCGAGTTCTTTAGAGGCGCCATAATAACAACAGCAACAACAATAGCCCACAGGCTAGCTTGCACACAGCACAGACACAGCTTGTGAGAGCAATGGCTGCTTTAGACGTACTGATGAAGAGAACACGTGGAGCCGTCTCACAGAGTAGAGTTGCCAGATTGCGCCATTGTTTATTTCCCTTCCTTCGGGAAGTGAGTAACAGCAAGTTCATTATTTGGTAGGAAATGGATGTTAGCGAAGTCGGGAACATGAAATGAATGAAAAAAAAACTTTTCTCTTACTACCGAGTCAAGTCACCGCTCCCACGTGCTCCACCCCCCAAGGGGGGGAGGGAGGGAGGAAGGAGGTCGCATATGAGGTGGTTCGCATATCCCAAGTTCGCATATCAGGCGACCCCCCTGTAGCTGTTTTATTATTATAAAGCCTGCTGATTTACTTGGTGGTGGACAGCTTCAAGACTGTTTAATAATCATATTCAGTGATCTTGTAAATTAACAAAACAACTAATTGCGACATTACTAATATTTTTAACTCATAATCAATGGTATTTGTTATTGCTGCCTGCACATTATTAACACTGACAACTGTTTACTATGTGTAGGCTAGCATACAGTATCCATGAAATTGGACACTCCGTGTGATGGGAGGTTGCCAGCGACGATACTGCTCACTTCAGACTTGGGTGAACCAACCATAGTGCACACGATAGTATCCCGCCATATTTCTCTATTTCCTGCAAGTATAAGGCATTGTAGATAGGCCAACATTTGCAGAGAAACATCTAGAAGCATCTGGCATCCTTTAGCAGTTTAATATTCCTCCACCAAGTGCAAGTCTGCCAGTGAAAAGTGCCAGCTGGTAGGAATGAGAAGGAATAAGAATGCGCTCATTGCTGGATAATCAAAACCTCATTCCGATGATTTGGTCATGTGATGATACCCCTGCATGAGGCAATTTGCCGGTAAAAGTGCAAGAAGAAAGAAGACATGAAAGTGGCAATGCCCGGTGACGTGACACAATGATGGCGACATGTCACAGTAGATATCAAAATTATTTGCGGTTTTGTTATGTACATTAACGCTAGTGGCTGGTGACTTGTGTGTGAAAATAATGGCAATTGTGCAAGTATTAACGGTGATACACGACAGTGAAAACTTCAAATGGCCATATTTCAAAACAGTTTTCGTGCCTTAAAAAAATTGTAGAAAATTTATAATGAAATGGATTTGATTGAAATTGCATAGTTATATAGGTTTTCTTCAACTGACAATGTCATTTTTTCTTTAAACAAAAAATTTGGTGCACTTTTTTTTGGGGGGGAGGGGGGGGGGGGGGGGAGTGCCAAAATCAGGCCTATTTCATATCATGCATGGTGACACATATTATGACTGCGACATTTCATGATGTATAAGGAATATGAAAAAAAGAAACATTGTCATTGATATGTGCATTATTACAGTAATTTTTCTGCTTTAGTCCATGTTTCAGATAATTAATAGCGTTACCAGGATATCATGATGTCATTATGTACCGAGTCATCGTATGTACATGATATCCGCAATGAAAATCTACAGAAAATGTGAAAATGTGAAAAAAAAACTTTTTTTTTTTTTTTTTTTTTTTTTTTTGTCTGTCAAAGGTATAGCCCTCCCTTGACCATTCAGACAGCCAAATACGAAACAAATGGTGTTCCGTATCTTAAGGAAAGGGTGGCAAGTTTGCATCTTTCCTGTTGTTAACTCGCATTTGTGCTTTGGTGTGCGATCTTAGTGTTTTCAGCAGTACAGTGTGCGTTCTTTGTGCTTTAACAATGTCCCCAAGATGGATGGCTAAAAGGGATGGTGCTGCAAAGAAGAAAACAGGAACGGTGGATACAATGCTTGCAACATGAACAGAGTGTGAGCCTCGGTGGCTTGTATGCCCTCCTGGACATGACTGACTCCTGTTCATCCTCCATCTCGGACGATACGTCAGGTTAACTTTATGTTGGTGGTCGAACATAGTTCCGGTGCCTCGAGAACAGGGAAATTGTGGCTGCTAAACCCCGGTGCGAAGCCTACACCTCGAGTTCGAGTGTAGTTAGTGGTTGCGGGAGTCTCCGTAACAACTGTAATTCATTGATTTGTGTTTTATATTATTTATCATTGGTATTTGTTAGTAAAATTACTTTAATTCTGGATAAAATAACATGTAGAACGATTTTTATATGTATAAATATTTTTTTGAGATATGGGACATATTAATGGGATTTACATTAATTTCAATGGGAAATTCGTTTTGGTTTATGAGTGTTTTGGTGTGCGAGGAAAACTCAGGAACGAATTAAACTCGTAAACCGAGGTATGACTGTACTTACATAATATTACAGAAGGAAAAGATTACCCACAGGAATAAAAGTATGGTCTAAATTTAAAATTTAATTAACAATAGTGGCAGGATGTCAAATTAGTAGATGAAAGTTTAACAAACAAAAGAATGTAAATTGATCGGTTATGCAGGTAACCTACTATGTTGCCCTCCGTCACATTCATTGCACTGAAATGCATGCTGATTGTGTTGTATTCCTTTGACACACAGTGCATGGTGGAGCTCTTTGGTGAGGCATATTGGCTGGTTCATTCTAGGGCACTGAGAAAAAGTTACCTTCCACTCATCAGTCTAATGAAACTGGTCTTTGCTGTTCAAGTTGAATTCAACAAAAGATTATTTCCTAAAGGTCCTGTTACACGGGGGCAATTACTTTAAGTGTGACTTCCTTGTTATTCTTAATTACAAATTAACCTTGTCTCAGAGCTTACGATGTCACATTAGGAGTTTGGAAATTTGTTTGTATAATCTGCATGGTTTTATCATGCTTCTTGAATACACTGCTTCATGTATATAGTAAGGATTATAAATACAGATCTCTTTACATAACAAACACATGTATACATATTAGAAAAAATAATTAAATAAAATGCTTGCATGATCAATCGGCAAGACCAGAAGGCACAGGACGAATTTGGTGAAGAGCTGAAATACATTTTATGCAACCTCCAACCATCAGTTCTTATTTCTTATTATTTTGAAGCCTGATTTTCTATATTCGTTTGCTTTACTTTCTCTCTCTCTTGCGACAGTATCGTCCCCTCAGATTGGAAAATGGATGATGTGACACTGATTTTTTAAAAAGGTGACAAAATAGTACCGGGTAATTACAGGCCCATTAATCTAACTTCAGTAGTAAGTAAGCTACTCGAGAGAATAATTAGAGACAAAATTGTGAGTTACCTTGAAAGCCACTCATTAATTAGAGGAGTTCTGGCCCTCAAAAAAAAATGCCAGATTATCTGGAAAGCATAACTTGGTACAGAAAAGTGGGTCTACTATAAAAAAAATTTTTGCTTATCCCAGTGTAATTCAAAACAAAGTTATGAATATTGAGAACATTATTCTTCAGTAATCTTTAACACAGATGCAGTATTATGATAAATGATATTATGAAACTTCGGTTGCACAGCAGCCTGAACCTACGACCTGTTGTTCATTGTATTTTGGCGTACAAAAACTTAATGTACTGTCAATTTTAGGCACTTCATGCACTAAAGCAATTAATAAATCACGAACATAGCTCGTATGTATTTATACCTTGGAGGAAGATTTATACGACTTGGCATTCCAAACCAAAACAAACTTCCTTCTTCTTTTGACCTGTATCACTTCTCATCGGCTCATCACCATCACTTCTTCTGGTACTAACTCCCCTCTCTGCCTCTCGTAGTTGCTACATTCTACAATTAGGTGTTCCACTGTTTCTTTCTCCCCAGTGTCCTAGACAGCTACAGCCCTTTGCCCCAATGTGTTGGTAAGTCTTGTTGAGAGTGAGTTCGGCCCCTCAGTGGCTCCTTTCAGTACTGTGCGGGTTTTGGCCTTTTAAATATCTCTTTACCATGAGTTCTACCCATTAGATTCTGTTCAGTACTTTCCAGATTAAACATTAGTCTTTGTGGAATCTATTAGAAAAATGGTTCAAGCTATACATGCGGCAGGAGATTAGAAAAGAATGCGAGAATGGTGTAAGCTTAGGTGTGAGTATTTAGCTTGTAATAACTGAATGGTAGAGTGTTTCTCACCACTTCACATGAAAATTTTTAGAATAAACACTTGGGGTCAATGTCTTGTAGACTATAGGTACAGTGCAATTATGATTTATCACGTGAGAGATTTCAAAGTGTGCGAGTCCTCATAGCTTCAACAGGAGTTGACTCAGTTTTAGTTAAAGTAGCTAGCGATCACTGGCAATTTTGGGGGGACAGAACTCCTCTAATTAAGGATTCTCAACATGTTGTGCATAACAAGAGATCCTGTTTGTCGAACCTGTTAACCTTTTATAACGACCTCTTCTCAGCTTTTGGCATAACCAAATCACTGGACGTAGTCTGTCTTGATATTCAGAAAGCATTTGATAAGTTCCACACCATAAATTACTTTATAAAATAAAGCAACCAAGTATTGCTGGTAGAGTATGCCAATGAATCACAAATTGGTTGAACAGCTGACAGCAAAGAGTGTTGGTAGATGGGTTTAACTCTGAGTGGGCACTTGTCATGAGTGGTGTCCCCCAGGGTTCAACTCTTGGCCCAGTGCTGTGTATAGTTTACACCAACAATATTGATGTTGGACTCAGTAATCTCATGAGTAAATATGCCAACGACTTAAAGATTGGTAATTTAGTCCTAACATGAAGACAGACAGCCTCCAAGAAGATTTGCATAAAATATCAGCTTGGTCTGACAGATGCCCTTCGATATAGATGAGTGTCAGGCTCTCCAATTTGGTACAGAAAATTTGAGGTTCAATTATGAAATATGTGACCTTAACCCCTTCACTATGGCCGGGCCAAAACAGCGCCCCGCGCCTTATCCAAGATTGCCACGCATAAACTCAACATAATTATCATGTATTATATATGAAAACATGCAGAATTAAATGGTGCACATAAAGAAACTCACTACGGCCGGGCCAAAACAGTGCCCCGCGCCGTATCCAGGATTGTCGTGCGTGCCAAATTTCAAATGTCGCTATTGAATATAAGTTTTCAGCCATAAACTTGACATAATCATCATGTATTATATATGAAAAGATGCAGAATTAAATGGTGCACATCAAGAAACATAAATTAATTGATAATTTTGAGACGTAAGCATAAATATAGAGATAAAATAACTTGTATATTGGCAAAAGCAAGCCAGGACGCAGTATGCGCGTCCTCATATATGGTACAGGGCATGCAAGAACGCAGTATACACGTCCTCATGTTGAAGGGGTTAACCCCTAAAGGACGCAAAAAATCTAAGAGGTGCCTCTGGAGAACACAAAAAAACAGCCATTTTTCAAGTACATATCTTGTAAAAACTCATTTGATAAAAGTTTTACAGCATTTCAAGCTGGTTCTAATGATTTAAACATTTTATAAATTATTTTAGTAATTACTCTGGAAATTATAATAAACTGAAAATAAGTTGAATTTTCATATTCATTGGACAAAAAAAAAATCATAGAACAAAATTTATAGATATGGAAGAGACAAATGCAAAAACGTAAGTTTATGAAAAAATCGAGGCAGGTCAGAAGTGGCACAATATTTCGGGTTGTGCCCACACATGCGTACTTCAGTAGCTTTGGAACTTTCCACAGCTTTTAGCGCCTAATTTTGAGGTGGTGTGATGAGTCCTACGTACTGAAGTGTCGTCATCATTTAAGTTGGACAAAATATGCACGCGTTCATATTTTGTCCAATTTGGATGATGATGGGCAGCTGGACAAAGGGCTCGTGGCTTGATGGGGGTTGAAGTGAATCCTGGAGGCAAAGTACAGTGGAACCTCGTTTATCCGGCACGAATGCGGTGAAGCTTGTGCCAGATAAACCATTTTGCCCTTGTTTTTAGACTTACTCCTATAGAATTGCCAGCCTTTTTCTTTTTTTTTTTTTTTTTTTTTTTTTTTTCATCCAGGCCTATAGAGCCGGTAGGCTTTCTTGGTTGGGCCTGGTGGTCGGCCCAAGCTTGTCATGGCACAGGCAAGTATTTCTAGTGGCGCCATCTATTTTTGGCTGGTAGTGGCAGATTTGAACCCACATCATCCAGGACGCAATGAAGTGCGGGATTGGGATGCTAACCACTCAGCCACCGCCTCCCCAATAGAATAGAACTCCTTTAGAATTGCTAATAAAGTAAATACATCCTGTCCTACCGAATAATAGGCCCAATGGTCCAGTAGTAATGGTTAAAGGGAGGTCTCAATATTGCGGCACAACACACCGGTCTATGGCATGGTGAATAACACGTGATCTTGTTTACACACAAGGAAAGACTATCACCTTGTGCCAATGATATCGTAACCTTTATAATTATAAACGCTACCTTACCATGCCTACATTTCTTGACTAGATCATCATTTAACATTATTAAGTACTATTACTACAGATTCAGTTACTGAAGTGTTCTATGTGAAATTTGGGTACCTAGCATATTTCCGATTTAAACGGGGGGCTTCGTGGTGCAGTGGTTAGCACACTCGGCTTACAACCGAGAGAGCCCGGGTTCGATTTCCAGGCGGAGTGGAAAAATTTGGGCGGCTTTTCCGATATCCTACACCTCTGTCCACCCAGCAGTGAATGGGTACCAGGTATTAATCGGGGGTTGTGTCCCGTCTCTTGGGATCTGTTCCCTTCTCCTACAATTCCTTCCCCTTCTGTCTCTCTCCAGCATATGACCACAGATGTTGCACTGATTAAATGAAACTTTCCAACTTTTCCGATTTAAACTCACCTGTGGCACCATCTGCGAGAACGGTGGTGTGGACACCATTTAAGGGGTCACTCAACAAACTTTGACACTCCCACACACTCATATGCCCATGCCCTCCCTTACCTCTTCTCTCTCTCTCTCTCTCTCTCTCTCTCTCTCTCTCTCTCTCTCTCTCTCTCTCTCTCTCTAGTGAGAGAGAGAGAGAGAGAGAGAGAGAGAGAGAAGAGGTGAGGGAAGGCATGGTCAATTAACAGACTACTGAGCTGTCAGCAAGTTGAACAGACTCAGTGCAGCCAGCTGATATGCATCTAACACATGTCCCGTCCATACACTGCTTAACCTCACCCTGTAACATCCTTTTATGTGACGCACAAAAAACAACAATTGGTGGAACGGGAGCAAACCCCGACACGTAACATATACGTATGTTGGCACGGGTGTTATGCAGTGTCGTTATGAGGTCGCGTCCACACTGGCGTTTTTGTTACATGACAAGAGTTACGTTACGATGTTTTGTTGGTGTGTGTACCCGGCATCTACATCTGTGTACCCCACATCTACAGAAGGTGCGGGGAGGCAGCTGCTGAATGGTCACCATGCGGGCGTGGTAGACTTGGCCGGAACTAGGTTCGAACCCCCACCGAAATAAGCTGATTTTTCAAGTTGATGCCGAGTGGCAGAAAATCACCCACATTCTGTCCAAATCTTCAATCAACCCTAACTTCAGCGACTTTGGTCAAGAGGAGCACTGGGGACAGTATGGGCCCAGAAAGAGTAATACATCATGGCAGCCACTATAAATTAAATCAGCCTGCACCACCAATGGGTGGGGCTGTCCACAAGGCCCCTTAAGAAAGCCTACCGATGCTAGAGGCAACACAAAAAAAAAAAAGTTAATTTGGGCCCCAGATATTTGCCGTTGTTTTGAGGGTGCCGTAGTTTTGAATGCTGAATAAACAAGGTTCTACTATACAGTAAACCCTCGATATAACGGATTTCGGATATAACGGACAAGGTCAGAGGGTCAGAAATTCACGGGGACCAACCGAGAATGTTTTTTAATGAACTGTGCCCGGTAACTACATTGGCATCTGCTAGCCACCTCGCCCTCCTCCCGTTATCTGCTTCAATTACTGTTGTCTTTTTCAGCCCACCTTATGAAATATTTTCCTCCTTGTGGTTCCCATTCAAATGAAGAACCTATTTTAACCACAAGAAAGTCTTATGCATCAATCCAGGATGTAAATGTAATGGAAAATAACCAAGTGTTTGTGAGTATCGGTACTGACACAGCTTAAGGGGTCGCCCGTTAGGTAGGTTAGGTTAGGTTTGGTTAGTTTGAATTTATTCTGGATTTGGTGTGGGGCGGAGGAAATACACGGTGCAAGACGGGGCACGGCGGTGGTGTTGCGTGAAATACCTCCTTGCAGAAATAAGTCACTCTGGTGTCCACCATGCTTGCGCACTGGAGGAATACACGGCAGTGAAAGCATTAATTTGCCTGGTTTTGTTTTAGTTTGTCCATTTGTGATCTTTGTGAGTGGTGAGTGAAACAGAGAAACAGTCAGCAAGCTGAACCTCTCTCTGCGAGTTATTATGCGACAACGGCGACGGGTGTACAACAGGCACTGAAAAGTCAATCATTTATTGATTTGTGACAGAAACAGTTAGCAGACTATTTCATAATACACCGAAAACTACCAAAAAAAAAGGTTTCGTCTGCCAGTGCGAGATAGACACACTTGTAAAATTTTACCCATACTTGTAACAATACGGTCCCCCTGCCGGGCCCCACTTCCAACCTGGCAGCCTCAGTGCATTGCAGTCCGTTGGCAAGTGTGCTGTGCAGTAGGGTAGGCGGTGGCCGAAGTGATAGCGTACTGGACCCACATTCGCCGTGTGATGGACGACGCGGGTTCGAATCCTCACGCTACCACTCGGATTTTTCAGTCACCGCCGAGTGGCTTAAAACTACCCACATGCTGTCCTGAAGACCACCCATCAACCCGGACTCTAGAGGAAGCCGTCCAAGCAAATCAAGAACGAGTTCCGGGGGGCAGCATGAGCCAATGCAAGATGGCGCCACTATAAACACTCGCCTGCGCCAGAACGGGCTGGGCCGAACATCAGGCCCCACCTGGAAGAAGCCTTGGGCCGACCATCAGGCCCCACCGGGAAGATGCCTACCGGCGCAATAGGCAACAACGTAAAAAAAAAAAAAAAAAAAAGTTCTGCAGACAACGTGGAGACAACATACACAATAAAAAAAACTATACCTATGTTTATTAGGTTCGTTGGTATTATTGTGCGTATCTTTAAATATATGCCGCTTATAACAGACTTTCGGTATTAACAGACTAATGTCCCCCCAATTAGTCCGTTATATCAAGGGTTAACTGTACTTCATTACTCACCAATATTGCATAAAAGTGCTAAACTGCAGTTTTAGGAATTTAAATCCCTTCAAAGAGAATAGATCCAGAGGTGAAAATAAGGCAATAAATAGTAAAGCAAGTTTACAAAAACACTCTGTAACTTGGAGGTGTCATTTCATCGAGTCAAAGCTGCCTGAGTAGTCTATATTCACCTAATCTATTTACTTTTCACTCATTTATAATATTTTTACATAGTTACTGGACCATGCAAAATTTCTTAACCCAGTAGCAGCGGTAATCTATTTACTTTTCACTCATTTATAATATTTTTACATAGTTACTGGACCATGCAAAATTTCTTAACCCAGTAGCAGCGGTAATCTATTTACTTTTCACTCATTTATAATATTTTTACATAATTACTGGACCATGCAAAATTTTTTTAACGTACCTACTGTACATGTCACTTTATCAGTTTCACTCATCCTTGAGCATCAGCTCAGGACTCACTTGTAGTACTCATTGGAGCCATCTCTTCAATAATTTAAGGCACTACCCAGCAGGGATGGGGTATTCGTATTCGGTATTCGTATTCAAATACATTCAAATAGTACAGTATTTGGGTGTATTCGTATTCAAATACTTTGTCATCTGACATCAAAGTATTCGCATTCGTATTCAAATACTTGGGAAAAGTATTCGTATTCTTCGAATAATATGCCGAATGATCTTAAATCCATCATCAGAAATAATAGTTATTGTTCCTTCCACGTCACAAATCTTCGTTCCTGTTTGTCCGACGTGTATGATACAGGTTCACTAGCATGGCTGCTGTGACTGTTGGAGTCTGGCGGCGACGGCGGCTCTCAGTTGCCTCTTGCCAGTGGTAGGGGGTGTATTATAATAGAAGTAAGATCTACAGCAGGATACTAAAAAAGACTTGGTTAATATAATTTGATAAGGTATTTTGTTGTGTTTCTTTCAGTACAGCTTAGATATATACTTGAACATTTTGGAAAACAAATATGTCTAGGAGAATGCTGCCATCAGTTATAAGTTCATGATGCCATTTTATTATTGAATAACTTTCTGAGGCTACTGACAGCAACCTCTACTCTGTTCCCTCCTACTATCTCTATCCTAAATTTCAATCCAAAGCTGGATGTTGCGCCTACGTGCCCAACGACATCACTTGCTCTCGTGCCCACAACCTTGACTCTTCAGAATTTTCTACCATCTGGCTAAGACTTCATTGTCATTCTATTACTAAATACATCTGTGCTGTTTATCTCTCACCTAACTCTACTAACTATGTAAAATTCTTTGACTACTTGAACTCTAAAGTGGAGCACATCTTGACTCACTCTCCCTTTGCTGAAATCTCCATCTTAGGAGATTTCAATGTTCACCACCAGCTTTGGCTTTCATCCTCCTTCACTGACCAGCCTGGTGAACAAGCCTACAACTTTGCTCTCCTCAACGACCTAGAGCAGTTGGTTCAGCACCCTACACGTATTCCCGACCGTCTTGGAGACAGGCCCAACATTCTACACCTTTTCACCCTCAAATTAAAAAAAGTTGAATTTCAAATTAAAAAAAAGTTGATATTCAAATTAAAAAGTTGAAATTCAAATTAAAAAGTTGAAGTTCAAATTAAAAAAGTTGAAGTTAAAGAAGTTGAAGTTCAAAATTTAAAAAGTTGAAATTCAAATTAAAAAAGTTGAAATTCAAATTAAAAAGTTGAAGTTCAAATTAAAAAAGTTGAATTGCAAAATTAAAAAAGTTGAAATTCAAATTAAAAAAGTTGAAATTCAAATTAAAAAAGTTGAATTTCAAATTAAAAAAGTTGAATTTCAAATTAAAAAAGTTGAATTTCAAATTAAAAAGTTGAATTTCAAATTTAAAAAGTTGAATTTCAAATTAAAAAAGTTGAATTTCAAATTAAAAAAGTTGAATTTCAAATTAAAAAAGTTGAATTTCAAATATAAAAAGTTGAGGTTCAATTAATAGATGTAGTGCAAGTCATAGAAAGATATATGAGCATGCCTACATAAATGCAGACATCCACAAACTTATATATATATATATATATATATATATATATATATATATATATATATATATATATATATATATATATATATATATATATATATATATATATATATATATATATATATATATATATATATATATATATATATATATATATATATATATATATATGTGAAGGTATTTTATGTTTCATTATTTTTACGTTGCTACATATAGCGTAATAGTGCGCCTCTCTCCCACTGAGCTCTAATACACATGGAGGGGTTATCTCTCCCGTCAGCGTTCGGCCGCCGGCCGCTATATTGAATGACCTGCACTTGGCGCCTCCACCATAGTAATTGAATGGGAACTCTCTAGTTATTTTGTTTTCTTTGTCTCACTCATTCCACATTTGCTCATTCCAAGGACTCATTCCAGACCCTCTCACTCCACACGCATTCATTCCACTAACACTCATTCCACAAACACTCATTCCACACACACTCATTCCACAACCCCTCACTCCACAAACACTCATTCCACACACACTCATTCCACACGCACTCATTCCACAAGCACTCATTCCACAAATACTTATTCCACAAGCACTCATTCCACAAGCACTCATACCACACATCCCCTCCACACACACATAAATACATACATACATACATGCATACCATACACACACACACACACACACACACACACACACACACACACACACACACACTGCCCGATGGCTCAGTGGTAGAGCTTAGGGTTTCCACCTTAGGGGACGCGAGTTCGATCCACGCCGCTCACGCAGATTTTTTCACAATTCTGGGCATATTCCTCCTATTCATCCCCCCTTTGACTCCTTTATGCCTGTTATTAAAATTCTTCCAAATGATGTTTTCTATGCCCTCTCTGGCCTCAACTCTCAGAAGGCTTATGGACCTGATGGAGTGCCTCCTATTGTCCTTAAAAACTGTGCTTCTGTGCTGACACCCTGCCTGGTCAAACTCTTTCGTCTCTGCCTATCAACATCTACCTTTCCTTCCTGCTGGAAGTATGCCTTTGTACAGCCTGTGCCTAAGAAGGGTGACCGTTCCAATCCCTCAAACTACCACCCTATAGCTTTACTTTCCTGTCTATCTAAAACTTTTGAATCAATCCTTAACCGGAAGATTCAAAAGTACCTTTCCACTTCTAACCTTCTATCTGATCGCCAGTATGGGTTCCGCAAGGGGCGTTCTACTGGTGATCTCCTTGCCTTCCTAACTGACTCTTGGTCATCCTCTCTTAGCCGTTTCGGTGAAACCTTTGCTATTGTGCTTATTGTGCTGGAAAAGCTTTTGATAGGGTCTGGCACAAATCTTTGCTTTCCAAACTACCCTCCTACAGTTTCTATCCTTCTCTCTGTACCTTTATCTCCAGTTTCCTTTCTGACCATTCTATTTCTGCTGTGATGGACGGTCACTGTTCTTCCCCTAAACCTATTAACAGTGGTGTCCCACAGGGTTCTGTCCTATCTCCCAGTCTCTTTCTGTTGTTCATTGATGATCTTTCCAAAACGAACTGTCCTTGCCATTCTTACGCCGATGACTCCACTCTGCATTCCTCAACTTCTTTTAATAGAAGACCCACTTTCACAGGAACTTAACGGTTCAAGGCTGGAGGCAATAGAACGCTTAGCCTCAGACCTTACTATTATTTCCGATTGGGGCAAGAGGAACCTGGTGTCCTTCAACGCCTCAAAAACACAGTTTCTCCACTTATCCACTCGACACAATCTTCCAAACAACTATCCCCTATTCTTTGGCAACACTCAGCTATCACCTTCTTCAACACTAAACATTCTCGGTCTATCCTTAACTCAAAATCTCAACTGGAAACTTCATATCTCATCTCTTACTAAATTAAGTTCCTCTAGGCTGGGCGTTCTGTACCGTCTCCGCCAGTTCTTCTCCCCCGCACAGTTGCTATCCATTTACAGGAGCCTTGTCTGCCCTCGTATGGAATATGCATCTCATGTGTGGGGGGGCTCCACTCACACAGCTCTCCTTGATAGAGTGGAGTCAAAGGCTCTTCGTCTCATCAACTCTCCTCCTCATACTGATAATCTTTTACCTCTTAAATTCTGGCGCCATGTTGCCTCTCTTTCTATCTTCTGTTGATATTTCCACGCTGACTGCTCTTCTGAACTTGCTAACTGCATGCCTCTCCCCCTCCCGCGGCCCCGCTGCACACGTCTTTCTACTCATGCTCATCCCTATACTGTCCAAACCCCTTATGCAAGAGTTAACCGGCATCTTCACTCTTTCATCCCTCACGCTGGTAAACTCTGGAACAATCTTCCTTCATCTGTATTTCCTCCTGCCTACGACTTGAACTCTTTCACAAGGAGGGTATCAGGACACCTCTCCTCCCGAAATTGACCTCTATTCTGGAGAAGTGAGTAGCGGGCTTTTTTTATTTTTTATTTTTCTTTACGCCCTTGGACTGTCTCCTTAGCTGTAAAAAAAAAAAAAAAGTACCTACATGAAAAAGTTATTTTCACGGAAAAGTATTCATGAATGCATTCACGAATACTCTCATGAAGTATTCGTATTTGTACAGTAAACCCTCAGTTATCCGGGTGCACCGTATCCGACCTCGCCCGTATCCAGGAGTTTTAAAAAATATTTGATTTTTTCCAAAAAATATAAAAAAATTGTCGCGTGCTGCCTAAAGTCGTTCAAAATGCCCGCACGATGCCTCTAATCTCTGTTCAGGCGGCTTACCGGCACCGCACCCGTAAGGTGCGCCCCAGCTTGCACGTAGCAATAATATTGATGTCCTGGTGTGAAGGTTCGCAGGAAAGCTGTGTGCTTCGCAGTACAACTGGCACGTAAATGTCCTTGCCGAGCGCTGCAGACCATATCGAAGTGACAAGAGTCAAGGCAGTGCAGGTTTAAATGGCGGGAGTGTCAAAGGACTGTTTAAATGAAACACACAGTGCGAACCCTAGCTTAAGCCTTGATGACTGCCTAAGTCCAGACTGGAGTAGGTGAGCAGGGCTCCGTCCCTGTGGAGAAGGCTTGCGGGTCTGCTAGCACTCCTGTGGGAGTCGGGACGGAATAAGAAATGTGGATAAGTACCGCCCTTGGTCCGACATGTGAAAGAAGGATTTTACCATGCTAACTGTAAGGTGAGTAAAGGGGCCCGCAGGGGTTCGGGAGTCCCGTGGGCCAGCCCGATCTGGAGGTGCGGGCTGGCCGTGAATCGTGGTTACTTCTTGTGGCTGGCCTCCCTGTGGTCCCAATGGATGCACTGTGCAGGGGGTACCTGCCCACCCTGGCTCGCAAGGGCAACACAGTGTAACTAAACAGCCACAGATCACCGTGCAAGTGGATGCGCCAGGTTGTCATTGACTCCTTGGTTATCCTCCCCACTCACACTTAGAGTGGGGCGGCCTGGCGTACTTGCCCGGCGTCTGAGTGCCTTCGGGCTCATTGCCGGGCTTAAAAGAGTAGCACCCTGGGGTGCCTGCCCGGGCGTCCGTATAGAAGCCTGCTCGGAGCACTTGATGCTCGTTGCAGGTCCGGACCGCTTTGGGTATCGCTCTGGTTTGCCTTCTGGTTGACCCGGGTGGTAAAGCCCGCGGTGCTCGTTGCCACAAGGTTGCTAATGCAGCTACACAGCAATAAAGCCGTGGGCGCGCACCTAAGAACAGCACAAAGCGATCGGCCTTCCAGTTTTGTAAAACAGGACCCGTAAAAAGTTTGTTGTGGCAGTGCTGGGTCTGCTAGAAAGCCTACGTGGTCAACACGATGGTGCAGACTTGGGCGGTTAAGCTGCCACAAATACCTGGGCTTTTCTGGGTTAGGTCCAGGCCCCGCTACTGTGATTGGCCAGGCAGGGAAACATTAGCTGCTGCCTGTTAACACAGGGCTAGGCACCCCAGCAATGGGTTAGCGGCTGAGGCTGTTGCGCCTAATTGCCAAATCCCAAGGTGCAGCAGGACTGCGATAAGCCAGGGAGAGATTGCCGCGAGTGCAAACCGCGATGACGCTGCTCGAACCCTTTTCTCAGCGCCCGGAGCACATCAATCGCACGCATTTCACTCCCTGGTGCAGACTGACTGCTACAAAGCCATGGGGCATACCATAGTATGAGTATGGACAGAAGCACCTATGCAGTACTCTGTCATTGCCTTTATGGCAGGCCGTGATCAAAAGTTGGGTTTTCAGGTCCGTAGACTTAACCTACACCATATCCGAGTTTTTCCCATATCTGGGTGCCCCCGTGGCTCTATTAACACGGATACGAGAGGGTTTACTGTATTCAAATTATCAGTATTTCAGTGTATTCATATTCGTTTTCGTATTCGCATAAATATGAAGTATTTGTATTCGTATTAGAATACGAATACGAATTCACCCCATTCCCGCTACCCAGTCCAGAGAACAGAAATATTTGTCTGTCAACATGCAGACAAATTTTAATCTCTCCTGAGTCTCCTCACTGCTTGGCACAGCTCAATGCATTTGGTGGCTCATTTGTTTTCTTAATTTCTTTTCATTATTGGAATATTTGTCAGCCACTTAGAAATTCAGACTATTGGGATTTTATAATCGTCCGTATGCTGATTATTGGATTTTTATTGCACTGAAAGCCCAGTATATCTTCACGTTATGGCATGTACTAGAAACTTTACTTTTCTCTGTTATTTAACCTGATAGCAGTGACGGGCCAAATTTGTGGCTTTACTGTGTAGCAGTGACGGGCCAAATTTGTGCCATGACATAGACCCCCCAAAATAGATGATACATAAACTGATCACAAATGCTTTGATATACATTACTAAATGGTTTGTGTGAGTGTTGATTTTTTCTCATTTTTCTCGCTTAGAGGAACCATTATGAAATATGATCCCCGCTGCTACCAGGTTAAAGAAAAATAAGGATTTTTAGAGTAGACTGAGAAAGCTTGCAAAAACAGAAAAGAAGCTGCAATCGTAAATGTAAGACTGTCAAATAAGATACAGGTAACTCTCGATTTACGTGAGTTTGTTTTACGCGTTTTTTTAAATAACACGGGGTCCAAAATCCAAATAAATGTTTAATTTACACGTTTTTTCCACTTATACACGATATTTTATGGAGTGGCCACCATATGTCTCACGCAACTGGACTCACACGGCGCCGCGGCCACACAGCTGAGCTCAGTTCTTCCCGCGCGCCACTTGAACAACAATACAGTACCCACGCTGCCACGCTACTCAACGACAGGGGTGGGCAGGTAACGGTACCAGTACCGATACTAACGGTACCAGCTATATATACGGTACGGTACCGGTACCAATACTATCCAGGCGCTCATGCTGTCCCTCATTTCTTTCTCAGACGAGTGAGGCTGAGACTGAGTGCCTGATTGGATAGCTCGGTGATATGGATATTCTCTCTCTCTCTCTCTCTCTCTCCACTGAGGAGGATCGCCCATGCCATGCTGTTATCCCGTTTTCCCCTCGGGCGCCATTTGTATGATCTTGATCTTGATGTCACAGCTGGCTTACGATTGTATGACTAAGGAACAGTACAAGCTACTGTATTTTCATGCCATTGCTGACACAGTAATACTAATGGACTGTCTTTTTCATCCAGGCTGACACCACAAACTCTGCTGGGGCTGATGACGATATCGCTCTTGGTGACTTAACAGAGCAAGAGTCTAATGCTGAGAACCAACAGGTTAGTGTACACCATGCCACTCCTCATCCAGTGGGCATGATTACTTTTTTTTTTTTTTTTTTTTTTTTTACGTCTGCGCCTAGCGTCTGCAAGCAAGCCTACTGGCGCTATAGGCGTAGACATAAAAAAAAAAAAAAAAAAAAAAACATGCATGTGGGCTGATCAACAGTGTTACCGCAGTTGTGTAGCCAGTAGGACAATGAAACAACCTTTCTCGTAGACGTACGATATAATGTGGTCAAACCTGTCAACAATAACATTTACTTTCAGGATCACAAACATAAAACTCAAAATGTCCGTGTCTCTTAGCACCACAAAGGGCAGCTAAGCACTTCACTTAACATTTAACGTCCAACATTGTACGTGTATGTCACTTAACATCTACTAACATCAACATTGTATGAAGGCAACGAAGGCAACAACAATACAGTATATAATTGGGTAAATGGGCAAAGATATAATCATATTACGCAGGCGAATGCACTTACGTATTCTGGTCCTACTGGAAACATCTCCGTCGTTCTGTTCCTCATGTCCCTCCTTCAGGTGGACTTCTCCTGCAGGGGCAGACAGCGAAGACGAGAAGACATGTTTTCCCATCGTCAGACCTTTAGCAATCTGCCTCTCCCTCCTCACCTTGAGACCATATTCTCTCCTATATGGCGTTTCACTCAGGACACTGAACAAGGGTGCCGTCATCCAAGTGTAGGCCAGCCTAATGGATTTGGTGACCTCTCTGACCGTAATGTCATAACATTCCCGACAATAAATGACCTTTGCGATAGTACACGGATATTAACAGAGGATAGGCGTCCCTACACCATGAGCGCCACAACCTTCATACTCTTTTCCTATTTTTTTATTTTTTATTATTATTTTTTTTTTTACGTCGCGGCCTATAGCGCCGGTAGGCTTCTTCCCGGTGGGGCCTGATGGTCGGCCCGAGGCTTCTTCCTGGTGGGTCCTGATGGTCGGCCCAGCCCGTTCTGGCGCAGGCGAGTGTTTATAGTGGCGCTATCTTGCATTGGCTCATGCTGCCTCCCGGAGCTCATCTTTAATCCTAGAATCTAGAGTCCGGGTTGATGGGTGGTCTTCTGGACAGCATGTGGGTAGTTTTAAGCCACTCGGCGGCGGCTGAAAAATCCCAGCTTGGTGGCACCGGGCGGGGATTGAACTCGCGTCCTCCTGAACACGGTGGTGTTACTCTGTCGATTCAGCCACCGCCTCCCCATTTACTCCTCACCTCCTATTATTTGTTCCCTGGCGGTAATAACAGTCATGAAGGAATTGTGAAAGTGTAAGATAAATGCAAATCTAAGGATTTATAATAAAATGAAGATATGTACAAAGTGCAAGAAGGTTTATTTGAAAGTTGTCTTTAATATGTTAGTAATAATACACTAATGATAACAATTCATTAGATATACAGTCGTCGCATATGGCGCGGTTAATTGGTTCTGAGCAACGGCCGCACCATAGGAAACCGCGTCATAGGAATAACTAAACCTATGAAGAAAATTCAATTTGGTTCTGGCCCTTGCCATTTTGCCCAACCCCCATTTTTTTTTTTTTTTTTTTTTTTTCTTTTTTTTTTTCTTCGTTCGTTCTAGCCCGTGCACCGGTAGGCATTACGTAACTGCCTTTTGATGTTGTTCAGTCCGACCCCACGCTCACCACCTTATCCACTCGGCCACCACTAACACCCACTTTTTCACTCAGTACGTATTTTTTTTTTTTTTTTTATTTTTTTTTTTTTTTTTTTTTACAACAATGGAGACAACTCAAGGGCACCAAAAAAAAGAAAACAATAACAAAAAAAAAAAGCCCGCTGCTCGCTGCTCCCCAAAAAGAATCAAAAGAGGTGGCCGAAAGAAAGGTCAATTTCGGGAGGAGAGGTGTCCTGATACCCTCCTTTTGAAAGCATTCAAGCCGTTGGCAGGAGGAAATACAGATGAAGGAAGATTGTTCCAGAGTTTACCAGCATGAGGGATGAAAGAGTGAAGATGCTGGTTAACTCTTGCATAAGGGGTTTGGGCAGTATATAGGGATGAGCATGAGTAGAAAGTCGTGTGCAGCGGGGCCACGGGAGGGGGGGAGGCATGCAGTTAGCAAGTTCAGAAGAGCAGTCAGCGTGGAAATATCGATAGAAGATAGAAAGAGAGGCAACATCGCGGCGGAATTTAAGAGGTAGAAGACTATAAGTAGGAGGGGGAGAGCTGATGAGACGAAGAGCCTTAGACTCCACTCTGTCCAGAAGAGCTATGTGTGTGGAGCCCCCCCACACGTGAGATGCATACTCCATACGAGGGCGGACAAGGCCCCTGTATATGGATAGCAACTGCGCGGGGGAGAAGAACTGGCGGAGACGGTACAGAACACCCAACCTCGAGGAAGCTGATTTAGCGAGAGAGGAGATATGAAGTTTCCAGTTGAGATTTTGAGTTAAGGATAGACCGAGGATGTTTAGTGTTGAAGACGGTGACAGCTGAGTGTTGTCGAAGAATAGGGGATAGGTGTTTGGAAGATTGTGTCGAGTTGATAGGTGGAGAAATTGAGTTTTTGAGGCATTGAAGGACACAAGGTTCCTTCTGCCCCAATCGGAAATGATAGCAAGGTCTGAGGTTAAGCGTTCTGCAGCCTCCAGTCTGGAGTCGTGTACTTCCTGTTGTGTTGGTCTTCTATTGAAAGAAGTTGAATAATGCAGAGTGGAGTCGTCGGCATATGAGTGGACAGGACAGTTTGTTATGGAAAGAAGATCATTGATGAATAACAGGAAGTGAGTGGGTGATAGGACAGAGCCCTGTGGAACACCACTGTTGATAGGTTTAGGGGATGAGCAGTGACCGTCTACCACCGCAGAGATAGAACGGCCGGAAAGGAAACTGGAGATAAAGGAACAGAGAGAGGGATAGATTCCAAAAGAGGGCAGTTTAGAAATCAAAGACTGGTGCCAGACTCTATCGAAGGCTTTCGATATGTCTAACGCGACAGAGAAAGTTTCACCGAAACGGCTAAGAGAGGATGACCAAGAGTCAGTTAGGAAGGCAAGGAGATCGCCAGTAGAACGCCCCTTGCGGAACCCATACTGGCGATCAGATAGAGGTTTAGAAGTGGAAAGGTGTTTTTTAATCTTTTGGTTAAGAATCGACTCAAAAGCTTTAGATAGACGGGAAAGTAGAGCTATAAGGCGGTAGTTTGAGGGATTGGAACGGTCACCCTTCTTAGCCACAGGCTGTAAGAAGGCGTACATCCAGCAGGAATGAGAGCTAGATGTTGACAGGCAGAGACGAAAGACTTTGACCAGGCAGGGTGTCAGCACGGAAGCACAGTTGTAAGGACAATATTAGGCACTCCATCAGGTCCATAAGCCTCCTGAGAGTTGAGGCCAGAGGGCTTTTTTTTTTGTTTTGTTTTTTTTTACAGCTAAGGAGACAGCTCAAGGGCGCAAAGAAAAAAAAAGAAAAAAAGGCCCGCTACTCACTGCTCCCGAACAGAGGTTAAAGGAGTGTCCAAAATCAGAGGTTAATTTCGGGAGGAGAGGTGTCCTGATACCCTCCTCTTGAAAGAGTTCAAGTCGTAGGCAGGAGGAAATACAGATGAAGGAAGATTGTTCCAGAGTTTACCAACGTGAGGGATGAAAGAGTGAAGATGCTGGTTAACTCTTGCAAAAGGGATTTGGACAGTATAGGGATGAGAATGAGTAGAAAGTCGTGTGCAGCGGGGCCGCGGGAGGGGTGGAGGCATGCAGTTAGCAAGTTCAGAAGAGCAGTCAGCGTGGAAATATCGATAGAAGATAGAAAGAGAGGCAACATTGCGGCGGAATTTAAGAAGTAGAAGACTATCAGTATGAGGAGGAGAGCTGATGAGACGAAGAGCCTTAGCCTCCACTCTGTCCAGAAGAGCTGTGTGAGTGGAGCCCCCCCACACATGAGATGCATACTCCATACGAGGGCGGACAAGGCTCCTGTATATGGACAGCAACTGTGCAGGGGAGAAGAACTGGCGGAGACGGTACAGAACGCCCAGCCTCGAGGAAGCTGATTTAGTAAGAGATGAGATATGAAGTTTCCAGTTGAAATTTTGAGTTAAGGATAGACCGAGGATGTTTAGTGTTGAGGAAGGTGATAGCTGGGTGTTGTCAAAGAATAGAGGATAGTTGTTTGGAAGATTGTGTCGAGTGGATAGGTGGAGAAACTGTGTTTTTGAGGCATTGAAGGACACCAGGTTCTTCTTGCCCCAATCGGAAATAATAGTAAGGTCTGAGGCTAAGCGTTCTGCAGCCTCCAGCCTTGAGTCGTTAAGTTCCTGAAGGGTGGGTCTTCTATTAAAAGAAGTTGAATAATGCAGAGTGGAATCATCGGCGTAGGAATGGATAGGACAGTTCGTTTTGGAAAGAAGATCATCAATGAACAACAGAAAAAGAGTGGGAGATAGGACAGAACCCTGTGGGACACCACTGTTAATAGATGGAAAACATCATTTGGAAGAATCTTAACCCTCTCGCGCACCGTAAGTTTCCAATAAGTTTCTGTTCCACTCACAATGGATTTCTCGGCCTGACCGGCCTTTTTTTGCCGCCGCGATACTCTACATTCCCGGCCGTATTTTACCCTCACAAATATATCGTACCCCAACAAATTTGGTATCAATGGCTTCATAAAGTCTTGTACTAGAACATACGCAAATAAAAATAGAGGAAAATAAACAATACAAACTTGTTTAGGTCTCTCTCTGTATAGAGTATTGTAAACAATAAATCCTAAGTACCATGTCTTCCCCCCTCGCTAGCTCGAAAGTTTGTGGGCCAACTTTTCTTGCCGAATATATGTTTCGAAGCGGAATTTAGTGAGGATTCTTTTGGTATCTTCAAAATCCTCATACGCCTGTTAGTTCCTGAGTTACACCAAGAGAACTGAATTTATATCTACATAATCATCAGAGTTTGCGCTCCCTCTCATTTCCTTTTACTACTACGCTATTTTTTTTTATCACTTGTAAATAAATTTTATAGCATTATATAGCTGATTTCATATGGAAGAAGATGCAACCTTCAAAACTACCCCAACCCTTGTAGGTATCGTGTGGTAACGTCTGCAATGAAGTTCCCCACGCAATATACGCAACTTTCGCTCTCCGTAACTAAGTATCGTATCTTCCCCACTCTGAAATCACACACAAAAAATATATTATTTTTACGTAGAACACAACGCTACACACGTATATATCATAAAACACTCGATTTTCGGTGGTGCGGGACGGATTACAGCCCACGCGGGCCTCGCTTAGATGGGAGTGAGGGTGCGCGTACCACCTTGTGGAACCCCCTCTGGGCCAAACTGATGAACAAAATGGCTCCGCGCTCCTCTCCTGCACCCCATAGAGAGGTTGCCGTATGTTACCATGAAGAAACTTATCCCACTGAATAACTATACCAAATTCGACGCAATTTCACCAGAAACTTTATTTTTAATGAATATTTTAAAGTTTTATGATGCAAAACGTGCCATCGTGCGCCAGGACCTTTTTCCCTTATTGACTCAAAACGAGTCATCGTGCGCGAGAGGGTTAATAACAGGCATAAAGGAGTCAGAGGGGGGATGAGTAGGAGGAAAAATACAGTTTGGTACTGGCTAGCCGCCATTTTATTCCACCTGCGTTCACAAACGTGGGCGAATCTTGCCCATGGGTTTCCCAGCAGGCTTGCTGGGACCGCCCTGGATACTCTCAAATGCGTGACGCCGCAGCACGAGTTGCCAACTCGGACTGCCCGCTCCAGCCTGGTTTGGAGAGGTGGAGCGCCTCCGTGCTGTGATGACGTCAACAGCAAATATGGCGGCCCAAACAAACACAATTTAGTGCTTCCATTGCATTTCACCTCTCTGTGCCACCATAACCACTGCAGCTTCCTTTTCATCCTCTGCTGCAAGGAGCTCGTTGGCCAGAACAGCTTGTGATGCAGGTTTAAATGTCATCAGGAAGATCAGTGGACGCCATTTTACTGCCAGTGAGATGCCGTTACCATAGCAACGACGAGGCTTAACTGAGAGGCACACAAAAGTGTTTGATAGAGGGTTCCGGGAGGTCTGGGCGCCCGGGGCGGCCAGAGTCGCTCTCTCAAACACACCTCGGGAGACCATGAACCGCGTCATAGATGGTTTTGCCCGCATGATCTGAACATACGGTTCTGAAACCATACCGCATCATAGGAAACCGCGCCCTATGAATCTGCGTCATACGCGACTTGACTGTACCGTATATCCTACCATATAAGATGCACCGGAGTTTAAGATGCACCTATAATTTGGCAAGATATGTTTGGAAAAAAAAATAAAGATCCACATTTTCCCTGAACTTACTGTTTATGCAGTATTACATTTGGCCACCTTACTTCCTATTAAACAAACATTTTATTACACAAATGTCAGTAGTCCCATGCATCACCTGGTCCACCTCAGGGCCGGGGATAATGGGTGGGGTGTGGTGGGGCATCGAGGGTGGTCCACTAAGGGGTCGGGTGTGATGGGTGGGGCGGGGCGCCACCGGGGTTGGTCCACTATGGGGCCGGGGGTAACAGGTGGGGTGGGGCGGCGGCAGGGCTGGTCCACTATGGGGCCGTGGGTGACAGGTGGGGCGGGACGGCGGCGGGGGTAACGAGTGGGGTGATGCAGGGCGGTGGCGGGTGGTGGTAGGGGTGGTTTACTCTGGGGCGGGGGATAACAGGTGGGGCATGGTGGTGGTAGGGGTGGTCCATTACGGGGATCGGGGGTAAATGGTAGGATGGGGCAGCAGTTGGGGGTGATCCACTACAGGGTCGGGGGTTACGGATGGGGTGAGGGTTGTCCTCTATGGAGCCAGGGTTAACGGGTAGGGGGGGGGGCAGCGGCGGGGGTGGTCCTCTACGTGCCTGGGGGTAATGGGTACGGTCGGGCGGGGTGGCAGGGGTGGTCTTCTGAGGGGCCTGGGGTAACGTTTTATTTATTTATTTATTTATTTTTTTTACAGCTAAGGAGACAGTTCAAGGGTGTAATGAAAAATATAAAAAAAAGCCTGCTACTTACTGCTCCTGAACAGAGGTCGAAGGAATGGCCAAAAAGAGAGGTCAATTTCGGGAGGAGAGGTGTCCTGATACCCTCCTCTTGAAAGAGTTCAAGTCGTAGGCAGGAGGAAATACAGATGAAGGAAGATTGTTCCAGAGTTTACCAGCGTGAGGGATGAAAGAGTGAAGATGCTGGTTGACTCTTGCATAAGGGGTTTGGACAGTATAGGGATGAGCATGAGTAGAAAGTCGTGTGTTGCGAGGCCGCAGGAGGGGGGGAGGCATGCAGTTAGCAAGTTCAGAAGAGCAGTCAGCATGAAAATATCGATAGAAGATAGAAAGAGAGGCAACATGGCGGTGGAATTTAAGAGGTAGAAGACTATCAGTATGAGGAGGAGAGCTGATGAGACAAAGAGCCTTTGACTCCACTCTGTCCAGAAGAGCTGTGTGAGTGGAGCCCCCCCACACATGAGATGCATACCCCATACAAGGGCAGACAAGGCCCCTGTGAATGGATAGCAACTGTGCGGGAGAGAAGAACTGGCGGAGATGGTACAGAACGCCCAGCCTAGAGGAAGCTGATTTAGTAAGAGATGAGATATGAAGTTTCCAGTTTAGATTCTGAGTTAAGGATAGACCGAGGATGTTTAGTGTTGAAGAAGGTGATAGCTGAGTGTTGTCAAAGAATAGGGGATAGTTGTTTGGAAGATTGTGTCGAGTGGATAGGTGGAGAAACTGTGTTTTTAAGGGGTTGAAGGACACCAGGTTCCTCTTGCCCCAATCGGAAATAATAGTAAGGTCTGAGGCTAAGCGTTATGTTGCCTCCAACCTTGAATCGTTAAGTTCCTGTAGGGTTGATCTTCTATTAAAAGAAGTTGAGTAATGCAGAATGGAGTCATCGGCGTAAGAATGGATAGGACAGTTCGTTTTGGAAAGAAGATCATCAATGAACAACAGAAAGAGAGTGGGAGATAGGACAAAACCCTGTGGGACACCACTGTTAATGGGTTTAGGGGAAGAACAGTGACCGTCTACCACAGCAGAAATAGAATGGTCAGAAAGAAAACTGGAGATAAAGGTACAGAGAGAAGGATAGAAACCATAGGAGGGTAGTTTGGAAAGCAAAGATTTGTGCCAGACCCTATCAAAAGCTTTTGATATGTCCAGCGCAATAGCAAAGGTTTCACCGAAACGGCTAAGAGAGGATGACCAAGAGTCAGTTAGGAAGGCTAGGAGATCACCAGTAGAACGCCCCTTGCGGAACCCATACTGGCGATCAGATAGAAGGTCAGAAGTGGAAAGGTGCTTTTGAATTTTTCGGTTAAGGATTGATTCAAAAGCTTTGGATTTTTTTTTTTTTTTTTTACGTCGTTGCCTGTTGCGCCGGTAGGTATCTTCCTGGTGGGGCCTGATGGTCGGCCCAAGGGTTCTTCCAGGTGGGGCCTGATGGTCGGCCCAGCCCGTTCTGGCGCAGGCGAGTGTTTATAGTGGCGCCATCCTGGATAGACAAGAAAGTAAAGCTATAGGACGGTAGTTTGAGGGATTGGAGCGGTCACCCTTCTTAGGCACAGGCTGTATGAAGGCATACTTCCAGCAGGAAGGAAAGGTAGATGTTGACAGGCAGAGGCGAAAGAGTTTGACCAGGCATGGTGACAGCACAGAGGCACAGTTTTTAAGGACAATAGGAGGCACTCCATCAGGTCTATAAGCCTTCTGAGGATTGAGGTCAGAGAGGGCATAGAAAACATCATTTTGAAGAATCTTTATAACAGGCATAAAAGAATCAGAGGGGGGATGAGTAGGAGGAATATGCCCAGAATCGTCCAGAGTGGAGTTTTTAGAAAAAGTTTGAGAGAAGAGTTCAGCCTTAGAGATAGATGAGACGGCAGTGTTGCCATAAGCACTGAGGAGTGGAGGGAAAGATGAAGAAGTGAAGTTGGAGATGTTTTTGGCTAGATGCCAGAAGTCACGGGAAGAGTTAGAAAAAGCAAGGTTTTGGCATTTTCTATTAATGAAAGAGTTTTTGGTTAGTCGGAGAATAGATTTGGTACGATTCCGGGCAGAAATGTTAAGTTCATAGTTAGGATTAGTTGGTTGGGGGCGGGGCGCCAGGGTTGGTCCTCTATTGGGCCAGGGGTGACGGGTGAGGGCAGGGCGAAGGGGGGGGTGGGGGTGGTCCACTACGCTGTATGGGGTCGGGGGCAGCGGGTGGGGCAGGGGTGGTGCACATAACGTTATCAGCTAGTGCCACTTTCATGATATAAATTATGGCTATGGCTTCAGCATAAGTCTATTCATTACCTCAACAAACTTCCCAAGGATTTTATTCACAGAATACACTGTGTATTCGATATGTGCGAGTTCGAAATATGCGAATTCGCCCAAAACACCTCCGTTTGACACAATAGTACCCAGATGTCCCCAGAATGAATCATGTATGTTTATAAATTATTAGACAATGATTACAAATTAAATTAATGCTGAAATATAAAATCAACATAAAAGTCTCTTAGATTGTTGTCTAGACGCTGTAAATGCGAGGTGGCCATTGTTGGTGTAGGTACAAGATGACTGTTGTTGTTTTTGGTGGTAACACCTTACACAAACAAAACATGGCATCATTGTAAACAGTAAACAGTAATGCCCAGCTCAGTAATAGTAACAGTACACCAGGTATTCGTTATATGCAAGGGTTACGTTCCGCAAAAAGCTCGCATAATGTGAATTCGCATATATCGAACCTATCATCCCATTAATTATAGGGGGTTATGTTCCACGACCCATTTTTGAACCCTCTAACTATTTATTCCATGCGAATGCGATTGACTTAAATGTGCCAAGTATTCGTTTTATGTGAGAAAAATTTGCTATTTTGCGAGTACCGGCGCTGGTGCGACTTGTTGGTGAGGTATGGTGGCCGACTCGCACTAGAGGGCGGCGGGTGCAAATGTTTTCCCGCACTTTCCTCGCCTATAATAATTAACCTTTTCCTCCTTCTGATCCTAAATTGAGTGAGTACAATTTCTAATTTTTTGTTTGTTTACAATGTATTTTCATATAATATTTTACAGTTTATCTGTATTTAATTTGCTTTATTGTTGTTTAAGTGCTTTATTATTGTGGAAAGGTGCTGGAATAAATAGTTAGAGGGTTCGAAAATGGGTCGTGGAACATAACCCCCTATAATTAATGGGATGATAGGTTTGATATATGCGAATTCACATTATGAGCTTTTATGGAACGTGATATATAACAAATACCTCTGTTACTATTCCTGAGCTGGGCATTACTGTTTACTATTTACAATGATGTACACCAACAATGACAACAATCTTTATGTTGATTTTATATTTCAGCATTAATTTCATTTGTAATCATAGTCTAATAATTTATAAACATATATGATTCATTCTGGGGACATCTGGGAACTATTGTGTCAAACGGAGGTGTTTTGGGCGTTGGTACCGTAGCAGTAACAATAACCCCTTGGCCTACCAAAACCTAATCATCGGGGTATAAGACACAGGATGAGTTTTGCAATCTTCTTTTAAGAAAAATAAGTGCGTCTTATATGGCGGGACATAGAGTAATTTAAATTTGCTTCTTTTTTTTTATTGTTACCTATCTTGATGCTACACATTCAAGGAATGTGCATGGAAAATATATTTTTTTCAATTCATAAGAAAGTAATAAATAAAAATTTGATATTTTCAATACATATCCTGATGCTACACCTAACCCTTAGAGTACGGGTGGCGATATATTTCTCTGAATGCTGTGCATGGGGAAAATTTAGACATTTAAAAGAGGTGGAAATGGTGTCTTTGCAATAATTGTATATTCATCTAGTATACATGGTGGTGTAATAAAACTTCTCTTCTTATAATAATAAAAAAAGTTATGACAGCCGAAAACATTGCACATTCTCTCGTGGCCGTGACGTGGAAGCACCCCACTCGCTCTCTGTCAATGTCACTACCATAGCAGTCATCAGAATCACTGTTCACTTTGATTCGCCCGCGCTTTACTTCCGCCTGGAGCAGAGTAACTGCTTGATGCGTCACGAGACGTGACAGATGTAATCCGAACAAAAGTGGAAAATGATCTGTGGCCTTCAGTAGGGCACGCACTGAGACGAATGAGAGTGTGCACAGATGCCAGATGCCACCACCATTCTTCTGAGTCAAGAACTGGCAGTATATTTGAAACGTAGGGAGCGTAGTGTGATGATTATATATATGATCCCCGTACGGGTGGGGTGTGTGGGAGCGCACTTATATATATATATATATATATATATATATATATATATATATATATATATATATATATATATATATATATATATACACTCAACCCTCGATTTGCCGGACCTCCATTTGCCGGATTTCGGATTTGCCGGACAAGAGTCCGTGGGGAAAAAAAAAAAAAAAATTCCGGGACAAGTCGATTTCAAACTACCGCGCCAGACAAAGTTCGCAAATCGGGCACTAGATGGCAGCGCGGGCGGACATACACGTCTAGTACTGGACTGTACACAAGTCTGCCGCGTCACACGAGTGTTGTGCTTACGTGCTTACAGTACAGTACAGTACAGTACAGTACCTGTATATAGTATATGTATGTTGTATATGTGCATGTTGTAGAAGGTAATATATTATATTACAGGACAGTATAGGACAGCTATGCGAGGTGTAGTCCGGGGGTGGGTTGTGTTTCCCGGACATATATAGGGTAAAGTCCGGCAAGGGGGTAGACCCCCGGACATTTTCCATTGCCGGACATTTGCCATTCCCGGACAAGCCTTCCCCCCTTTTAGTCCGGCAAATCGAGGGTTGAGTGTATATACATACATACATACATACGATTGCCGTAATGTAAGGGTTAAAGGTGTGTGTATGGAAAACTATATTTTTACCCTAATGTTCCAAACGTTAAAACAAAATAACCAAGACAAAACCGGAAGGGTTCTACAGTAGCATGTGGTCTACCCCAGTATCTGTAGTCCAAGCTGCATAATGACCTGGCCTGTCTCCCGAGATCTCATCTGATGTATTTACCTATTTATTTACCTATTTGTAGTCTACAAGGCCCGAGCTAAGCTCTAATAGTCCCGTCTCCATATCTACATTCATCCAGCATTTCCTTCATTGATGGACACTGCTCGTCTCCACCACCTCTTCCCGCAAGCTGTTCCATGTGTTAACACTTCTATGTGGAAAACTATACTTCTTCAAGTCACTCAAACAGGTTCCTTTATTAAGTGTCTTTCCATGTCCTCTCAACCCCTTCGTTCTCACAGTAGAGAAGGGATCATCTCTATCCACCTCATCAAACTTATTTACCAACTTGTACAGCATAAACAGATCTCCTCTCTCCCTTCTTTGTTCCAGTATCGTCAAGTCCATCTCCTTCAATCTGTCTTCATACGTCGTATTTGAGAGTTCTGGGACCATTTCAGTTGCAATTCTCTGTATTCTTTTCAACTTTCTGATATCCTTCTTTTTGTGAGGCGACCACACAACTGCAGCATATTCAAGCTTTGGTCTTATCATTGTTGTTATTATTTTCTTCATCATTTCCTTGTCCATATAAATGAATGATACCCTTATATTTTGCATCATCCTGTAGGTTTCTCCAAATAACTTGTTTATGTGCTTTTCTGGGGATAGTGTGTCTTGCATCGTTACTCCCAAATCTTTTTCTTTGTGTACCACCTTTAAGTTTTCTTCTCCCATCCTGTATGTTTTCCTCGGTGTTTTTTACTTTTCCCCATTTTCATAACATGCATTTGTTTGCATTAAATTCCATCTCCCATAACTGGCTCCATCTATACACTCTATCCAGGTCTTTTTGCAGCTCTTTACAGCCTTCCTCCGTCTTCACTGTATTGTTACCTGAGTGCTCCTGATTTGACCAGTCACCGTGCTCAAAGTTATATAATGACCTGACCTGTTTCCGGAAATTTCAGCTTGTCTTGTCACCTGAGTGCTCCTGACCAGTCTATATAAAAGGACAATCAATAAATACCCACATTTCTATCTTCATTGCATTGCCAATAACATATTATAAATCATTCTGCTATATAACTGCAATGCTGTTAAAAGATTTCTACAGATGTGTCATTTTGATGAAGGAAACGGCAGCTGCATTTTTATGAGGAAACAGTCCTCTGGATAATAATAAATCAATTATGCAGGACTGTTCAACTTGTTTTTTCATCATCTTGCAGTGCAGGTTCCTGTAGTTGAGGTAGGACTGCACACACTGAATTGTAAATATGGGAAGACCAAGGACATCCCTAGAAAAACTATTTTGTGCCATTGCATTCATTCTCCACTTTGTTTTTTAAGACTTGCAAGGCTTGTCTTTCTAGTTTCAACAGTTACCATAGAAAGTGTAGCCTTCTTCCAATGAGATCGTACTGAGGTGACTTGTTTATCAGCATTGCGTCTGTCAAGCCACCCCACAAAGCAGCCACATGTTTACCAAGCCCCTGTGCTGCTGTGCAGTCTTGACACTTGGCATTAAGTATTTCCTCTTCAGATTCATTGATGATGGCTACAACATTGTAAGGCTTTGTAGTTACTCAAAGCTCTGATGATGTCTGTTCTGCAGTCTCTCACAATCCATCTCTTCACAGCAGTTGCACATAGCTGATAGCATCATCACCATAATCCTCCCCAGCAGATCTGGAACCCACTACATCTATAGCATTAATTTACTTAAAAGAACCTTTTTCTAGGTCTGATGTTATTTCTTACTAACCTGATTCAATATCTTAGCTCCTAAACCATGGGGGGGTAGGAGGCAAGCTCACCCTGGACTCCCCAAGGTTTACTTGAGGTATTGTCTCCCCTTGAAAAAGAGTGATTGAGGGAAAAGTTTGCCGTGGATTAAAATTGCATCTATGGTCATGAATAATTAATATGTTGTATATATTAGTACCTTTGTTATCATATGAAAATTTAAAGCTGATCAGATGAAATGAAAATTTAATAAAAATATTTTTCGTTGTTTTTATGAAAACTTAAGAATTAATTTTTCTCAGCCATTTTTTTACTGAATTTCTTGTGACACGCACATCTTATAATTCATTGTTATGTTTACAATTTGTCAAGATGGTTTTTTTTTTAAACTGTTTTTGTTAACCTGTAAAAATGTTTTAAAAGTTTTGAAAATTTTGGAAAATTTCCCACATTGAAATTAGGGTAAGGTAACCAGTAGGTACGCAGTGGTCCAGTACGTACGCATTTGGCATTTAAAAATGTCCCCACAAAAAAAGACCAAAGCAAAATCAACAAACTTCATATCATATTATACTTCAACCATCCCTCCATCATATACAGAAGTATCCCACAAATAACATGTATATCATAAAAACTATGTACCCTAAAAGAATGCAATTAGGAAATGTGGTAGTTTTCTTAGGGAAATGCTAAGGATTGCAAATTTCGTTTTTGTTGTCTGCCTTGTTTCCGGTGCATTTTTTTTTCTTTTCCTTTTGCAGGTTGATTTGGGAGGTAAACTTCAAGAAATAGGTGTTGGTTTTATTCCAGTACATATCTATAAACTGGAAAAAGGTGCGTACCTACTGGACAAGGAAATCAAGACTTGACCAGTAGGTACGCATTTTTCAAATGACTGCTAGAGAGACGATGCCACAATCCACAGCAATACAACTCAAGCTCTATGGCATATGAGAACAAGAAGCACTGTCCTGTGAAAACTGTCTGTGTGCCACCTCATCAAACTTACCCCACTGGCTGTCCAGTAGAGTGCAGTGCATGTTGTCCAGTAGGTACTCTCGCACCTACAGGGCAACATGCACTGCACTTGGTCATCCTTCCTTTTTCAACTTTTTTTCTTTACAGGAACACAATAGAATATAATACAGGTATTACAAATATGGCAGGGTCACCCAAGAAGAAAAAAACTAAGTTGGCACATTCGCCCAAGAAAAAGAAAACAAAGAAAAGTGTAATTCAACGAAAACACAGTGACAAAAATATAAAGAGTGCTCTGGATTTGCATTTACTACTTCTATAAAGGAAATACTTATCTCCCACTTCAAATTGTAAAGTGATAACTGCTATTTTGTTTGAAGGAAGTCCTATATTCTTATTCACTAAAACTAAAGTTTTTCCTTTACAATATACATTTCACTTGATTAAGTTTAACAACTGATTAGAGCCTATTCAGGATCCAATTAGATTCAATATCTATATTTTAGATTTACTTATGCTTTTGAGTTATTTTCTTGAAGAAATGCCCAATAATTCTTTTCATTTACATGGATGGATAATTTCTTCACATAACGGAGGGAGCACTTTTCTTAGTGTTTTATATGAGGCCGGCCGTGCAACAGGGACGTAACCCTCGAATTTGCCATTTCCTGTTTTGGCCTGCTCAGTGAAGCGGAAAGGTGTAAAAGTCGCGTGGTGATGTCGGCCAAGGCAAATCCGACCATCTAGGCACCGATATGAAGGTCCAAAATCGAGCAAAATGACCCACCCGACGCTTTCCGCCCGAGCGGGAATTCCCGTCACCCGACGCACGCGGGTTAATGTCTTAGTATTGTATTAATACTTACCAGAATGCATAAACAAACATAATTTTATCTTTATTACACACTACTGAACATAACAGGACACCAGCGTGAGTGGTAGGAGTATTAAAGTGACGGTCAGGAGTAAAATTGATTTTTTTCGCTCGAAAAAAATTCATAACAACGTTAGTTTTACAGCAATCTTCATGAAACTTTCACATAATCCTTATTATGTTAGGTACTCTTAAAATAATAACTTAGAAACACTGTTAGAAAAAAAAAGTTTTTCCCTACCGAATAGGGTTACATTATTGCATCATTAATCAACCAAAAATCTTCATATTTACCTACAAAACTTACATAACTAAACAGAACTACCAAAGACCTTTTATTTGATGTATAATACTTACATATTTAGACCAATCTTAGGTGCGTTAGCAGCGTTTAAATTTGAGCGCGTTTTACTCGGAAGTATGGTTTCAGGGTTACGTCCCTGTTGCACGGGCGGCCTCATATGCAGCATTATATTTATTTTTTTCAGAGTTACTAAAATGTAATTCAGTAATTGTAGTACTCAGGTTATTGTTTTTAGTAACCAAATCAACATTATGCCTATACTTGGACAGAGGAGCGTATTTGAATTAAGAAATTAGAGAATAAAGTATTTTTTTGTGTTTTCATCACCTTTACATGAATACATTAATTACTGCTTTGCGATCACCAAAAACAAATAAACTAACATATAAAGGGAGGTTGAATGAATAAAATATCCAAAGGAGACTCTTCTAGCTGTTGTAGTTTTTTAGTTATAAATTAATGAGTACCTACTGGACAAGGGTGAGTACCTAATGGGTAGGGGTAGGCCTAAACGTACGCACTAACTTTATACACCATTTTTTCTGTACAGTTAAATCTTATTCGAAAAATGCTTGTACCACATGAAACTATAGCCATTCCTTTATTTGCAAACAATAATTGATGTAGTTTGCTTAAATAGTATAGCGGGTACAGGTCAGAGTGTAAAAAAATCGCCGATTTTTTGCGTACCTACTGGTTACCTTACCCTATGCCATTTAAAAAAAAAAAAACATCTTGTAGAACTTTAGTACGATATATGATGTTGTATGTTCTAAAGTTACATGAAAATCGTGCAGAAAATAAAAACAAAATTTATGTTCATTTTGTACTAGTTTTGAGAAAAACGTGATTAAAGTTTTGCTAAAGTTCTTCGGCCCAGTGAAGGTACTATATTGTCAATGCCATTTTCATATGAAAGTTATGGTATCAGTAATCACATGTCAGTAAGTGCATAACAGGATCAGGCACCTCGTCCCCCCTCATGAAGGTATTAATCGCTCAAAGGCGAAGGTGTTCAGGCGCGCCACACCCCTCATTGTTGCAAGGTTCCGTCAGCACTCTCCAAGTGTATAACTAGTGGTTGAAATTCCTTTGTCTGTCTTCTTCTTCTTTTTTATTGTCTTCTTCAGTGTAATTCTTCTCTTTTCTCTCATTTCTAATCCTTTTTCTATGTATTCATTTATTCTAAACATTTTTGTGAGCAGGTTGCACTTTTCATATCCATAATTGTGTTCCAAAACTGTTACATGGGTTACAAACTTCACCGTGAAGATTGCTGCATGTTTGATTTTCCAACATTTACTCCATACTCTGGCATGCCAGCTAATGCGCCGCAGGCAGCGTGCAACGCCCACACAGTAGCCATTTAAATCTCCTCACTATTGGCATTTAAAATTATGTCTGACTGAAAAAAATTTACCATTCGAAAGCCAAAGGATAGGGTGTTGCCATAGATCATATAACTCAATTTCGTATATCTTTTAAAATTATTTTCATATTTTCACGGCGGACTCTCCCCTTAAGCAGAGCAATGGCCATACAAAGAACAAATTGTTAAAAGGCACATCAAAAAAATGTATCCAAAAGGAGTAGGCGGTGGCTGAATGGATAGCGTGACGGCCCTGCGTTCGGGACGACGCGAGTTCAATCCCCGCCCGGTGCCACCAAGCTGGGATTTTTCATCCGCCACCGAGTGGCTTAAAACTACCCACATGCTGGCTAGAAGACCAACTATCAACCCAGACTCTAGATTCTAGGATTAAAGATGAGCTCCGGGAGGGCAGCATGAGCCAATGCAAGATGGCGCCACTATAAACACTCGCCTGCGCCAGAACGGGCTGGGCCGACCATCAGGCCCCACCGGGAAGAAGCCTTGGGCCGACCATCAGGATCCACTGGGAAGAAGCCTACCAGCGCAATAGGCCACGACATAAAAAAAAAAGTCATGTCTAAAAACTTATGGAATGTTGAGAAACGTTATTATCAGAATGTCATAGTATATTTGATTTGTTATGGTTAAGTTAGGCTGGGTAAGACTAGGATGGGGTCAGTTAATTTATGGATAAGTTATGTTACCATAGGGTTAGGTTAGGAGGTTTTGACTGGTGAGTTAGGTAAGACTGGGAAAGTTTTGTTCCTAAAGTTAACCATAGCAGGAGGAAGGAAGGATGGGTTAGTGTGATGTTTGAAAGAGTGTGGAATGATGTGACTGACTATGGTTGGAAGGGATCAAGAATTGTGTGGGTGAAAGGAAAAGTAGGTTGAGTAAAGTATGTGTGGGTGTGTATTTATGCACCAGTATATGTGAAAAGTAAAAAAGGACTGAGGGAAAGGGAAGCTTTTTGGGAGGAAGTGAATGCATGTTTGAAGAGTTTTGAGAAAGAAAGGAAACTTATTATGATGGGAGATATAAATGCTAAAGTGGGTGATGGATGTGGTGGGAAAATGGGGGATACCTGGAAAGAATGAAAATGTAGAGTGGCTGGTGGACGTCTGTGCTGAGATGGGGCTATTTATAGGTGGGCACGATAACAGAAAACCGATGACTGATAATGGAAAATCTTATCAGTGATAACCGATATTCGTTGACTGGAGACACAAATATAGGCGATAACCGATACCCGATATAAATCTACAATTCCAATATTAGCTAGTGATAAGTTCGATAGGCTAAAACGATACTATATTGATATTTCAAATAAAAAACATTGATGAATTCAAATTTTCATTATCTGTATTTTAGAAAACTTACAAAACCTGAAAACCACACGCTGGCGCTTTTGTTTACAAACACTGGCCTCTCGTGAACTGTGCAAGCTCAGACCAGCAAGTGTAGCCCTGTACAGTCTCACAAAGCTTTTTAACCATAATTAAGAGTTGCTGGAAGGCTGAATCAGACATACAGTACCACTACCACCATCCTCGCTGTTTCTAGAACGACACTTTGTTTGAGTTTTATTTATGTTAACAGAGTGTTGTTCTAGAAACAGCAAGGATGGTGGTACTGTATATCTGATTCAGCCTTCCAGCAACTTTTGATGTGTTAAAAGCTTTGTGAGACTGTACAGGTCTACCCTTACTGGTCTGAACATGCGCAGTTCATGAGAGGCCAGTGTTTGTAAACAAAAGCACCAGCTTTTGACAATGGGACACCAAATAACAATACCGGGTGCCTTCAATACCATGGCATGCTCACAAACGAATATGGAATATCATAACTTTTCCGACTTTACTCCCTTGTTATCCCAATTTTTTCGACTTTACTCCCTTGTTATCTCAAAATACGTACCTTGTTAATAGGCAGAAAATAGGAAGTAAGAACAGTTCGTTTTTAAGCCGCAGTTGAAGGCGGCTGCCTTACACTTGGATGGCAGTTTTGAATACACGCTTGTGATCCACGTTGAGTCGTCTGCTAAAGTAAGGGCGGTCGCTCGTGGTCACCCATGGGACAGTTGGACAAACCTATATTTTTCTGGTGGTTTTCTGTGTTATGAAATAATCTGCTAACTCTTTCTGTTGAAAATCATGAAATCACTAATATCATGATTGACTTTTCAATGCCTATTGAATGTAAACCGCTGCCGCCGCCGCAAAATAGCTCGCAGAGAGGTTCAACTTGTTTACTGTTTCCATATTTCCCTCACCGCTCACAAAGATCACAAGCAGACAGACTAGAACAAAACCAGGCAAATTAGTACTTTTAATGCTGTGTATTCCCACAGCGTGCATGCATGGTGGACAGCAGAATGACTAATTTCATCGGGGAGATATTTCTCGCAACACCAGCCAGTGTAGTGGACCTTCTTCTTCTTCTTTTGACCTGTAACGCTTTGTATCGCTTCTTAGGTCCTCCTTCTCCACACTTTTATACTTCACAACATGCACTTAGGGCCGCTTTCACAGTCATTTTGTTTGTTTTGATCGTTACCAATGGTGGCGATCGCTGCTATAGTATTTCCACGTGAAACTGGCCGATGGGTAGTGGCGGCTGTGGGGTTAGCCTAGCCCCGCACTTACCACACACTCAACACCTCTCGCTTCGTCTGCAGCCACCACTACCCGGCCAGTTTCACGTGAAATACTAAGCGGCGATCGCCGCCATTGGTAACGATCAAAACAAACAAAGTGACTGTGAAAGCAGCCCTTAGTTACTTAACAGTGCACACTTGTACACTTCACCCTGAACTTAGGTGTTTTTCTGTCCTTTTCTTTCCCTGATTTTGCTTTTCTATGCCCTTTTTGGCTATTTTTCACTATTACTTTTCACCATCACTGCCATGCATTACAGGTCAAAAGAAGAAGAAGAAAAGGAAAACAACACCAGATCTACAATTTTCATAGACTTGAGAAAAAGATTTTTGGACTGTGGTTCCACAGCACGGGGTGTTCTCTTATCTTGTCAATCAAATAGTAAGCAAAGCAGCTCTGCCAGTCCATTTTACGAGTCTCTTGGTGGGCCATCTTCCACTGCTCCTCACTCCTCAGCCACTGCCGTCGTCTGTTTGTTTACATGCAGCCGTTCGGTACCCACGCTCGTACTCACAACCGTTTTCCATTCATACGGACAACCAACAACCCGCTCCCGGTTGGGCATACGGGCAATTGCGGTTGCCCATAGCTCCAATGGTCGGACACCGCCTTTTAAGGCAGCACTCATAACGCTGACGGTAGGTCGACGTGACCAGTACATGTCAAAGCAACATGAAACTCGTGGCGGTAATGCGCAAAAGTCGTGATGGTAAGAATTTAGGACTAAGCGCTAAACTTGAGAATCGTGAAACTCGGATAGTGCGAAACTCGAGAGGGTATGGTATTGATTTTTGAGTCTAACATAAAAAAACTAGTGTTTTAATGTTGAAGATCTAAGTATGAAATCTCTTCACCAAAGATATTTCATACCCTGAAGTTTTTTCATACAACACCAGGCGCCTGGGCCACGCATGCGCAGTAGGGAGGAGACAACGTTTTTTTTTCTGAGGCGGAAAAAAGTAGCGATTATCGCTAGTTTGGTTACAAAAGTAACAAAGATACTGATATATATTTAAATAAGTAGCGGATGGCCGATAACCCGATTTTGTTATCAGCGATAAAGTATCGCGATAACTTATTGCAATAACGCCCAGCTATGGGGCTATTCCTAGCGATCAACTTCTTTCAGCACAAGAATATCCACTGATACACGTGGAGGAGGGGGAAAGATTATGAGCAGAAAGGATTGATTGATTATGTGGCAGTAGATGGAAGACTTAGGAACGATATTTGTGACGCAAAGGTAGTAAGAGAAATGTTTGATGACTCTGACCATCTTCCAGTGCTGGCAAAATTAAGGCTGAAGGAAAAGTGGGTGTTTGAAAAGAAAAGTGAAGTAAAAAAGGAAATATTGAAGTTAGAAAAGTTACAGGGAAAAGAAATAAAAGAGGAGTATAAACATGAAATGGCAGATGCCTTAAATGAAAAATGGGAAAGTGTAAAAGATAGTACAGATATTGAAAAAGTTTTTGAACATTTAAAGAAATAATGTTAGCTACAACAAAAAAGTGTAAGGGATGAAAGTGGTGAGGGATTGAAAAGAAAAGGAAATTCATGGTGGACAAAAGAGATAGGGAGGATAGTAAAAGAGAAAAGGGAACTTTTTAAGAAAACTCAAGAAAGAAATGTGGCTGAGCAAATAAAAAGGGAAAGGGAAAAGAAATAAAGAGAATGCAAAATGAAATTAAAACAAGCAATAAAAGAAAGTAAGAAGAGAGTTGATGAAGACTTTGGAAAAAGACTAAATGAAAAATATAAAGGAAACAAAATCATATTGGAAAGAAGTAAAGAATGAAAGGAATGCAGAAAATATCTCCCCAAGTAAAATAAATGAAGTTATGGATGAGAATGGAAAGATGTTGAAAGACGGGGAAACTGTGAAAGAGAGATGGAGAGAATAGTTAAAAAACTTAATGAATTTTGAGGATGGACGTCCAGCAGCCGTAACAGCAGCAGTTTTGAGTGGAGGTAGAGGAGGAGTATATGAAGAAAGAACTATAACATATGAAGAAGTAAATCAAGCAATAAGAAGATTAAAAATGGAAAGGCAGCAGGAATTGATGGAATCACAGCAGAAATGTTGAAGTGTGGAGGAGATGTAGTTGTTAAATGGATGGTCAAGATATATGAAGTAGCATGGGAAGGGGGGAGGGGGGGGGGTGCCAGCAGACTGGACAAAAGCCATCATTGTCCCAGTTTACAAGGGGAAGGGCAGGAGAGGGGAATGTGGGAGCTATAGAGGTATAAGTCTCCTGAGTACACCCGGAAAGGTATATGGAAAAGTCATAATAGAGAGGGTGCAAAGACTTACAGAAGAGAAAATCAGTGAAGAACAAGGAGGCTTCAGGAAGGGAAGGGAATGTGTGGATCTGATATTTGCCTTCAGGATGGTAGTAGAAAAATATTACCAAAAGGAAAGAACTATACGCTACCTTCATGGATTTAGAAAAAGCTTATGGCAGAGTCAATTGGCTGGCATTGTGGGGTGTTTTAAAGATATATGGTGTGGGAGGAAAACTGCTTACTGCAATGAAGTCTTTCTATGAGGATGCATCCACATGTTTTAAAATTAGTGGAGAAACAAGTGAACATTTTGAGATAAAAGTGGGCTTAAGACAGGGGTGTGTCATGTCACCATGGTTGTTCAGTATTTATATGGATGGTGTTATGAGAGAAATTAAGGGCAAAGTTGGGGAAGTTGGAGTAAAAATGTTCACTGAGGGAAGGAAGTGGGTACTGAATTCAATCTTATTGCTGATGACACAGTGGTCATTGCAGAAAATGAAAGTGACCTACAAAATTTGGTCAGCATTTTTGATAGGGTATGTAGAAGTAGAAAGCTGAAAGTAAATGTCAACAAAAGTAAATTGATGGTTTGTGAGTGGAGTAGAAGTGAGGTTGTGGATTTTGTACGCCCATATAGAGTGGGAATTGAATGTGAAAGAGAATGCAAAATAATTTTGAATGGTGAAGAAATGGAGGAGGTTAACACGTTACCCGCGTGTTGGTTCACCAGTGTACCATATCAGACTATGTTCTGGTACATATTGTTCCACTGGTGGCCAAAAAATAAAAAAATTCAGAACTTGATAATTAGCATATTTTCTATCCCTTTTATAGGCTAATATGTAATTGGATTGTTTGTTTTCTTGATCACAAAGGCTTAAATGAAACACTCACATATCATTGCCATCCAAAGTATATTAATAAACTGCAAGAAAAATTGCTGACACAAAACTAAAAAAATGTCTCAGGAATATCAAATTAACATAATTTTACTGTTTGTTTTAACAAAATTAATTTCCTTTTCACATAATAATGATTGGCATGACTTATTACCTGAAACACTATATTTTACACCAAAGTAACAGCATTTTCCTTTTTTTTTTTTTTTTTTTTTTTTTTTTTTCATTATAACAAAGAATTTTTTTTCACATAATTATGATTGTCATGACTTAGTACCTGAAACACACTATTATAACTGAAAGATTTTTTTTTTTTTTTTTTTTTTCCCACATAATTATGATTGTCATGACTTAGTACCTGAAACACACTATTATAACTGAAAGATTTTTTTTTTTTTTTTTTTTTCCCCACATAATTATGATTGTCATGACTTAGTACCTGAAACACTATCTACACCAAAGTAACATCATTTTCATGTTTTTTTTTTTTTTTTTTTTTTTTTTTGTTTTATATTATAACTTTTTTTTTTTTTTTTTTTTTTCACATAATAATGACTGACATGACTTAGTACCTGTTGAAACACACTATTCTACACTTATGTTTCTCAGTAAAGCAAGGAAGACAAAGATGTGGCTTATCATCACAGTGGTCACAGTTTGTTTCTTGCTGCAGCATAGCCTTCATTCAGATAAATTTTCTCGCAACATCCACGACTATCCTAGGAGTAGGTAGGAAGACACCTACCAAACGGGCGCGAGCTACTCTCGGTGAGGATATATGGGAAGCGAGGAGGGTGCTGAAGCCCTTCAAAGACCCTTCCCATGTCCTCAATAACCGTTTCTCTTTTGTTTCATCAACACCAGAGAGCAGTTCAGCATGCTCTCTAAAGACCGTTCCTCTCTCTTTCTACTCCACACTACATTCACACAACACACACACCTTTTCCCGAAATTCAAAATTCAAAATGGCTAACGAAAACACTGCCTCGGAGTCCCCGCCTGGGGGGGTGGACCATAAATTCCCCCAGGAAGGACTCTCCTTCTGGCTGCCGACTTGAGAGGTGTCGTGATAACTCCTCGAACCTCCTCCTTATCAATTTCTGCAACATTCGTGGTCTTCGTTCTAATTTTCATTCTGTGGAACACCATCTCTCCTCCTCTAAACCTCATCTTCACTTCCTCACCGAAACACTGATTTCTGAGGCTACTGACAGCAACCTTTACTCTGTTCCCTCCTACTATCTCTTATCCTAAATTTCAATCCAAAGCTGGATGTTGCGCCTACGTGCGGAACGACATCACTTGCTCTCGTGCCCACGACCTTGACTCTTCTGAATTTTCCACCATCTGGCTAAGACTTCATTGTCATTCTATTACTAAATACATATGTGCTGTTTATCTCTCACCTAACTCTACTAACTATGTAAAATTCTTTGACTATTTGAACTCTGAAGTGGAGCACATCTTGACTCACTCTCCCTTTGCTGAAATCTCCATCTTGGGAGATTTCTATGTTCACCACCAGCTTTGGCTTTCATCCTCTTTCACTGACCAGCCTGGTGAACAGACCTACAACTTTGCTCTCCTCAACGACCTAGAGCAGTTGGTTCAGCACCCTACTCGTATTCCCGACCGTCTTGGAGACAGGCCCAACATTCTAGACCTCTTCCTTACCTCTAATCCTTCTGCTTACTCTGTCAAACTGTTCTCTCCGTTGGGCTCCTCCGATCATAACCTTATTTCTGTACCTTTCTGTATTTCTGTACCTTTCTGTATTTCTGTACATCCTCTAGACCTGCCGAAGAGGCTGTGCTTCTGGCATTTTGCTTCAGCTCGGTGGGACGACCTGAGGATGTACTTTTCCGATTTCCTGTGGAATGATTACTGCATCCAGGAGAGAGACCCCTCTGTGTGTGCTCAGCGCATCACAGAGGTGATTGTCTCTGGAATGGAGGCATACATTCCACGTACTTTCTCTACTCCTCATGCTAAAAAGCCTTAGTTTAATCACGCTTGTTCTCATGCTATAAACGATAGAGAGGCAGCTCACAAAAGGTTCCAGAGCCTTCGAACTCCCGCTAACTATGACCTTTACATTTTAGCCCGGAATCGTGCCAAATCTATTCTCTGACTTACCAAAACTTCTTTTATTAATAGAAAGTGTCAACACCTTGCTTCTTCTAATTCTTCCCGTGACTTCTGGCATCTAGCCAAAAATATCTCCTCCAATTTCACTTCTTCCTCTTTCCCTCCTCTCCTTAACCCTGACGGCAGCACTGCCGTCTCATCTGCTCTAAGGCTGAACTCTTTGCTCAAACTTTCTGTAAGAACTCCACCCTGGATGATTCTGGGCATATTCCTCCTACTCATCCCCCCTCTGACTCCTGTTATTAAGATTCTTTCAAATGATGTTTTCTATGCCCTCTCTGGCCTCAACTCTCAGAAGGCTTATGGACCTGATGGAGTGCCTCCTATTGTCCTTAAAAACTGTGCTTTTGTGCTGACACCCTGCCTGGTCAAACTCTTTCGTCTCTGCCTGTCAACATCTACCTTTCCTTCCTGCTGGAAGTATGCCTTTGTACAGCCTGTGCCTAAGAAGGGTGACCGTTCCAATCCCTCAAACTACCACCCTATAGCTTTACTTTCCTGTCTATCTAAAGCTTTTGAATCAATCCTTAACTGGAAAATTCAAAAGCACCTTTCCACTTCTAACTTTCTATCTGATCGCCAGTATGGGTTCCGCAAGGGGCGTTCTACTGGCGATCTTCTTGCTCTCTTAAGTGACTCTTGGTCATCCTCTCTTAGCCGTTTCGGTGAAACTTTCTCTGTTGCGCTAGACATATCGAAAGCCTTCGATAGAGTCTGGCACCAGTCTTTGCTTTCTAAACTGCCCTCTTTCGGATTCTATCCCTCTCTCTGTTCCTTTATCTCCAGTTTCCTTTCCGGCCATTCTATCTCTGCGGTGGTAGACGGTCACTGCTCATCCCCTAAATCTATCAACAGTGGCGTTCCACAGGGCTCTGTCCTATCACCCACTCTCTTCCTGTTATTCATCAATGATCTTCTTTCCATAACAAACTGTCCTGTCCATTCATACACCAACGACTCCACTCTGCATTATTCAACTTCTTTCAGTAGAAGACCAACACATCAGGAAGTACACGACTCCAGACTGGAGGCTGCAGAACGCTTAACCTCAGACCTTGCTATCATTTCCGATTGGGGTAAAAGGAACCTTGTGTCCTTCAATGCCTCAAAAACTCAATTTCTCCACCTATCAACTCGACACAATCTTCCAAACACCTATCCCCTATTCTTCGACAACACTCAGCTGTCACCTTCTTCAACACTAAACATCCTCGGTCTATCCTTAACTCAAAATCTCAACTGGAAACTTCATATCTCCTCTATCGCTAAATCAGCTTCCTCGAGGTTGGGCGTTCTGTATCGTCTCCGCCAGTTCTTCTCCCCCGCGCAGTTGCTATCCATATACAGGGGCCTTGTCCGCCCTCGTATGGAGTATGCATCTCAAGTGTGGGGGGGCTCCACTCACACAGCTCTTCTGGACAGAGTGGAGTCTAAGGCTCTTCGTCTCATCAGCTCTCCTCCTCCTACTGATAGTCTTCTACCTCTTAAATTCCGCCACGATGTTGCCTCTCTTTCTATCTTCTATCGATATTTCCACGCTGACTGCTCTTCTGAACTTGCTAACTGCATGCCTCCCCCCCTCCCGCAGCCCCGCTACACACGACTTTCTACTCATGCTCATCCCTACACTGTCCAAACCCCTTATGCAAGAGTTAACCAGCATCTTCACTCTTTCATCCCTCACGCTGGTAAACTTTGGAACAATCTTCCTTCATCTGTATTTCCTCCTGCCTACGACTTGAACTCTTTCAAGAGGAGGGTATCAGGACACCTCTCCTTCTAAAATTGATCTTTCTTTTGGCCACCTCTTTTAATTCTTTTTTGGAGCAGTGAGTAGCGGACTTTTTTTTATTATTTTTTTATTTTATCCCAGGGAGTCCTCCCTGGGAGAATTTATGGTCCCCCCCTCCAGCCGGGACACCGAGGCAGTGTTATTTTTCGCCATTTTGAATTTTGAATTTCAGGAAAAGTTGTGTGTTGTGTGAATGTAGTGTGGTGTAGAAAGAGAGAGGAACTGTCTTTAGAGAGCATGCTGAACTGCTCTCTGGTGCTGATGAGACAAAAGGGAAATGGTTAGTGAGGACATGGGAAGGGTCTTTGAAGGGCTTCAGCACCCTCCTCGCTTCCCATATATCCTCACTGGGAGTGGCTCACTCCCATTCGGTTGGTGTCTTCCTACCTCCTCCTACTATATATTATTATTGTGTGATGTGTTGGGCCACTGGTGAGCCACCACTTTTCTGCTGCTCTTGACATTTCTCAGCCAGTTGAGATGACGCTCACCTCCTCTCGCTTTGGTAGCGCGTGGGAGACTGATGTAATAGACAAAGGAAGGAATCACAAGGGGAGCGGGACAAGCTCTTGCCATAATGTGGGGAATGTGTTAATGAGTTTACGTACCTCGGATCAGTTATGTGTAAGCATGGTGGTACAGGAGAGACAAGAGAAAGGGCATTGCAAGAAGAAAGGTGGTAGGGTCTTTGGGACGTATCATGACTGGCAGAAGTGTGAGCATGGAGGTAAAGAGGGATTTGAGAAATACAATAATAGAACCAACCCTCACATATGCAAGCCAAACATGGGCCTGGAATGAAAGTCAGAGGTCTAGAGTGCAGGCAGTGGAAATGAGTTATTTGAGGAGTGTATGTGGTGTGAGTAGAATGGATGGAGTGAGTAATGAAAGTGTGTATGAGTGTTTTGGAATGTGTCACAGGGGTGAAGGGAAGAAGTGTGGAGTGGTGGAAGAAGTGGAGCGACAGACTTTAAAGTGGTTTGGCCACATGGAGCGAATGGAGGAGAGTAAGATGACCAGAAGGGTGTATGTGAGTGAGATTGAGGGAGGGAATGTTGGAGGATGACCTCCAGTGAAATGGAGAGATAAGGTGCAAGAGTACGTTAGGGAGAGGGGGGAAAGATCCATGAGAAACTTTTAGCAGGCAAGGAGGGAGTGTCTGGATAGAGAAAGTTGGAAGCTCTTCTGCCATGGCCATCCCCTGGCGGGAGTTCCTAGGAGCAGGCGTCGATGAGATGATCATGATCATGAACTATTGTAAACTTGCTTCATTGTTTCAGGTAGGGCCACCCTTCATGAAAAGGGTGACTTCTCTGAAAAAACAAAAATGAAATAAAAGGAACAACAACAACAACAAGAAAAAAATGGCAGGATGCTGTAAACCAAAATTTACAGTTTGACCTCCTCTAGTTATGGCACAAGTAAATATAACAAGGCTTTAGCCTACCAGTACTTCTTTCATCAATAATAGTACATATATACAAAATAATTAATAAAGATTGACTGAGTCGAGTTCAGTGTTGTGGGAGGTGGGTGTTAGGTTGACGAAAACAAGCGAATGCTTGGTTCGTGTGGGGAAAGGATGACATATACCTCGTTCTACCTGTTCTTCTATGAGTTCGTCCATCTGTCTAGCTATACATTTCATTACACAGATATCACTTGCCTGTTGTCATAAGCCACTTGTCCCTGTCTATCCACTTCTTCCTTATAGACTACAACTTATCTATTCACAAACACAGTGAACCTATCACATCACCTGAAGGAGGATTCCTGGCCATCTTGCGGTAGTAGTGGTAATGCACGTTGATGGTACTGTGGAGAGGCTGCTTGACTGGTTGGTGCTCTGCAGCCGGGAGCAGTGGAGTGCTGCTGTCATGTGGTGGCGTCATAACATGATGCCAGTTGTTTTGGAGCACAGAAATGTATATGTACTTAAACTGGCTGTAACATCAAAAATACTGTTCACATTGAAAATTCAACCTCACTGCCCTACCATATTGGGCTGGTAGATTTCCAATCCATCGTTACCTCAAGTTGAGCAAACAAGTCTATTAGCAGGCATTGCCTACCCTTAAAATTCAAAGTTTCCCTCCGTTACTACCATAGCTGGGCACGATAACAAAAAACCTTATTCCCGATAACCGATAACTGATAATGGAAAACCTTAACGGTGATAACCGATATTCGTTAACTGGAAACGCAAATATAGGCGATAACCGATATAAATCCACAATTCCAATACTAGCTAGCGATAAGTCCGATAGGCGAAAATGATACTATATTGATATTTCAAATAAAAAACATAGATGAACTCAAATTTTCATCATCTGTATTTTAGAAAACTTACAAAACCTTAAAACCACACGTTGACACGTACATATGGACGGTAATTCTAGAAACGCCTGAACCGGTGTTGTGTTATTTGGCGGCCCCACCGTCAAAAGCTGGCGCTTTTGTTTACAAACACTGGTCTCTCGTGAATTGCGCATGCTCAGACCAGCAAGCGTAGACCTGTGCAGTCTCACAAAGCTTTTTAACCGTAATTAAGAGTTGCCGGAAGGCTGAATCAGACATACAGTACCACTACCACTATTCTCGCTGTTTCTAGAATGACACTCTGTACGAGTTGTATTTATATGTACAGAGTGTCGTTCTAGAAACAGCGAGGATAGTGGTACTGTTTGTCTGATTCAGCCTTCCAGCAACTCTTAATGTGATAAAAAGCTTTGTGAGACTGTACAGGGCTACGCTTACTGGTCTCAACATGCGCAGTTCACGGGAGACCAGTGTGCGCTTTTCGATGATGGGAAACCAAATACACTTCACCAGGTGCCTTCAATACCATGGCATGCTCACAAACGAATATGGAATATCAAATTTGAGGCAGTGAATAATAATTTTGGGGGCAAAGTTAAATGATTTTTCTCTTTGATATATTGATTTTTGAGTAACATAAAAAATAACCACGCATGTGCAGTAGGGAGGAGACAACGGTTTTTTTTTCTGAGAGGCGGGAAAAAGTAGCGATTATCGCTAGTTTGGTTACAAAAGTAACGAAGATACCGATATATATTAAAATAAGTAGCGGATGGCCGATATCCCAATTTTGTTATCAGTGATAAAGTATCGCGATAATGCCCAGCTATGGTTACTACAACCGAGAGAGCCCGGGTTCGATTCTCGGGTGGAGTGGAAAAATTTGGGCGGCTTTTCCAATACCCTACGCCCCTGTCCACCCAGCAGGGAATGGGTACCAGGTATTAATCATTGGTTGTGTCCCGTCTCCTGGGATCTGTTCCCTTTTCCTATAATTCCTTCCCCTTCTGTCTCTCTCCGGCATATGACCACAGATGTTGCGCCGACTGAACGAAACATTCCTTTTCCTCAGTTACTACGAATTTATAGTCGGTGTCATTTTTTAATATTTGTTTCCATGATGTCTTTGCAGGACCCTGAAGCTGTGCTGGCTACCTTTCGCAAGGAATGGCAACGTGAACTGGAAGGTGCTCAGGTTCAGAGAGGTCTGTGCAATGAGTCCATGCAGCAGTCTCCCTCAAAAGCCACAGAAGTGTCCCCCAACCTTCCTAAAGGAAGTCTGAAAGCTTTGCAGAGTTCTCCTAAAAAGGACGTTGATAGTGATAGTGTTGGTGCAAACATCAGTGAAGCAGGAGAGAATAAGGATTATGGTGAGCCTGATGTTGACAGCAGTGCTCATATGGAGGAAGTTACTCCAGATGTTGAAACAAAGGTATGAAGCTTATGGAATTGTTTATGCAGATTCAATGTTTTGGGTGCATAATATATTGTTATGAGTAATAGTTGGGGCCCTAGAGCAATAGTTGTCAATTTTTATCAGATTATGACCTTCTAACAGTCATCAAAAACATTCATCCCTCACTTCTTTTTAAAATTTAGAGGTATATAAAGGTCCTGATATGTATTTTATATTTTTCTCTAGAAAATAACAAGATTATTAGTGTTGTAAGGTAACAAGTGGATGGAGGACAGGGCTTCTGTGCCTCTGCTTACGGTTATCAGTAAGTTTAACCCCTTTGCCCCAGTACAGGTAACTCTCGATTTATGCGAGTATTGTGTCCTTGAAAAGGTCGCGTAAATCAAAAACAATATAAATTAAACAAGAGGTAGGTTTGTACCTTTATTGCCTACTGTATCACTCTGACTCTTCTCCCTCTTGTGGTTCCTCCTCTGGCTGCCCTTCCCCTCGTGGTAGCACAGCAGCGAGGGTGTTGTTGTTGTTGTTGAGTAGCGTGGTAGCATGGGTACTGTATTGTTGTTCAAGTGGCGTGCAAGAAGAACTGAGCTCAGCTGTGTGGCCGTGTGTCCAGTCAGTAGTTGCGTTAGATATCTGGTGGCCACTCCCTAAAATATCGTGTATAAGTGAAAAAAAACGTGTAAATTAAACATTTATTTGGATCCCATGTTAGTTCAAAAACGCGAAAACCAAACTCGCATAAATTAAGAGTTACCTGTATATGACACAGAGGACAATCCAGACTTCCTTGTACGTAAGAGGTTTGAACATTGAAATTAATAAAACATTGATATTTCCATAAAGATTTCATTCATGAATATTGCATTGTATATCATTTGAAAGCTTATTGATTTTCCAGTGTTTTATAATTGCTCTCAACACCTGATAAAAAAGAAATACCTTGAACAGAATAGGAATATCTTGTTAAGCTTTTTCTTTTGAGCTGTGTATTTGGAGAGAGAGAGAGAGAGAGAGAGAGAGAGAGAGTGTCAAAATTACGTGTGGGCATTGCAAGTGTTGGAAATAAATTAAATTAACCCAGTAGCAGCGGGGATCATGTTTCTTAATGGTCCCTCCAAGCAAGAAAAATGAGAGAAAAATCACCCCTCACACAAACCATTTTATAATATATATCAAAGCATTTGTGATCAGATTATGTATCATCTATTTTGGGGGGTAAATATCATGGCACAAATTTGGCCCGTCACTGCTACACGGTGAAGCCACAAATTTGGCCCGTCGCTGCTACCGGGTTAAGGGAGCCCACTGTGTAATGCCCCGACGAGCTTCTTTTCTAAATCCTTCCTATTTCTCAACACGGCCTCTGCGTGTATCGAAATAACACGAGAAATTAATCAAGAGTGAGGGTATTCCCCGGCTGCCTGGGATTGAACCCGCGACCAGCGTGACGGGAGAGCCACTCCTTACCAAGTCGGCCAAAGAGGTACCCCACTGGCTAAGTGGGTTTTGGGAGGCTTGTTCATCAGGCCGTCGCCGCACTACACAGCTTTCCCCCCTATGTAGATTAATTTCTGTGTGTTGACAATGTCCCTTTGAGACATAACTCCACAATGTCCCTTTTAGACATACTACCTCCAACATTCCCATTTTCTATCAACCTCGGAGCATGGGCCATCCTACCTGTTACCCCTTCGGGGAAACTCAACAGAACTGCAGGAGAGGATGCCCACCGCTATGCCACCACTGTAATGCCCCGCGAGCTTCTTTTCTCAATCCTTCCTATTTCTCAACACGGCCTCTGCGTGTATCGAAATAACACGAGAAATTAATCAAGACAAAATGAGGGTATTCCCCGGCTGCCTGGGATTGATACCGAGTCGGCCAAAGAGGTACCCCACTGGCTAAGTGGGTTTTGGGTGGCTCGTTCATCAGGCCGTCGCCGCACTACAACTGAACCACACATTAACTCGAAAGAAAGAATTCAAAGGTGTGAACTTACCTGCTAGACTCCTTAGATCTTACATAGGGCTAAACCTAAGATCCAACCAGAACTATAAGGTACTTAGCTGTCAGTTGATCTCCGGGAATATTATACAGTAAAGTTTTATATATGGTGTGTTCATATTTTGCAAATTTGCATTCAGTGACTTCAGTCAGTCATTACCCCAATTCTCATTTTGCGACCACATTCTCCCAATTGGCAATTACTACCCCCCTCCCTCCCCAGAAAACACCTTTTTTTATTTTTTTATTTATTTATTTTTTTTTTTTTACGTCGTGGCCTATTGTGCCAGTAGGCTTCTTCCCGGTGGGGCCTGATGGTCGGCCCAACCTGTTCTGGCGCAGGCGAGTGTTTATAGTGGCGCCATCTTGCATTGGCTCATGCTGCCCTCCCAGAGCTCATCTTTAATCCTAGAATCTAGAGTCCGGGTTGATGGGTGGTCTTCTGGACAGCATGTGGGTAGTTTTGAGCCACTCGGTGGCGGCTGAAAAATCCCAGCTTGGTGGCACCAGGCGGGGATTGAACTCGCATCATACTGAACGCAGCGCTGTCACGCTATCCATTCAGCCACCGCCTCCCCTGAGTCATATTTGGCGACCATGGTCTTGGCCACCCCACCCATGCTTCTCCTTTAGTTGGTATTGAAACTCAAGCTTTAAGTACTGCTCATGCTGCAGTTGCTAGTCATTACCCTATCAGTTTATAGGCTACAGTCTGCTCTACAAGCATACTGCCAGATCTAGCAGACACCAGTTGATTAGCACATGAGCTGAACAAGGGTGGAGTGAGTATCCAGTTATCTCCACTGTTGACAAGTTTCAGCTGTGTTTGGTTCACTCATTAGCCTGCACAGCTCCCTGCAGTAGTGGGGTGGGGTGGGGGGGTGGGAGCCAAACCAGACAGTCGATCAGGTGAACGCAACCAAAATGGGGTCCCTCAACAACAGCCTCCTTACAATATTCCTGCAGCAGCTCCTAGAGATGATTATTTACTTGAAACATCAATCAGTGTTGAACAAACTATTCACAGAAGGTAAGGAGATGCAGCAGAGGTGACACTAGCCTGTCATATACTAACTGCAACATGTCCTCATAGTTAATTGAGATGAATAGGCGCACCTAACATCACCTGAGCAGATCCAGGATTCAGTACGTTTCCTAAAATAGAGGAGGTAGCGTTATAATTGTATTTCATAAAGAATCCTTATAACCAAAAACTAATTAAAATTACGAGTATTTTCTTGAACACAACATTGAATAAACAACAGAAAAATAATATGAAAATACGTATAGCCACCTTTGGCAGATTGTCTTACTCAGAGCATAGTATTTACCTGTTTCTGACGCCTAACTATTGCCAAGAAACATCAGAATCTAAATTTTAACGATAACTATAAATTAGTTTCGTTATTGGAGCCCAGAAGACAGTTTGGGGGGAAGGAAGTCAGGAAATATAATCGGCTGAGTACGACAGCCTGGTAACATTGAGGCTGTATATCTCCGAGGCCAGAGGGAGCGCGCACACCATTTTGAGGGTATCAGACTTTTTTATTTTTTTATTTTTTTATTTATTTATTTTTACATCGCAGCCTATTGCGCCAGTAGGCTTCTTCCCAGCGGGGCCTGATGGTCGGCCCAAGGCTTCTTCCCCGTGGGGCCTGATGGTCGGCCCAGCCTGTTCTGGTGCAGGCATGTGTTTATAGTGGCACCATCTTGTGTTGGCTCGTGCTGCCCCCCGGAACTCATCTTGAGCCTCTCTTTGGAGAGGTTATCAAGAGCCTGGGTTGATGGATGGTCTTCAGGCCAGCATGTGGGTAGTCTTAGGCCACTCAGCGGTGACTGAAAAACCTCAGCTGTGCGGCGGCCAGGATTCGAACCCGCGTCCCTCCTGGAGCTCCTGAACGCGGGGCCGTCACGCTAACCACTCAGCCACCGCCTCCATTAAATAGCATATTTATACTGCGCAAAGTAGATAATGCCACTTATTGTGACTTCATGAGCTTTCATATTTATCTATTTGTGTATATTTTATGGTGGCAAAACTTATATTACTAGTTTCATTTTTGCCAGTGACACAAATTTGTGACTTTTTCACAATAGAATTTCACTCTAATAAGTGAATTAGACCCCACAGAAATATTACCAGTGTGTGTATGAATGAATACAAAGATAAGCACATACTTTGATTTAACTCTTGGATGTCTCGTGGATCATTAATAAATAAAAACAAAATATCCGGATAGGCCACTCTTTAGCCCGCTACCTTCTATGGCCCCCCAAAACCGTCCCTAAGCCAAGATTGTACCCCACGTTTTGGTGATAGGTGTGCCTATTAACGATGTTTCAACATTTCACTTCCCGAGACTGTCTGATCTACTGTATGACTCAAGATTTTCACTTTAGATTTAAAAAAAAAAAAAATACAATACCCTCCCGAGTTTCACGCTATCTGAGTTTCGTGATCCTCAAGTTTCACGATTAGTCCTAAATTCTTACCATCCTGACTTTTACACATTATCACCCCCGAGACTCGCGCTGCTTTGACATGTACGGGTCATGTCTACTTACCATTGGTGTCACGCACGCTACCTTAAAAGGTAGTATCACACTGGACGTTTTCCTTCAAACATTGTGGCTATGGCAAGAGAGAGAGAGAGAGAGAGAGAGAGAGAGAGAGAGAGAGAGAGAGAGAGAGAGAGAGAGAGAGAGAGAGAAGCCAAAGTTAGGGAGTGGGAGGGGGGATGTGAGGAACTCCTGTCCATGTAGAGTCTCAAAATATGTGCCTTGGAAAAAGGAAGAAAATGGGAAGAGAGAACAGGTCGTTTTGATGCCGCAGTTGAAGGCGGCTGCCTTATGATTGGTTGACAGTTCTGATAACACGCTTGTGATTCGCTTAGAGTCCGATGACGTCATCACCGACGTTCACCCTATCAGTGGCCTCACTGCCTTAACCCGTGGGCTTCGGCTATGTTTTGGATCCTTCTTTTCTTGTATTTAATTCTTACCATTTTATTTCATTTGCATTAACTTGTATTAAAACAACTCTTTTATCACTCATTAATTACTCCATAAATGATCTCACCGTCTCGTATCCCTGGCAGCATGATCCGGCTTAAGTTGTTGTTGGAGACTGGTGTTCGTGGATAAACAAGAGAAAAAGAAAATATACATTTATTTAAAATTAAATGAAAGTAATTGCCTTATGCAATATTCTATGCTCAGACGATCATAACACTCTGGCATATTCAGCAATGGATACAACATATGACAAACAACATGTCTTAAACGTAATACTACAATATGTGCTCAGTTGTTGCCAATAATAATAACTCGTCGTTCCACAAGCAGTGGTTTGTTTCTTTCTGCTTGCATCACAATATTTAGATACTCTCCTCACATCCTAATAACACATTCCTATAGTATAATCTACTACAATTTCACGGAAGCACCAAATTATACCACACCCAGTGGTTTTTACCTTTGCTTTACATCGCAATAAAATAATCACAATCCTGTCCCACTCACAATCCTACTACACATCTCCTACATTATAATCTCCAGGACAATACAGTCGGTTTCCCTTAGATTCTCAAATTTCTACTCATGATTAAGATCATAACAGCCATTCTCAGCTGAGTGAGTAGCAGTACTGCTTGAAGCGAGTGCAAGGCTCGGTCTGCTCATACCACTGTTGTCTAGGTCACATTTTTCCTTGCTTGAGGCGGAACTACATCCTTGACACGCCTTCATTTCCTACATAACCAGTAGCCAATATTTCCTGTCAACAACCATTGGCTCGCTCATTATGTTGTATTGTCTACTTCTCCTGCTTATTCGTGATGCACTCTTAAGACACCCCCACAGTGACTTCTCTTTTCAGTTATTCGCTTATAGCATTTCGTCACACCGCACGTGACATATTAGAGTCCTCTTGAATGGTTATCCACACTTCCTGACCACGCCTACTGGGTATCTGTTTTCTGTAAGTGGGTCTGGGTATTTTCCATAACCTCTCAGTAGTGTTAGTGCTTATTAGATGTTTACGACTTTATATATCTGACTAATTGCTTTCCTTCCCTCTCCTATCATATTTACAATTCTTGTCTCCATGTCTCCACTCGGTATTTGCCTCTGATTGGTGTCATTATTAATTAACTGTGCTGCTATGGTCATCCTCTGTTTGTCCATCTTCTGGGTCCTGACATATGGGAACGCCGAGAAGTGGCCAAGAAACAAAATTACACTGCATTTTGAGACTAAGAAAAGAGCATGGAACGTACATCACAGTACTCCTCTGATCCCCATAAAGCCGTTAAAAATATTTACTTTTACTCAAACTCCATTCTTTTTGGGTGGTGTTTGTTACAAAATAAACAGTCTCGTGACTCATGGCATCTAGCCAAAAGTCGCTTGTTGTCAACTTTAGAGAATTTGACAAGTGATTACTGTGTGGATAGCTAATTCATTATGCCATGACCTTACAGCACCACCTATGACGGAAAAAGCCCACCTAAAGATCACTCACCCACCACAATGACCCAGGGCATTCATGGTGGGTTGCGCTATGCCACCACCGCCTACAATTAGCTTGAATTAGGTGTTTTATGGCAAGCCCTTTTTAGGGTCCACCGTACCACAGCCACGACTCGTGAAAGCCCTGAAAAGGGTCTGCCGACGTTCTCGGGTTAAGGTGGTGTCACACTGGCCGTTTTCATTCGACCGTTGGGGTTATGGGCAATGCCTGTACCCCCAACCGGGAGCGAGTTCACGGTTATCTGTAAGCTGGTGTCACACTGGGCATTTTTCTTCCCACCACGTTGGCTTCAGCTTGGGCAACCAGCAACTCCAACTTTTCCTGGTGTGCGTCACACACAGCCAAGGTCGGTTGCCCGCATCCACATCCACAACATAAACAAAGCACTTGCCCTGCATCAACATGGCGTCATCTGCTAAAGTAAGGGCTGTCACAGCTTGTGCTGCCATTACCCAAGTTGTGGACTTGTTGCTGCAGTTAAATGGAAGGAAGAAACAGTTGTGGGTGTGGCATGCCTGTGGTTCCTCCATGCCAGTTCTCATTGTCACCACTGCGAGTGCACGGCCAACCCACCCATCTTGACTCAACCACATTTAAACACATGGATCGAATAGCAACACACACACACACACACACACACACACACACCAGACTCATTAGGATCCATTGCAGATGTTTCTGACAAACAGAAACAACTTCACCATTTCTTGAGTGTGTTAGGCAGTATTTGGTGAATGACTCACATGAACCAAACCTAGCTCTTGGCAAGAAGAGAGCAGTCGTCTTTAACACTGCTCTCTTCTTGCCATTGGGTATGTTTGGTTTGTATGAACCGCTCACCAAATAAGTTCTAACACACTCAAGGAAATGGCAAAGCCATTTTTGTTTGTGAAAAACATTTGCCATGGTTCATGATGAGTGTGGTGTGTGTGCGTGTGTGTGTGTGTGTTTGTTGTTACTCAATCCACGTGTTTATGTTGTCGGAGTCTAGATGGGTGCGTTGGCCGCTCATGTGCAATGGTGACAATGAGAACTGGCACGGAGGACCCACAGACACGCTACACCCACAACAGCTTCTTCCGTCCATTTAACTAATGCAACAAGTCCACAACTTGGGTAATGGCAGCACAAGCCTCAACAGCCCATACTTTAGCAGACGACGCCATGTTGATACAGGGCAAGTGCTTTGTTTACATTGTGGATGTGGATACAGGCAACCGACCTTGGCCGTGTGTGACGCACACCCGGAAAAGTTGGATTTGCCGGTTACTCAAGCTGCCGCCAACGTGGTGGGAAGAAAAAGTCCCAGTGTGACACCAGGTTATGGACAACTGACAACTCGCTCCCGAACGTGCGTACGGGCGTTGCCAGTAACCACAACGGTTAGAGGAAAACGGACCCCCTTAAGGCAGTGAGGCCGCCGATTGGGTGAGCGCCAGTGATGATGTCTTCGGACTCCCAGTGAATCACAAGCGTGCTTTCAGAGCTCAGCCAATCATAAGGCTTCATATGTGACTTTATAACGACCCATTCTCTCTTACTGTTTTCTTCCTTTTTCCAAGGTACAGTACTGTCTCCAGGAGTGAGAGTTTCAAGTTTGCGATTCACTTAGTTTGCAATAGGGACCCAAAAAATACGCTTTTTATTGACAACTGAAATTGCGATATGACCCAAACTTTGTGGGTGGCGCGCGTGAGAAAGTGGTGGTTTCCGCTGTAGTTAACGGGGCGGAGGGGGTCATGACATCAGGACGCACTGCGGCATCACCACCACAACACTGTATTCTGCTGCCCACTGCCATTGTTCACCTCACCCCCGCGGTCCCACCCAACTAAGGATAGTTCGGTGAAACGTCATCAACTCAGCCATGACGTCACTGGAGACCCACACGTGTGGCCGTGGCCAATAGTTCAGTGAAATGTCATCAACTCAGCCATGATGTCACTGGAGACCCATATGTGTAGCCGCGGTCAATAGTTCAGTGAAATGTCATCAACTCAGCCATGATGTCACTGGAGACCCATATGTGTGGCCGTGGCCAATAGTTCAGTGAAATGTCATCAACTCAGCCATGATGTCACTGGAGACCCATATGTGTAGCCGCGGTCAATAGTTCAGTGAAATGTCATCAACTCAGCCATGATGTCACTGGAGACCCATATGTGTGGCCGTGGCCAATAGTTCAGTGAAATGTCATCAACTCAGCCATGATGTCACTGGAGACCCATATGTGTGGCCGTGGCCAATAGTTCAGTGAAATGTCATCAACTCAGCCATGATGTCACTGGAGACCCATATGTGTAGCCTGGTCAATAGTTCAGTGAAATGTCATCAACTCAGCCATGATGTCACTGGAGACCCATATGTGGCCGTGGCCAATAGTTCAGTGAAATGTCATCAACTCAGCCATGATGTCACTGGAGACCCATATGTGTGGCCGTGGCCAATAGTTCAGTGAAATGTCATCAACTCAGCCATGATGTCACTGGAGACCCATATGTGTAGCCGCGGTCAATAGTTCAGTGAAATGTCATCAACTCAGCCATGACGTCACTGGAGACCCACACGTGTGGCCGTGGCCAATAGTTCAGTGAAACGTCATCAACTTAGCCATGACGTCACGTGTTCTATGACGTCACGTCGGTGACACATGCTGGAGACCCTCGCCAGCAAGAGTCTCATTTGAATTTTGGTTTTATTCAAGGATTTACACATCATATTATGCAGTGTGGTGTTCTCTGAAACTTCAATCCAGTGGCGCCGCGGCCACACGTGTGGGTCTCCAGTGACGTCTCTGTTTACATGTGACATCACGAGCGCGGTGCATTGTGGGAAAAATAAATGCTTAGCGAGCTATCCTTTATATGTCTCTCATCCTTGGTCCCACCCACACTTCTACCCCCACATCATTTGGGCCCTCAAAGCCTCGGCGTGGCGTTCTCCGTTCGCTCCCAGTCCCCCTCTGCCGTCCGCGCTAAAGCCGGCATGGCAGGGCAGTGGCAGGGATCCACCGCAGGGCTCACGCAGCGCAGGTCACAGGCAGGACACACTCATGGGGTGTGGAGCAAACGGCCCGGTGTGCCGCGGCTCGCATTTTGCGGTGGCAGTTGAGCCCTCTCGCCACTCATGCCGAGAGCTCGGACCGGCTTGTCTCCGGTCCTTTCGTGGAACACGCTAGGCATGGGCATGCGGCTCTCTCTATCGCCAGCTTTCAGCCCGGCATTTCAGAAGAGATGTTGATGGTTTTCAATTTTCCCCATTAGAATAATGGTTCAAAGTTTGCGATTTCAACATTTGCGACCCACAACGTCGACCTATTTATCGCAAACTTGGAGACAGTACTGTATGTATTTTGAGATAACAAGGGAGTAAAGGAGGAAAAAAAAGTCAGGTTCACCACAGGTCAGAACAAATAAGCTCTTTCAGTGTTTTCAATACCTCAAGTTTAGCGATCCTTGAGTTTAGCGCTATACCTTCGGAATGAAGCAAGCGCAAAACTCGGGAGGGTACTGTATATGTAAAATTAATTGATGCTTCCATTTTAGGCAGCAGAATTGTTCAAAAAAGCTGTTGAGTTGGAGCAAAGTGGACGACTGTATGAAGCCATCCAGTTCTATCGACGGGCAATGACACTGGTGCCAGACATAGAGTTCAGGGTCCACCATCAGAATGTCCTAGAGTGGAATGAAAGTAAGTGAATCATAGCATCTTTGTAATCATATAGTCAGCCCTCAAGACCAGTGTGTTTCATATCCATAGATCAAGCAGCCACAGATAAAAAGAGTGTCAAAAAATATAACTTGAATTTTCTGCACACTGCACTACTCTGAATCCATACAAAGGAAGTGATATGGAGGTCTGAAGCAGGTCTCTCAACCCAATTTTTTAGTTCTTAGTTCATTACCAAATGGATGTTTTTACTACTAGAAATGAGGGGTTGGAAATAGTATACATTTCATCAATTTTGAATCATGCATAGCTTACTACCATGGGTTTCAAAGGCAGTTATTGCATTGCCACCACCTCTATCCCTTGTCTCACGATGATATGAACCCCTTCAGTACCAGGTGTGTATTTACCTAGTCGTGGTATAAGGGAGAGGAGCTACGCTTGTACTGTCTCATCTCTTTATCTACCATAATCCAACTTGGCCTTAAAAAATGAATCGTCTTTGCGTGGACCACTTCTTATTCCAGCCATTCCAGGCCTCCACCACACTGTGTGGAAACCTGTTCTCCTTTATGTCTCTTCTACAGCCTTAGTTTTTCATCTTCCTTCCATGATCTCTTGATTTTCATGTATCCCACATTATTAGATCTTCTTTGTCCACTTTTTCCATCCCATTCAGCACCCTATATACCACAATCAGATCTCTTCTCTCCCTCCTCTGTTCCTGTGTCGGTCGGTTCAGCTGCTTCAATCTCTCTTTGTATGTTAAATCACATAGTCCTGGAACCAGTTTTGTTGCTGCCCTCTGAATTCTTTCTGCTCTCCTTATAATTGACTTTTTACTCAGCGGCCATACAATTTTTTGTTTTGTGATACGTGCGTGTCACAGCTTGATGTGCCCACCAGTCATCGGGTGCACCCCACGTGACACGCTCGTGTCATTTTTAATATGTTGGTATTAAGGGCTCACAAGGACTCGGTTTTTGGTTTATTTGCTATAGTAAGGTGGCAGTTCTGTCTGTACAGTAATCCCTCGCCATATTATGTTCACTTATCATGGATTTTTAAATTGTATCGTATCACAGATTTTTTGCTGTATTGCGGGATTTTGCGGTAAAATAAGTATTTTCTAGCCTAAAAAATAAAAACGATATAAATCAACGTAAGTAGGAACACACTTAAATAAGCACCTAAGCCGTGGGACCGGATGGAGTTTCAGGTTTTATACTTAAAGAGTGCAGAAATGAGTTAGTCGGCCCGATATATGACATCATTAGGTGCTCAATAAAAAAGGGCACAGTGCCTAGGGAGTGGAAGAGGGCAGAAGTGGTACCTATATACAAAAGTGGAAAAAAGGAAGAACCCCTAAATTACAGACCGGTGTCTCTGACCAGCGTAGTATGTAAAATATGTGAGAAAGTAATAAAAGAACAATAGATGAAATTTCTAGAACATAATCTAATCACAAACAATCAATATGGGTTTAGGAAAGGCCGCTCATGTGTGACAAACTTGCTGAGCTTTTACTCAAGAGTGACGGACAAATTACAGGAAAGAGACGGATGGGTGGATTGCATTTACCTAGACTTAATGAAGGCTTTTGACAAAGTTCCACATTCAAGACTGCTGTGGAAACTAGAAAATAAAGGAGGAGTGAGAGGGAAAATGAAGTGCTGGATGGAAAGCTACTTAAGAGGAAGAGAGATGAGAACCGTGGTTTAGGACACTAGATCGGAATGGAGAACGGTGGAAAGTGGAGTGCCCCAGGGGTCGGTTTTAGCACCAGTACTCTTCCTGGTCTATATTAACGATATGCCAGAGGGAATAAACAGCTACATGAGCCTGTTCGCAGATGATGCTAAACTGCAAAGACATATAAGAAACAGTGAAGACTGCAAGGAGCTGCAAGAAGACCTAAACAAGATTTGGAAATGGAGTCAGAAATGGGAGATGAAATTCAACATGAAGAAATGTCATGTTATGGAAATGGGAAAAAGTGTAAAGACCAAAATGGACATATAAAATGGGAGATGGTGAAATATTAAAGAAAGTAAATGAAGAGAGAGACCTGGGAGTAATAATGCAAGATTATATGCAACCTGAAAGTCATATGTCCTTTCCCATTTGCATGACCATTCGCTTATTCTAGTGAGATCTTGGCTCAGGGCTACACAGTCTTCTTCATTAGCCACCCTCCTCATTATTTTAGCATCATCAGCAAACATATTCATATAGTTTGTCACCCCTTCTGTCATGTCATTAATATAAGTTACAAACATAATCGGAGCCAGCACCGATCCTTGGGGGACTCCACTCGTCACTTCCATCCAGCTTGATTTATTATTCCTGATTACTGTTCTCATTTCTCTCTTCGTCAAAAAGTCCACAATCCAATCCAATATTGAACCGCCCAGACCTCCAACATGATTAAGTTTCCATATTAACTGCTTGTGTGGTACTTTATCAAACGCCTTCTTTAAGTCCAGATACACACAATCTGCCCAACCATCCCTCTCCTGTATTATATCAATTACTCTTGAATAGAAGCTGATCAGATTAGTTACACAAGACCATCCTCCTCTGAATCTGAATTGGCTATTTGTTAATATACTGTTTTCTTCTAAATACTCCACCTGTGTTTTTTATAATTTTCTCACACATCTTTGCTACTACACTTGTTAATGACACTGGCCTATAGTTCAACGGGTCTTCCTTACTTCCTCCTTTAAGTATTGGGACGATGTTAGCCCTCTTCCAGTCTCTCGGTACCTTCCCTTGTGGTAGTGAGACATTAATCAAGTTGCTCAACTTTTCAGCTATTTGCTGGTTACACTCTTTTAGCACCCAATTTGATATACCATCCGGTCCTGCTGATTTCCTCGCATCCAATTCTTCCAATAATTTTCTAACTTCATCTGCTGATGTTTGTATTCTCTCCAGACCCACTCTATTCACGGCACTGCATCTACACCTTCAAACTCACTCTCCCTTGTGAACACTGTTTGGAAACAATTATTCATCACTTCTACTATTTCACTTACATATAGTATCAAAAGTTTCACCATTAACTTTAACTTTCTGAATCTCATCTCTATTTTTCAACTTTCCATTTATGAACTTATAAAACAGTTTTGGCTGGTCTTTGCACTTATCTACAATATTTTTCTCAAAATTTCTTTTTTCTTCTCCTTGTTTTGACATAAGCATTCCTCTTCCTTTTGTACTCATTCCATAGATCCATCCTCCTATTTTTTCTCCATTTGTTCCATGCCTTCTCCTTTTCCTGCTTGGCGTCTACACACTTTCTATTGTACCACTCTTCTCTTGATTTCTGGCCTTCTTTCATCCTTGGTACCCACTTTTCCACTTCTTCGTTGTAAATCCGTAGAAAGATTGCCCATTTTTCCTCCACATTTTCAGCCTCAAAAAAAGTATCCCATTGTGCTTCTTCAAAATGTTTCCCAAGTTCAAAATTTGCTTTATTAAAGTTGAACCATTCTTTCCTGTAGTCCTCATTCCTGATTATTTTACCTCCTTCTCGTAATATGTACTCGATAAGTACGTGATCGCTCTTCCCTATAGGGCTCTTATAGTTCATCTCCTCTATGGTATCTGGCTCCCTGGTGATTATCAAGTCCAATCTAGATGGCTCGTCTTCTCCTCTGAATCTTGTATTTTCCTCCACCCACTGTGTGAGGACGTTATCTACAACCAATTCCAAAACCTTGTTCCCCCATGAAGCTTCACTTCCTTCCATTGACCAGTTTTCCCATGACACTTCCGTACAATTAAAATCTCCCATTATCAGAATCTTATCTTTCTCCTCCAGCAATCTCCTTAGGCATTGTATCTTCCAGCTTCTTCTTGTACAATTCTTCCATCCATGAGCTGGTTTTTGGAGGGACATACACCACTACGATATTTCTGCATCCTCCCCCTTTGCAGTCTTACTCCCACACTCAAGACCTCTGCTTCCCCTTCGCCATAGGTGACACCCTCCACTGTCCATTCTTTTTCAACGATAGCATCCTCCTCCTCCTTGTTTATTTTCTCTATTTCTCATCCATACATTATATTTACCATCCCCTATGTTAAATGCATCTGTACTACCAGACAATTTGGTTTCCGTAACCCCCAAAACATCTGTTTTTTCCTTACTCAGGTAATCTCCTATTTCTAACATTGACGATATTAACCCGTTCACATACTGTATGCCACCTTCAAGCTGTCACCTCTTCCCTTCTGTACCACTTCCTTAGGTCCATGTCTATCACTCCAGAAAACTTCCTTTTTTCCTCTTCTGATCTTCCTTCATTCTTTTCATTGGCTTGAGTCTTCAATTCTCTTATCGTGTTCCTCTCCTCCACACTTCTGTCCTTTCTTACCCAGACTTTTTTGTAGGTCTCTGTTCTTGCTAACTTCCATGACTTTCCCACCACTTCTTCTGCAGCCAATGCATTCAAGCCAAGGGCACAATGCATTCAAGCTAGAAATCGAGCTAATAGGGTACTGGGATTTATTTCAAGGAGCGTAAGCAACAGAAGCCCCGAAGTCTTCCTCAAACTATATTTAGCATTAGTTAGACCTCATCTTGACTATGCGGTTCAGTTCTGGTCACCCTACTATAGAATGGATATCAAAATGTTAGAATCGGTGCAGAGGAGGATGACTAAGATGATTCAGGGGTTGAGAAACTTGCCATACGAGGAAAGACTCAAACAGTTAAACTTGCATTCTCTAGAAAGGCGAAGGGTGCGTGGAGACATGATCGAGGTTTATAAATGGATGAAGGGCTTTAATAAGGGAGACATTCATAAGGTTTTGTTGGTAAGAGAACCGGGTAGGACACAAAGTAACGGGTTTAAACTGGATAAATTCAGATTCAACAGGGACATAGGCAAAAATTGGTTTACTAACAGGGTGGTGGATGAGTGGAATAGGCTTAGCAGTCATGTGGTGAGTGCCAATACAATTGTCACATTCAAAAATAGACTAGATAAATTCATGGACAGCGATATTAGGTGGGGTTAGATACACGGGAGCTTAGGGTCAAAGCTGCCTCGTACAGGCCTACCGGCCTCTTGCAGACTCCTGCGTTCTTATGTTCTTATGTTCTTACTTGAGACCTAAATCTAATTTTTACTGGTCGTTGGGCTCCTTCATACTTTCCAAGCCTGAATACTTCTTTGAACTCTCCTACCAGCTCATGACCTTCTTCCTGAATTGCTTCAATTATTTGCTCCACTGCCTTCCTTTCCTTCTTTTTCCTTGTATGTTTGATCGGCATGTGCTCTTCATTAATGCCCACCACTATTACAGACTTCTTTTTTTTCAACTGTGTCCCTCACTATTTCTGTTTTTTCTTTTATGTGTGTGTGTGTGTGTGTGTGTGTGTGTATTTACCTACAGTACCCTCCCAAGTTTCGTGCTAGCCGAGTTTTGCGACCCTCGTGTTTCGCGCTCAGTCCTAAATTCTTACCATCCCGACTTTCACGCATTATCGCCCCGAGTTTTGCGTTGTTTTGACGTGTACGGATCACATCTACCTACCGTCGGCATCATGTGCAATTCCTCAAGGCGGTGTCACACTGGCCGTTTTCCTCCATCCGATGGGGCTACTGGCAACCGCGGTTGCTCGTGCGCCCAACCGGGAGCGAATTGTCGGTCGCCCCTATCGCCAACGCAGTTGGAGGAAAAAGGCCCAGTGTGACATCAGCAGCTTAAAGGCGTGGTCACACAAGTTAGTTTCTTGGGAATTTCTCACTGAATCACCGAAATTATCTTCTGACAATTTTTGTGCCTCGAATTGATCCTCTAGTTTGGTCACACAGAGGACTGTTGCATTCTGGGATATATCAGCTGAGAAGCAAAACAAACAATGGATCCAGACGTTTGCTTTGTGGTGTTTGCTGAAGAAAAAGAAAAAAAATGGAAAGAAAGCATTTGTTGGTCCATGAGTAGTTAGCTAAGAGACAAAGGGAGAGTGTGTTACAGCTACTGTTAATTAAATGCCACGAGAGCTTAGCAATGAGGACCCAGGCATGATGAGGCAGTGGCTACGCTTGGACAAGACTCAAGTCCAAGACCTGCTCAACCTGGTTACTCCAAGCTTATCTAGGTTCATGGAACTCATTGTGGAACTGGAATAAACATGTAATGGCTACTAACCCGATCAGCTGATATGACCTTCTTCTTCTTGTGACCACAACTTACCGACCTCATGAGAAAATAACCAACACGCTGGTGACTGAGTTTCTGACTAGAATTTCAATGAGCTTCCCGTGAAATGCAGCTGACTTTAAATCTCTGTACAAAATTCCCGATCAACTAGCGAGATTCACAGAGATGTGCGTTAATGGCCCACAGTAAAAGCTACGAACTTATGTTTCAGCTATCAATGTTGACTTAAGATTCACAAAGCTTTCATTTCGTCATA